>NC_080088.1:119868814-120176036 GCF_950005125.1 Chionomys nivalis | reverse complement strand
ATTTCTCCAGCCCTAGATAAAAGGTATTTTTTAACATTTGTGGTGTGTGCATGTGTGTGTATATGTGTGCACTTGTGTGCATGTGTGCTCATGTATGTGTGTGCACGTGTGCATGTATGTGTGTGCATGTATGTATGTGTGTGCATGTATGTGTGTGTATATGTGTGTGCGTGTGTGTGCATGCGTGTGTGTGCGTGTGTGTGTAGGTCAGAAGAAAACTTACAGCAGTTGATTCTTGCCTTCAACCTTGTGAGTTCTGAGAACTGAACTCAGGTCTTCTGTCTTGGTAGCACCTTTACCTGCTGAGCCATCTCACCAGCCTCAGACGCCAATTTTAAAAATATTATTTCTTGCCAACCAGCACTTGGGAGGCAGAGGCAGGTGGATCTCTTCAGTTTGAGGCCAGCCTGGTCTACAGAGTAAAGACAGGGAAAGCCCAGGAAAGACAGGGCTACACAGAGAGACCCTGTCTAGAAGATAAATAAATCAAATCATTTCTTGACCTACTGTTTTTGAATCCCCAAATGGGGGGACCCCAGGAAATGGGGGAATTGACTGTATGCATGTATACACAAGTGTGCAAAGTAGACTCAGTGGGACAAGCTGCTTCACTAGAGTTCACTTCCCATCCCAAAACCTAAGCAGCTTGCTGCTGTTCCAGGGCCGAGTTCTGCAGGTCTGGGGGAGGAAGAGCACACTGCAGACTCTTCCACTCTGCCCCACTGTGCTCCAAGCTTCCAAGGGGAGGCAAAGCAAGGCACTTCCTCTCAGTGAACCTGCAACAGCAGCCCCGGTGGCTGTTCCCAGGCTCACCCAATGGCCCCAACCCCATGCAGGGCAGTGGAGGAACATATGTGTGTAGGGTTACACATTCAAATATGCACTAATCCTGCAGGGGCGGGCAGGAAGCATTGGGAACATACGTAGTTCCTTCCCAGGTTGTGCAGTTAGAGAGAAGCCCCCAGAACCTAAAGTCAGACCGGCCCAGGTGCGAAGCTCGTAACTGCTACCTCCTAGCTGAGGGTCACCCCCATTCTCTAAGCTCCCCCCCCCCAGCTGTAACATGGCTCTGTAACAGTACTTACCTCACAGGCCTTTATGTGCGTTCCTCAAGGCAAGTATTCAGCACGTGAAATTTAATCAATGCAATTTACAAATGTTTGTATCCATAACATTCTCATTACCTACTTCCCTGTGGCAACTCAGACCTGTAGGAAGCTATTCAGTACAGCAGCCACCGACCACACATGGCTACTTACATTTGAGTTGGAGGGCGGAGGAAGAGTTCAGGATAGAACATATGCTTAGCATATACAAGACCCTGAGCTCAATCCTCAGCAAAAACGGCTTTTAATGAAAATAAAATAAAAATGAATAATTCTGTTCATTAGCTACATCCCTAGAGGTCACTAGCCACACGTGATCAGGGCTACTACAATGAATATCACAGAGTAGGATAACAGGAGAGCATCTGAGTACTCAGAATTGCTGGTAAGGGCACAGAATCTGCAGAGCCGGGCTATCCGTGTTTGAATCCTACCTCTGACACTGCTAGTGTGACCTCAAGTATGCTACTGCATCCGACTCAGTTTCCCCACATGTGAAATGGGGATGATAGAAGTACCTGCCTCTGGGAGCTGGGGCTTTTAGGAGACAATTTGCCAAGACACTTAGCAGAGTCTTGCTTTCCTCAGCATACTGTGGGCACTCTGTAAGGCTCTCAAAGGATTGTATATGCTGATTTATTTATCTGTGTGTGTGAGGTACGTGTGCAGGTGTGTATGCAAGGGGGTGTGTGTGTGTAGGTGTGTGTGCTGGCAGTATTGTAGCAGTGTTGTGTGCATGTGGGTGTGTAGGTGTGTGTGCAAGGGTGTATGTGTAAGTGTATATATGCAGGGGTGTGTGCAGGGATATATGTATAGGTGTGTGTGTGTGTGCAGGGGTATGTGTGCTTGCATATGTAGGAGTGTGCATAGGGCAAAACAGGGGTCAACCTTGAATGTTGTTTCTTAGGTTACTTCCACCTTTTTTTACGGGTTGTGTGCACACACATGAGTGCAGATACCTTTCGAGGCCAGAGGGCATCAGCTCTCAGTGGAGCTGGGTTAGAGTTACTCATGACCTGCCTGGCATGAGTACTGGGAACTGAACTCAAGTCTCCTGAAGGAGCAGTACCACTTAGCCATCTCGCTAGCCCATCTCCGGCCCAATCCACCTTATGTTTTGAGACAAGGTCCCTTATTGGGGCCTGAGGTTCACTGGTTTTAGGCTGGCAAGTGAGCCCAGGGCTCTTCCTGTCTCTGATCCCCCATATCCAAGAACCACCCATTGCCATGCTCAGCTTTAGTGAGCAATGGGGACTAAGCTCAGGTCTTTTACCAAATACCATCTCCCCAGTCTCTGTTTTTATTATTTTGTTTAAAAATCTTTTATTAGCATTATTTTATTTCGTCTGAGTGGTTTGCATGCATGAGTATATGTGTATGGTATACATGGCTGATCTCATGGAGGTCAAAAGAGGGTAACAGATCCCCTGGGACTGGAGACACCACCTAGTGTGTGCTGGGAACCACACTTGGCTCCTTTGGAAGAACAGCCGGTGCTCTTAACCATTAAGCCATCCTTCCAGCTCCCACTTTAATTATTTCTTGCTGGTTGATACAGACTCACTTTGGAGCCAAGAATCAGATTCTTAAGTTGGGGGCTTGAAGAGAGGGGCTGCGGTGTGCAGAACCCCCTTTCTTCCCAGCATTTCCTCATGCCCTGTGAAGCCAAGTTCAGCCAGCTGCAGCTGGCCAACTTACGTACAGGCTGTCTGTTCTCAGCAAAACCCTTTCGAAGAAAAATGCAGGCAGGACCCAGCAGGTTGTGCATAACGGCGCAGTTCTGGGCCAGCATCATGAGTGGTCCCGGGAGCTCGCCGCCGGCTGCCAGTCCCTCCTCACTTGTCTGGACCACCTTGTAGCTGGTCTTCTCCTCCTGGCGCATCTTCAACCAACACCAAGCAAATAAAAAGAGAGGTGAGGTGTCACCTCCCTGTTCATCTGGGCCCTCCCAGCCCCGGGCCTGGCTTTTGGTTCTAGGAGATCCTTGAGAGTCACGTGGTGAAGTTCTGAGCGCTTTAGCCTGTACAAGGGCGGTATATAATTGGTCCAACAGATGGAGGCTCCAATCCTGGGCTGAAATAGTTATCCTTGGAGAGTTAGATGTGATGCTTGAAGTAAGGTGCCCTCATGCATGGGCGCGCACACACACACACACACACACGTATACACAGGAAAACACACACTTGTGTGCATGTGGTTCATAGAGCGACGCAGAGGGAGGCTTCTACCCTAACCCAGAGTGTCACACAGAACCGTGTCCTTCCTACAAGTGTTCCTAGTGTCTCAGCTCAACCCTCAGACCTACATCCTGTCTCCCAGATTTCTGATGAACTCAGACTCTGCCCCAGCTGGACTCCCCCCGCGCCCCCCATCACCACTGGAAGGCCCAGAGGGTGAGCAGAGCTAGTCATACAGAGAGCAAACAGGCTCAGCAAGTCTGTTGACTAGAGGTCGCAAACATAGATGCCATTGTTGACAAATGAGACACGTAGGCTGCGAATGGTGCGCATGGGGGCAATGGGTGCTGTGTACCCACCCTAAAAGGACGGCTCTACTTTCTGCATTCCAGCCCACAGGTGCCAAATCTGGTTCAAAGCACCAGTGGTCCGACAAGACCCACCTGTACCCAGATTCCACCTGCTTGTGACGGCACGACTGGGCAGGCTTCCAGCAACTTCCCTTGCCTACCCTCCCTCTTTCCCTGGCCCCATGCCCAGGCTGGCTTGGCCTGCTTGACCTCTAGAGGCTGTGGCTGGGGCCTCGCCAGCTGACCGAATATAGCTGCGCTCTCAGGCCCCGGCAAGCCCTTCGTCCTCCCTGCAGATTCCCACAGTTATAAAAAGTCAGCACTGCTCCACGGACCCTCCCCTTAGGATAACAGCAGCAAGCAGACACAACATATGGCTGGAGCCAGGCTCCCAGCATGCCCAGTGCCTCTCAAGAATCCAGGCCGCAGCACTATGTCCTACAGGGGACAGCCTCTCTTCAGTGTGGGAGTAGCAGAACATCCCCAAGGACAGGCAGGGTAGCTGGACTCCCAAGAGAACTGTCTGCCTGAGACACACAGAACTGCATTTTCTCTGTCCCAACCAGCCCTCTTCTAACTAGCTGCCTCTAGCTGAGCAAAAGTCACATGGACTCGGGCAGCCTGGTCCTCTCAGACTTCTCCCTTAAGCCCTCCTTCAGAGGGGCTGTTGATGGAGACTCAGTCCCACCACCCCCCCAAACGCCCTAAGCACCTTCCAGACCTAGAGAAGGAAGAGTGGTATGTCAGGTCCTCAAAGGAGATACAGCATCTCAGACTAAGGCCGAGGTAGTTGTAGGGAATATCTGAACACAAAGGATGTCAGGCAGACCAAGGCCCACTCTAGCTGGAATCTCTCTCCATCCGCTCACAGCCTGGAACCTATGCAGGAACTAGTAAAGAACAGAGAGTCTTTCCCTCTAAGAAGGGGTCCAAGAGAAGTCTGGGACTAGATGAGGGCGGGTGTGGGATAACTCCAGGAAGCAATCGTATTGGAGGTGTTTGTGGAGAAGCAGACTTTCTGTCTCAGGCTGAATCTCACACATGTTGGCTCAGGAGAAGCACAGTCCAAGAAGGAGGCTGTGGCAGGAGGTACAGAACCCTAATGTGTTGGCTCCGGACACCATCTTGGGAAAAGCTCTGGCCTGCCACTTGCTTGCTATGTGACTTCGCGCAGCTCGCGTCATCTCCCTGTGCCCCAGCATCCTCCACACCCTAGGGGCAATCATCTCTATCCACAGGGTCTCGTGAGCAATGAATGAGCTTCTGTCTACAAAGTGCTTTGTACAGTGTTTAGAACACAGTGAAAGCCAAATAACCAAAGTTGTCGTAGTTGTGGCAATGATGACAATAGCGACGTTGGTAGAGCAAGATGTTGGGTGCCAGAAGGCAGTGGGGAGCATCTGTCAATCAGCAAAGGCATTAGACGGACGGAGAAGAATTTGCTCCCACAAAGAAGGAACCAGTGGTGGCGGGGAATTTCCACTGCGTCTCTTGATTATAACTCGGCCTGGCACCGGTTGCCCCAGGAGGCAGCCAATTCTTCCCTAGCCGGTGATGATGGCACCTGACAGGCTGGTCCTGCCCAGTTCGGGGCCTGAAACAGGCTACCTATCACCATGTCCAGCTCCCCAGCTTCCACTGAAGAAGCTGAGCCAGGGGCCTGGAACCAGGAGAGGCCAGCTTGTCAGAGAACATCATGACCTCTGGCTCTGGAGCAACACAAGCTGGCTGAGGGCACACAGGTCAAAACTGCCCCCTGCTCATGGCCAAGGAGAGCTTGAGGAGTGTGTGCTGATGAGATGGGAGAGGACATTGTGCTGCACCGATTAGGGAGTCGGACTCGACGATCACAGAGATCATATTTGAGAATTTATGAATAACATTTCTGGCAGTGGGAGAAGGAAAAAACACACATAAAATACCAGCTCTTTCTTTATCACGGTACAGGCTCTAAATCCCAGCTCTGCTGGCTGGCGACTGAGTGACCTTGGAAACCCTTATCTCTGAATCCAGCTCCCTTCCCTGCAAACTAGCCCAGGGCACTATTTGGTGGAAAAGAATGAGTGAGATGGCAGATGTCTGATATGTTGCGAATAAACCAGAAAAAGAAATAATTGCTAAGATTTAAGATCACGTGTCCAGGGGAGCCAGAACCTCTCCAGGTGCACCGTGACTCGGTGGTAGAGACTCAGGCCTTACATACACAAGGCTCTGGGGAAAAAATGCTCCGCCTGGGTGGTGGCTCATGCTTATACTTTATTTCCGACATATGGCAGGAAGATCTTGAGTTCCAGGCCAGTCTGGGCTATAGAGCAAGTTCTGGGCCAGCCTGGGCTACCACAGAGGCCTCACCTCAAAAACAAAACAAACGGCAAAAACAGAACCAGACTCCTGAAGGCGGTGGCGACCATCCCCACGGTTGCCACTCCTCTGCCGCATCTCTGCTGGGGATGAAATCCTAACGTGTGTCTAGTACTATACACTTGGCATCGTGCACAGCAGTCATTCTGAGAGTTACGTATCAGGGACTGGCGGGGGTGATGCATGCCTCTGATCCTAGCATTTTGGAGGCAAAGTCATAAGATCTTTGAGTTTGAGGCCAGCCTGGTTTTTCTAGCGAGTTCCAGGCCAATTACAGATACACGGTGAGATCTTGTCTAAAAAGAAAAAAAGGGAAAAAAAAGGAAAAAAGAAAAGAGTTAAGCATTAGGAGCCAGCTGTACCGGCTCACACCTGTAATCCCAATATGCGAGATGCCAAGGCGTAGGCTCCGGTGTAAGCCCTTGTTTCTAAAAAGCAGAACAAAACGAAACAAAACAAAAAACCCCACCTTAGGCCTGTGGCATGTGTGAGGCTCTGGGTTTGATCCCCATTAATATACACACACTGAATGTCGGTAGACTTTAGCAGTTCCACGTGATTGGTAGGGAAAGGAACTAAGCCACAGAAAGTTAATTTGTCCAAGATCACATGAGCAGAAAGAGTAGACCTGTCTGGCAGGAGGCAGAGGAAAGAGCTCGTTCCTAAATCTACCTCCTCAAGCTTAAGACCCTTTGTGTTGGTGCTCGCCTGGCAGCCTCTCTAATTCAGATCAGCTTCTGTCTCCCCAAATCACTTCCCTAAGAGGCAGAAGACTCCCCTTAAGAGAATGACAGACCCCGAGGCTGGGGACACACAACAGAACAGCAGCGCTCCGAGCAATCCAAGGAGCAGGGAAGATTAAATGGAATTTGATGTGAACAGCTTAGCCAAAGGAGACGACAGGCTAAAAAGCCCCAAGTGTCCTAAATCGAGAGGTCAGAAACCTAATGGAAAAGATGGGACGGGACCCGCGTGAAGGCTCCATCAACCAATCCAAAACCTTACATAAGTCACCTGACCCTCCAATCCCTGTCCCCCTCAATTGGCAATTATTTCTTATTTGGAAAATGAAAACACGGGAGGCAAATATCTTTATCAGTGCCGTCTTCTTTAACACACATCTATGGCTTGACTACGAAAGATTAACAATATAGGTGAGCCCCGACTGGAAGACACGCTGCAGATACGACCCAGACCTTCCTAAAGACACCCTACGTAGAACACTCGCTTTCCCAAAGGAATTCTGGCAAAAGAATCTTGTCACAGCGTAGAATGCAATAAATCCACCCAGGAAAGTGACACTCACTTAGGCTCCTGACCCACATATCTCCTGGGCACCGTGTTTCTCAAAAGAAGTCACCCTGGCTCTAAGACCTGGTCCTTTGACACTCTCACACCTGACTCAAGAATTATTGTGAGTAGAAGCAAAAGGAGAAATTTGTTTGGTTAATAGGGTTTCTTCAAACCCCAATTTTGAAGGCTTAGAGAGTACCAGCAAGAAACACAGACCCCCTACGAGCCCTCGGGCCTGTTCCTGAAGGGTATCTGATTCTGTAAGACTCGGGGATGGCTATGCACTGACAGCCTAAGAATCCACACCTTTCGCCGGGCGGTGGTGGCGCACGCCTTTAATCCCAGCACTCGGGAGGCGGAGGCAGGCGGATCTCTGTGAGTTCGAGACCAGCCTGGTCTACAAGAGCTAGTTCCAGGACAGGCTCCAAAACCACAGAGAAACCCTGTCTCGAAAAACCAAAAAAAAAAAAAAAAAAAAAAGAACAAGAATCCACACCTTTCATGCTACACCCCAGAAGTCCCAAAGTCATAGGATTTCTTTCTTAGCTCTTGTGTGAATCCCAAATATGGCCTTCCCCGACTCTGTTGCCCCTCCACCCCTACCCTTCAGCCTTAACTTTATTTAGTTCAGAGCCTGCCTAGGACATAAGAATCTGCTAAGAGTACCTTGAAGTTGAAACAGGGACACAGTATTGGGCAGACACCCTTGGAAGAGTAGCGAGCATCAGGTACCCACCCACTCCATGCCCCCTGGTGCAGGGAGCAGGATGCCCCCAACCTCAGGGACTTGGGGGCTCCAAACATACCTTTCTAGAGAGGTTTCTTAATGGCGACTTGACGCAATTGCCCATCCTACACTGATGCAGCCCCACTGGCCATCTCTGGGTCCATGAAGAAGGCGCCTGGGGGGCCAAGAGACCTCAGTCTGGGTCACTGCCAACCCTAGCGTCTCTGCCTGTGCCGCTCTTCCTCCAGGACAGAGCTGAGCCTGTGCGCGCGTGCTCGTCTGCCTGCTCCTGCTGCTTTTTTTTTTTTTTTTTCCGGGTGGTTTGTATGTGTATCTGTATATCTAGGTTTAACTTTCTTAAGGAGACAAAGGCAGAAGGGAAGGGTGCATGGCACCGAAAAGAGCCCCTGGAGAGTTGACGGCAAGAGGGCACTGGCGCTGGGAAGCCTTTCGAATCGCCAACATCAGATTAGAGCATTAGAGTCTCTTCTCGGCTTCTCCCCTTCCCTCAGCCCCTCCTTTCCATGTCGCCAAATATGCAGGGAGATTGCCTTGGGGAGGGGGACCCAAGGTAGCAGCTGCAGCTGGGAATTAGGCCAGCCGAGCCAGAGGGGAAAGCTGGCTAGTTTGGGCCCCCAAAGCCAGGGTGCCTTGCAGCTTGCAAACATGTACATCACACACACCACACACATGCATGCACACACAGGACCCCAGGGAGATGGATGCCTCTTCTGCAGAGCAGTGAGCCGGACAAGCATGCTTCATCAGTCACTGGCAGTTGCAGCTAGATGGGCATCTGGGTGGTTCTCAGTCGAGGGCCTGGGAGGTCTTCTGATGTCTCTATTACGCTCTGTTTTTCACACTTGCCTCGTCGTTGACATGCGATGAGGCTCGGGGCTGACGGTGCAGCTGAACCCACAGCTGTAGTCCGCTATTTCCTTCTGCTCTCTTTGCTCTGCAAAGGTTCCCTGACCCTTGGGGAGCCAAGATATGGCCCCGAGGGGAGGAGGAGCAGGATGGAGGAGGTCCTGGAACAGAGGACGTGACCAAGGTCTCTGGTCTAATGGTCCCCCTCATTCTGTGCCTAATCCTGATTGAAGCTCTTTCGTTGGCGTGCAGAACAAGGAGGCTGTCATTTTTAAATGGTCCTCGAAGTCCAACAGCTGGAACTTTACAAATGACTGGATATTCCTTGTCCTTCCAAATTCTTGCTTTGGCATGAAAATTCTTTCCAATCCTCAAATGTCCTTGTTTGAGAGTTGCATTTGTAGCCGGTACCCAGAGATTCCTGTTTTCTTGTATCCAGCTTTTCCCCAGCAGGGGGCGCCAGAGACGGACCAGGACGTTGACCCACGCCCAGGCCCCTGATGCAATCACATACTTCAGCCCAGACTGCTTCCTCTCCGGGGGACTTTCGTCCTGTTTGGGTGTCTGGTTAGAAATCTCATTAGGAAGATGGCTGGGTACATTGCCCAGTGGGTGGCACATACTCTGTCCTAGGAGGCTATAAAGTAGATCGCTGGCTGGTTCACCATGGCTGTGGTGCAGTTGCTGACCAGGGAATGGTTTAGCCAAGGCAATTTCTTGATGCCTTGTTTGGGTCATACTCTTAGGAGGAGGGGAAAAGGAGGAGAGGCCACTCCCCGAGGACAAAAGGAGGAGCCTGCGTGGGACCAGCTAAGGGGCAGGAAAGAGGGTAAAGAAGGCACGGAGCTGGGAAGGGAAAAACAGACAGCTAACAGATGCAAAACAGCATGAAGGAGGAACTATTCTGACCCAGGGGTCAGGTTCAATGTCCTCCCATGAGCGAGAAAGGATCTGGGGTCTGTGAGGTTGAGACTCGGCTCTGCCTGTGATCGCCTTTCACTCCTGAGCGTCGGTTTCCTCCGTTAGAAAATGGGACTTTCCCTGTCTGGCTAATAAAGTGCATACAGGAAAGCCTGTGGTACATAATAGGCACCGATAAGTAATTATTCAAGTGGAAGAAGGAAGTATCGTTTGCCCAGCGTTTATGTGCCGGGCGCTGCCCTTGGCTCTGGGAACAATGAGGAGGAAGAGGAGTTTACATCCTCGCTGGTGGGCAGGAGCAACTGAGGAGCACAGTTATTTACCATTTTGAAGATAAACGCTAAGAAAGAGACCCACGAACTCTGATAACGACAGGGTGAGCTGTAACTTAGTCTGTGGAGATCGGGAGAGGCTTGTAGACAGAATCTAAAAAGGAGACATGGGCTATACTGGGTAATAAATAGGGTTTCCTGTAAAACCTAGGAAACAGATTGCTATGTAGCTCTGACTAGCCTCGAACTTGTGGAGGAGAGTCCTGCCTCTGCCTCTCAGGTGCTGGGTTTGTGGTGTTTATGTTGTTGGATTTTGTTGTTGTTGTTTATTGTTGTTGTTGGGGGGTGGATTCACAGAGGGTTTCTCTGTGAAACTGTCCTGGCTGTCCTGGAACTCACTCTGTAGAGCAGGCTGGCCTCGAACTCACAGAGATCCGCCTGCTTCTGCCTCCTGAGTGCTGGGATTAAAGGTGTGCACCACCACCGCCCAACTTGTCTGTTCATTTCTAAAATTACGTCTATTGATCTGTGTGAGGAGAGGCAGTGTATGGAGACAGAGGACAACTTTTTGGAGTCAACTTTCTCTTTCTACCGTGAGGATCCTGAGTTTTGAACTCAGGCTGCTGCGCTTGCTGGCACCTTTACCCGCTGAGACCCACCTTGGCCTGAGCTCGCTAGGTAATTGGTTATGATCTTGAAGCCTGGATCCTCCTACTGTGCCCTCTCTCTGTGTGGTGTTAAGTCACACACCATCACACTCAGCTATAAAGTCTTTCTGAAATGACAAACCTGCCAACCTAGCAGTGGGGCTTTTGTTAGGCCTCAGGTCTAACTAAACAGAAAAGCATAGACTAAGACGGGTCCTCAACCCTGACTGTTGGAACCTGCTCTGAAATCCTGTTCAGTGGGTGTAGGTGGCTCTCTGAGCGCCGAAAACTGTCTACTCTGCTCCCTAGGGAACTCTAATGGATAGTCGGCATTAGGACCCACTGAGAGGGGCTGGAGGGACGGCTGAGGCGTTAAGTGTATTTGCTGTTCTTGCAGAGGACCTGTGTTTGATTCCCAGCACCCACAACCCTCTGTAACTCCAGGTTCAGGGAATCCAGTGTCCCTCTTTTGAGTCTGAAGGCACTGGGCACACATGTGGTACACATACTTACACACAGGAAAAACACTCATACACATAAAATAAAAATAAATAAATCTTGCCAGGCAGTGGTGGTAGTGGCACACACCTTTAATCCCAGCACTAAGGAGGCAGAGGCAGGCAGATCTCTGAGTTCGAGGCCAGCCTGGTCTACAAGAGCTAGTTCCAGGACAGGCTCCAAAGCTACAGAGAAACCCTGTCTCGAAAAACCAAAAAAATTAAATAAATAATATTTTTTAAAAAAGGAAAGGAAAAAGATAAAAGACCACCGAGGAAGGGGTCAGAGCTTGGAATGCAGAGGCAGGATGACCTGCTGCGGACCAGATTCTCACAGAACTTTTGCAGTCTCGGTCTCTTAGATACTCAGAGTGCCTCTCTCAGGGTTTTGCGGGTGGTAAATGAGGCAATACTCACACAAGGCCCCGACCACTGTCTTGGCACCTAAAAACTGTCCCTTCCTCTGCCTAGCATCTGTCTTAAAGGGCTAGGCACAACAGCCACTCATTATCTTCTCAGCCCTGGTGATTTCTGCCCCCTGCAGGCCAGTCCCAGACATAACAGCTGACAGGTGCTTGTCGACCTTGGGCAATGCCTCTGTCCTTGGAAACAGGAGACTGAAGGCAACAAAACCAATCAAATATTTAACCAAAGCCCATTCTGGGGGTGCTCAGGGGATCAAAGTGCTTACTGCTGAGCCCCACAACCCGAACTGGATTCCTGGGACCCATGTGGTGGAAGGAAAAAATCATCTGAAAGATGTCTTCTGGTCTATACACATACATGTGTGCACACATGCACACACACAGTACACACATATACATACATGCACAGTACATACACACAAATGCTTGCACATACACATGCACACATACACACACATATGCACGTGTGCACCGTAGCACACATACACATTTTATTTAAATCACTTTTGTTTTTTGTTCAGTTAGGGTTTCAGTATGTAGCTCTGGCTGACTTGGAACTCACTATGTAGACCAGGCTGGCCTCGAACTCACGGAGATCCGCCTGCCTCTGCCTTCCAAGTGCAGAGATTAGAGGTGTGAACCATCACACCCGGCATACACACATTTGAGGTAAATAAATGTCTATTCTGCTTTGCGGTAAGAGTAGGGCTGAGACTAGTTTGAGATTTAAGGTCAGCTAGGAGCCTGGGAACCAAATCTGGGGTTTTGGGGCCTCCTTAAAACTAAACTGGGCGCCGGGCAGTGGTGGCGCACACCTTTAATCCCGGCACTTGGGAGGCAGAGGCAGGCGAATCTCTGTGAGTTCGAGACCAGCCTGGTCTACAAGAGCTAGTTCCAGGACAGGCTCCAAAACCACAGAAAAACCCTGTCTCGAAAAACCAAAAAAAAAAAAAAAAAAAACCTGAACTGGGCTAGACAGGAGGCTTTCCCTAGAAAATGCAGCGTGACTGAAGGTTGGGGGACTATTTGAGAAGCAAAGAACACTTTGTACCCCGTTTTGTTGTTGTTGTTGTTGTTTTGTTTTGTTTTTTATTCATTGGGAGCCCCTGGGCGTCTGGAGCCACACTTTGAACTCTGGAATAAATTAGTAGGATCAGAGGGGTGAGAGGGCGAGCCCATCACCGGTCATCCCTGATCGGGGGAGGCTGGCTCTAGGTCTTGATCAGGTCCATCATATGAACTTGGGTGACAACCTAGGGCCAGGGCGCTCAGAGTGGAAGCTGGGAAACAGCATGAAGGGTGCCCTGTGGACACTTCCGACACTTTCCCTTCCCAGCCGGCATGGTGCCACTCATTTATTTACTACGTGACCTCTGCAAGCGCCGCCCTCTCCAGAGCCTGTGTCCTCATTTCTAGAATGGGGGATGATAACGCCAACCCTCCCAGGTTGCTGTGGAGATAATGAGGACAGACTGATAATTCTGAGGTAGGCTCTGGACTGAGGTCTTGAGTACCTCGGTGGTTGTCGGAAACAGCTGTAGGCAAATGCAGACATCCAGACATCCAGAGGATGCTCATCCAACTGACTCAGCCACTTCTCTCATCCATGATTGATGCAAACCACAAGCTGACCTTCTCTTCCCTCATCTCCAGGCCCAGAGGAGAGCTGGTGGGGCAGGAATGAATATTCACAGGCCTTCAAGACACAGGTTTGATGCGGTTGAACCTACAGGACCCAAACCATCATGACCCTGGCCTCCTCTTAACCCATACCACAGGAACTAGGACCCCTACGTAACCCGGACACAGGTGACATCAGTCACTCATTCATTCACGAACACTATGATCCTTTTACATGTTGTATATACACTGGGCTGGGCCCCCAGGTAGAGGGATGCTTCTCTAGGGTGGGGCCAGAGCCGTGGGTTTTATTTGCATTCGCCTCTTTTCAGGTTGAGTGCAAGAGCAGAAACCGTGTCTGCTCATATCAGTCTTCCGAGACCCAAAGCCCCGCGTCCTGCTTACTCATTTGTCACACCACGTAGTCTGCCCGGACAGCTGGATGGCATGTCCTTCGCTGGCAGAACGAGGGACGGTTCCCTGGCATTGGGCTCAGAGCCCTTTCCTTTAAAGCCCTTCTTACCCGGCATGGAGGCAGTGTCCCTTACACAGCACTTCTGCAGACAATGCTCTTTTAATGACTATTAATGAGAGCAGTCGCATTAATGCAGGCTGCTCTTTCGCCTGCACTCACTGTGAGCCAGGCCTCTGATAGCCTTAATTTTGTGTGAGCCTCATCAGAGCCCTGTGAGGTACTTTTTCCTCAGTCTCGTTTCTGGATGAAG
This sequence comes from Chionomys nivalis, assembly GCF_950005125.1. Lineage (NCBI taxonomy): Eukaryota > Metazoa > Chordata > Mammalia > Rodentia > Cricetidae > Chionomys > Chionomys nivalis. The sequence goes on along the minus strand of NC_080088.1, from coordinate 120,162,048 downwards.
AAATCAAGGCCATAGAGAGAAGGATGCCAAGGTCACAAATACACAAAGTGGCAGAGGCAGGATCGGAAACAAGGGCTTAACGTCCTCCCAGCCACCACCCCACACCCCAGCCTTAAAACCACACTATCCCCCTGCAGGCAGCAAATCTTATCTCCCATTTCCCCAAGTGTGGGGAGTCTATCCGGACACCTCTAGTATGCCTAATCCTGGCTCTCTCTGCTGCTGTAATGACAGAAAGAATGCATCCTGGGAATTAACCATCATCACCAACAACGGTAACAAACACAGACGCCGCCTCTGCTCTGCGCCACGCAACGGACTGCGCTCTACACACATGCCTGCGTAAATCATTCAACCCCCCAATTCTCCTCGAGACACTAGGATTGATTTCTATTTTTCAAGTAAATAAAAGCCTCACTGAAAGAAAGCAATTCATCTAAGTCCAAAAAGAAGGTAAAAAATAAAAACGTTAAGAGGCATGAACCCTAAGCAGAGCCATCTGAAAATTTCTATATGCAGGACCCCATTTTGCTTCCTCCCAGTCCCCACCCTGTCTCTAAGGACAGAAAGGTCAATGCAGAAAAGAGATGGCAAGGGAAGATAATTCCCTTATGTCGCAGGATACTGGGGACTCTGGCACAAAAACTCCAGGCTGGTTTTACTGTCTAAGATCACCTGGATGCCTTGGAGGTGTCACCAGGAAACTCAAATTGAATGTGGTGGGGTGGGGGTGGGGGGATTCTGCAGCTTCAAGAGGCCGGAGCCTCCAGAAGGAGGTAGTAAATATTTCATGGGACCTTCCAGCTCCTCCTGACTCAAGTGACCCCGTGACATTTCAGAACATGGGGCTGGAGAATAGTCTCCACTTAATGGCTGGGAAGTCGGAAGAACTGAGTAGCAGGTTGCTGAAGGGGTCTGAGTCCAGATAGGCCCATGCAGGCAAATTTTGCAAGAGTAAGGTCCTTTTTCCCAGATCACTGGCAGTGACTGAGCCCCTTCCAAACTGCTCTACTATGGGCTCCAAAACAGCCCAAATCTTGGCTCTGTTTTCCACTGCTCCTTCCTAGTGTGCCACCAATGCCCGGGTGCGGGAGGTATTCAATGCTTGGTAACTGACCAATCACCCACTAACAACGTAGCATTTTGGGTCACAACCCAGCCTAGACCCACAGATCAGTCCTAACACCCTACGGTTCCAAGCAACTGCAGTGAACATCGCCCCTCGGCATGTGGCCAGGCTAACTCTCTCAGGGCTCTGCAGCCGAACCTCTACTCCTGAGCACCGGTTCCAGTTCTCTCAGTGAACCGCTAACGAGGACTCCCTGCAGGAACAAAGCCATGTGCTGCTTGGCCCTGTCACACCGGCACAGCAGTCCCGTGCAACCCGAATCCATGCGCAGCTGCCTTCATGACAGAGCCCCACCTGCACGAGCCACTGCAGAGTAGTGTTTTGAAAAGAAACGAGCAGATCTGAGGCAAAACACACACGACCTTCTTGTAGTGCTGACTCCACACAGCCAGCCGGGAGCTTGAGGTGGTTTCTCTGCACTAGCAACTACCACAGAAACGCTTAGACCCCTGCGTCTGAAACCATGCCAGCATTCTGATCGCACCTCTGCAGAACTGACGGCCACGAGTTCGATTCAATTACGGACTTGGAACCAGAGGAAATCTTGGCTTTGCTCAGAAGTTCACAGGTTCCTGGGGCACAATCCCACACCGTAGCCTTGAACTATAGGGGAAGCTGTTTGTAAATGCCCTGCTGGCTGGAATCCTTGCGGGCAAAGGTGTGGGAGAAACAAAGAGGGTCTCTGGTGACCACAGCTCAGTGGCCTCCCTGACCCTAGAATGCACACCAACTCAAGCTTGTGTTTTCTGGGTTTTATCCCACAGCTGTCTTAATGTCATCCAGATGGCATCCCTGGAATACCATCTTCCTTAAAACCCTCCAAAGTTCCAGATGGAGCTGTATCTCTGGACAGACCCTCCATGCCTGCCCAGACATCTCTTCTCCTCCCCATCCTTCTAATCGCCTAACTTTTCTCAGACCTTTGAGGACACTCTAGTTAACGGTCAGCGTCACACATCCACAAGCAAGTCCGAGTACTCCCAGCCCTCTGCTTCTCAGACCCCAAGCCCTTCGCTCTCTAGGGTCGCCAGAGGCCAGAGGAGCGGGTTGGCACCGCCTGCCCCAAGCACCGCTTGCGACCCGGGGAAATCTCCGGGAGGAGGATTGCGGGAGGTCGCTCTTGCAGGTGCGAAGCAGGCTCGGCTGAGCGATGCCCAGGAAGAGGCCCCGAGTGTGGACAGCGCATAGGGTGCTGAATCAGACACGGGGGTGGAGGAGCACCAGGGCCTCGGGAGGACAAGATGAGTCGTGGTGCGCACCGACCGGGCAGAGCGAACAGGGCCAGGGACACGCCGCCGCCGTAGGGTCCCGAGCGCCGGTGCCCCGAGCGCGGGCGAGGGGCGCGGCCCTTACCTGGCCGAAGGCGGAGCTGAGCATGGGGTGCAGTCGGTGGAGGAACGGGTCCGCCTCGGGGGCGCCGGTGGGAGCCGGGTCCCCGCGACCCCGCGATCGCAGGGAGCCCCGTAGACCGAGCGCCGGCGCCAGCCCCCGTTCCTCCCCATCGCTCCCGCGGGCCGGCGGCAGCGTCTCCCGGGGCCTGCAGTGCGCCTGGGGCAGCCCACGCCGGCTCCCGCGCGCGCCCTCGTCGCGCGGCACGGGCCGGCACAGGGGCCTCCGCGAGCTGGGGTCCCCGCACGGTGGCGGCGAGCTGGGGCAGGGACCGGTCAGTCGGCGGCCACGCAGCGCGGGGTCCCGTGCAGAGCCGTGGCGGGGAGCCCGGCTGCCCCCGCTCGCGGCCGCCGCCGCCTTGAGCAGCGACGTCTTGGACTCGCTCTTGGCGATGTGCGAGCTCATCGCGGCGGGGCCCGCGCTCGCATGGCCAGCCGGGGGTGGTACGGGGCCCCCGGAGGGCAGGGAGCGGGGCGCCCGCCGGGAGCCGAGCCCGAGGACACGCTGCAGGCGGGCGCCGTCCCCTGGCCGCTTAAATGCGGCCCCGTCGCCGCCGCCCATGTGACAGCGCAGCCTCTGCGCCCGGAGCCCGGAGCTCCCGGCGGCCGGCGCTGCGGATCTGGGGGGCAGCCTGCTGTCCCCTGAGAGCCCACCCCCAGCTCTCCCGCGGCCCAGGTGCCGCCGCGCCCCGCCCCTCGCCCCGCCCCGCGCTCGGGGAGTCCCGTTTCCGGGCGCCTCTGGTGGCCAAGGGGGCGCTGCGGCACTGAACATGAGACCTAGGGAAGGGGCAGGCGAACCTCCCTAAAAAGACCGGCAAAGCCACTTATTATCATGTCTGCAGGATCCCACCGTACCCGGGATCGGTTAGTCACCCCCTGAACGTAAGCAAAGGTACACTCTTCAAAGGGAACAACTTTGGCAAAAGGACCAAAGGGGTACAGGACACTAGAGACTCAGAATGCGGGCACTGTGTGACACCACCCAAACACAGGAGCCAGATGACCTGGAAGAACAATGCTAGAAGGAATGCATCTGTGCATCTGTCCACCCACCCTCCACAGAGCGCTATGCGACTGTAATAGCCCCGGCAAGTCAGCTCCTGAATTTACAGTTGTCACAACAGAAGAAGAGCCAGGTGGCAACTGGCTGCGGTTTACCTGTCCCGGAAGTGCCTGGTGGTGATCAAGTTCCTGGGTAGGGATCCATTTGCTGCGCTTGTTTCTCTCTCCAACCACCTCCTGCCCTTCTAGCTGCTGGGAGGCTCCTGCCCTTGGTAGGCAGCCAGGAAGTCACACTGGGCTGGTTTCAATCTCAAAGCCCAGCTCTGCTGCTTGCCATCTGGGTAGCTTGGGGAAGTGTCATCAACTTTCCTGAGCCTTTTCCCCCTCTTCTGAGAAATGTAAATGGTTCTTCCAAACTAAACTCAGTGACATCAGAAGGCACGGGACACACGAAAGGCTGGACCAGGTGCTTGGACAGGGCACACACCCAGTGAACGGGTTCTCTTTCTTCTGCATCTCTGAGGCCCTTCTTCCACTGGTGTTTAGTGGTGGAAGAGTTAAGATTTGGAGGTGGGGACCTCTCCCTGTCCTAGACTCTGTCACTATAACCTGCTCACTGCCTGACCTCGTTGCTATAGATGGGCAGACAATAGTACACAGGCTTCGAGGAGGTCCCTCTGTTCTGCATGGTGTACTTTTATTCATGTTCACCCAAGAAAGAAATGGATCTGGATGTGGCAGTGTATTCCTGTAGGCTGAGGCAGGACGATTGTTGTGAACTTGAGGCCAGCTTGGACTAAAGAGCAGTACTCTGTCCTTTTCCTCTTTTGGGGGTGGGGGGAAGCTGGGTGTGGTGGCACATGCCTCTAATGCCTTGGGAGATGCAAACAGGAGAATTAGAAGCTCAAGACTTAGAAGAGGCTAGTCCTGGCTGCATAGAGTTCCAGTCCAGCCTGGGCTACGTGAGACTCTGTAGTAGGAGCTGCCACCCAGCTCCCGGTCGCCTGGCTAGCTTATGCCCCAAAATAACAACACACAAACTTTATTCTTTTAAACACTGCTTGGCCCATTAGCTCTAGCCCTTACTGGCTAATTCTCATATCCCGATCAACCCATCTCTAATAATCTGTGTAGCACCAGTCTCACCGGGAAAGATTCAGCATGTCTGACCTGGCGGCTTGCTTTAGCGCGTCTGCCTCTGAGAGGAGCTGCCCTGCATCTGAGCTCACTTCCTCTTCCTCCCTGCATTCTGTTCTGTTTATTCCACCCACCTATGTTCTAACCTATGAGGGCCAAGCAGTTTCTTTATTAATTAACCAATGACCTTCCTCCATCAAGACTCTGTCAAAAAACAAAAACAAAAAACAAACAAACAAAAAGCCCAGGCATGGTTGTGCACACCTTTAATCCCAACACTGAGAAGACAGAGGCAGGCAGATCTCTGTGAGGCTATCCTGGTCCACATAGCGAGTTAAAGGCCAGCCAGGGGTATATAGTGAGACCCTGTTTCAAAACAAGCAGGCAAACAAACAAAAAAACCATGATAGCCCAGGAAAGCAATTGCACAGGACCAAAGGAACAAGGAAAATTTTACAGTTTGTTCCCAGTTCACTTAATATGACCAACAGAATTGCCTCATCAAAGTGGATCAGGTTCTTTTGTTTGTTTGTTTTGAGACGGGGTTCTCTATGTTGCCCTGGCTGACCTGGAATTCGCTTGTAGACCAGGTTGTCCTTGAACTCAGAGATCTGCTTGCCTCTGCTTCACGAGTGCTGGGATCAAAAGTGTGCCCCACTACTGACCAGTATGAATGGCTCAGGTTCTTAACAACCAGTATGGAGGATTGGGGTGGGGATGAGAGGTGAGAGTGGGGGTTGAGGTTGTGGGGGGCGAGAGGGGATTGCAACCCTAAAAACGCATGGGACATCTGATGGGAAAAATAGGGTCTACCTAACGGAACTACCCTTGGGCGGTATCTAACCTGCTCCAGACCTCAGAATAACTAGTGCTTGGAGGATTAAATACAATGTACACGCAACATAAACCTCAGGAGATGAACTGAGCAGAATCCCTCAGCAGCCAATAAGCAGCAAAGGGCTGATTCTAAATCCCTGCCGTGCCCATCACTAGCCTTTCTGAAACCTAAGCACTCCTGAGAAAGACCTCTGCCTGCTACTCATCTGAAAACCCTAAGAATCTGGTTATCACACGATTCTTAAAGCAAGTGAAATAAATCAGAATTAAGCTCATAGAACAAATAGCTGAGACATATGTATTCACAGCTCAGATAATCCTGGATATGAGCTGGAATTAAGATTTGTGAATTTGCTAGGTATCTGATACACGTGTGTGCGACCGGTTGTCTGCACATGTACATACAGGGAAACACCTGCTCAACAAGCACTTGTTCCTTTGTTAAGCTGGGCAAGGGTTAGAATTTGGGCCTAGCGTGTGCTGGGTGAGCATTTGCCAGTGCATTATGCTCCCATTTAGACAGCTGCCAGGGAAGGCATCCCTGCAGGGGAAGTTTATTTTTTATCAGAAAACAAAAATGAAGTTAAAAAAAAAAAAAACAAGTCATATATCCATCTGGGAAAAGAGTTTTCACAGAGGAAGAGATTCAAATGTCCTGAGGAGAAGAGAGCTTGTGCCAAGAGGCAGGCAGGGCTGCAGTGAGCCAGAAGTGGTGGGCGGGAAGGTGGGGGCCAGATACTTAAAGACCTCTGATCGTACATAGGCTGTTTTATCGCCACGGATGGTGTCCCCATGGGTGGGGAGCGTGGAAATATGGCGGCAGGCGGGCAGGTGTCTCACAGCACTAGGGAGAGGCGATGGCCACTGGGACTGGGGTGATGATTGGTGGAGGTGGTAAAGAAGAGGTGAGGTGACCTAGCCAGGCAGGGTGCCACGTGCTTTAACCCCAGAGCTCTGGAGGGCCAGGAACTCAAGATTATCCTTGGCCATGCAGAGTTCAAGATGAGCTTGGGCTGCAACAAACCTTGACTCACAGCAAAACAAACAAAACGTTAACACCCAGTCCCTGTAAACTGTGCTCCAGGAACTTGCAAAAAAGAACCCCAAAACACAAAACAAACAGAAAGGAGAAAGCCAACTGTAATAGAGCGGGAAGCAGGCAATTAGAGAATTACAGGCTGGGTTCTACAGAAGCTCAAAGCAGGGGAGTAAGAGAAGGCTGCAGAGGAAGTGACATTTGAGTTGTGTCTTTGTGTCTGGGTGTGTCGTATGTGTCTGTGTCTGTGTGAGTCTGTGTTTGTGTCTGTTTGTGTGTATGTGTTGTGTCTATGTCTGTGTGTATGTGTCTGTATGTGTCTATGTGTGTGTCTCTGTGTGTCTGTGTATGTATCTGTGTGTGTGTCTCTGTATGTCTGTGTGTGTCTATGTGTGTGTCTATGTGTGTCTGTGTGTGTCTATGTGTGTGTTTCTGTGTGTCTGTGTATGTATCTGTGTGTGTCTCTGTGTGTCTGTGTATGTATCTATGTGTGTGTCTCTGTGTGTCTGTGTGTGTCTATGTGTGTGTCTCTGTGTGTCTGTGTGTGTCTATGTGTGTGTCTCTGTGTGTCTGTGTATGTATCTGTGTGTGTCTCTGTGTGTCTGTGTGTGTCTGTGTGTGTCTATGTGTGTGTCTGTGTGTGTCTATGTGTGTGTCTCTGTGTGTCTGTGTATGTATCTGTGTGTGTGTCTCTGTGTGTCTGTGTGTGTGTGTCTCTGTGTGTCTGTGTAGTCTGTGTGTGTGTGTATTTTGAAGGGCAAGTGAATGCTATCAACTAAAAACGAGGTTTAGGGAAGGTTGTTGCCCACAGAAGGAATAGATGACCCAGTGCTCTTGGGAAATTTCTGGCAACTGAGGAGGAGGGGAGAATAAAGGTTGTGGCACAGGCCAGAAAAAGTGGTTTGGAACCAGACCAGGAGAGACCTGGGATGTGACACTGGAGAGTCTGTAGCTCATCTCACAGGCAATGAAGAATTTTTGAAGAAGCTGAGGTGGGGTGCGATGCTAGCAGAACTGCATTGTTTTCTAAGAAAATGCAGCTATTTTGGGGAAGCGACTAAAAGACAAGAGGATCAGATCAGCTGGATTCATTCATCGAACAGAAGTGAGTGGGGCTTCCTGGTCTCCATCAGGGCAGATGGGGTGAACTGTGCCTGTGTCTGTGTGGAGGGCAGGGCAGACAGGCAGCTCACAGGCCGGCCTCCCCCATTTTCTTCAAAGCTAGATATACTGGCATCAGAGAGATAAAAGGATTGCAGTTCACACGGAAAAGCAGTGGGGTGGGGAAGGAAGAGGTCCTAGAGAAGGGTCCAAAGGTTCGGCGTATGACTTAGGAAAGACTCAGCTTTGGCCTTGGGACCCAGGAAGACAGTCACCTGAGCATCAGACACGACCCAAGTGTTGGTGTCTCTGGCCTGGGCTTCCATGTGGTGATGAGCAGGCCAGGTTTCATCATGAGGACAAGAAGCACAAGCAAGCTACGCTGAGGCCAAGCAGAGTCAACAGAGAGGAAGCCATATGCTGGTTCCAGTATGCGAGAACGTTCTTCCAGGGGGTAGGGCTATATTCCAAAAGGCCAAGAAAGAACTGGAGAGGTAACTCAGCCACTAAAGGCCGGTTCACACTTCTAAATGTCAAGAGTTTGGTTCCCCAAAAGCTAATAAAATGTTTTCATTGAGATGTACAGAACCAATAACAGCAAAGCATTAACTCATGCCCACATTAACACAAGCACCGGGAATAAAATAGCAAGTGAATATCATGCATTTCTTCATAGACTTTGTACTATTTATTACATTAAAAGTTTTTTTATTTACTCTGTTTGTACCTGAGTACATGTATGTGTGCCACATGCATGCAGGAGTCCGTGGAGCTCAGAAGTGGCATCAGGTCTCCTAGAACTGCAGCTATACACGGCTGTGGGCCACTATGCGGGTGCTGAGCATCAAACCCGGGTCCTCTACGAGAGCATCCAATGCTCCAAACTGCTGAGTCGGCTCTCCAGTCCACATTGGACTTATCTGTATAAAGGGGAATGCACACTTGATGATCAAAAGTCAACCTGAAGGAGTCTCTCCCTCTACCGTGTGAGTCCAGACCATTCAACCCAGTCTGCGAGGCTTGGAAGCATGAGCCTTAATTTGTCTAACCATCTTACCCACCGCTTTGTTTAGAACAGTATCTCATACTGCAGGCCAAGCTGACCCAGGATTCCTTGAATTGCAGCCCAGGCTGGTCTCACACTTGTAGCAATCCCCCTTCCCCAGCTTCCTCAGAGCTGATGTTATAATCCTGACCCACACCTCGGTTAGCTTCTTCATGGATTTTTTAAAAGTCTGACAGTCAGGTAATATGAATTTAATGAAGAATTTAGTTCATGGAAATCAGTTTAGTTTAGGGAAATTGCAATATTAAGAAATGAGAAAGTGTGGATGTGGGGAGAAAATGGTTGTCTCACCAGCAGAGAGATGTAATGGAAACACAGTTACTATAAAGCACCCTGCCTGCCATGTAGAGACCATCTTAAACTAACCCTTTGGACTAGGCATACTTCTGTAGATTTCAAAGTACTTTTTAAAAAATATTTATTTATTTATTTATTATGTATACAATATTCTGTCTGTGTGTCTGCAGCCAGAAGAGGGCATCAGATCTCATTTCAGATGGTTGTGAGCCACCATGTGGTTGCTGGGAATTGAACTCAGGACCTTTGGAAGAGCAGGCAGTGCTCTTAACCTCTGAGCCATCTCTCCAGCCCCCTCAAAGTACTTTTAAAAAAAGATTTTTCCAAAAAAAAAAAAAGCTGGGCGGTGGTGGCGCACGCCTTTAATCCCAGCACTCGGGAGGCAGAGGCAGGCGGATCTCTGTGAGTTTGAGGCCAGCCTGGTCTAGAAGAGCTAGTTCCAGGACAGGAATCAAAAGCTATGGAGAAACCCTGTCTCAAAAATCAAAAAATAAAAAATAAATAAATAAAAAAAGATTTTATTTATTATACATATTATGTTTTCCCTTCATGTAGGCCTGCACACCAGAAGAGAGCACCAGATCTCATTGTAGATGGTTGTGAGCCACCATGTGGTTGCTGGGAATTGAACTCAGGACCTCTGGGCCATTTCTGCAGCCCTCAAAGTACTTTCACATGAAGCCTTGCCCCACAGGGTGTTGCCTGGTGTCATTGTTAAATAATCACATGCTGCTCTGCCATTTGACTGTACAACCCATCAGGCGAGAAGTATGCAAAAAGGAAAACCGTGTTTGGAGTTCAGGAAGGACATCTCACCATGCCAGGGCAGTGAGATGGGGACGAGGGGCTGGACCCCAGCGTTAGCCCAGAAGAGATGCATTTGGCTGTCTTATGACTCGAGAGAGCCCATGAAAGAACTTGGCAGGGTGAAAGGGCCGCACTCCCAGTGTGTTCATGGGTCTGTCTCTCAAGGACATCGCTGCCGGATGATGGACAGCTAGCAGACTCCTTCAGAAACTGCTCGCGCGGGCTGGAGAGATGGCTCAGTGGTTAAGAGCGTTGTCTGCTCTTCCAAAGGTCCTGAGTTCAATTCCCAGCAACCACATGGTGGCTCACAACCATCTGTAATGAGGTCTGGTGCCCTCTTCTGGCCTGCGGCATACATGTGTATACAAAATAAATAAATATTTTAAAAAAAAAAGAAACTGCTCGCGCCTGCTGGCGTCCTGCAGGCTGTCCAGTATTTCCACGGTGGACCTGGGTTGATGCTCTGTGGATGACCCTCGCCTACGCTTGCTTCTTTCTCTTGTCAGAATCACATTCTGCACGTAATCTCCCCTTGTTTCAGATCACACAAATCTCTCTGTTAGGCTTCAGAAATCTGGGATTACAAACTGTTCTCAGGGCTCTCGGTCCTGCGAATTGATTGGTGAGCACAGGAGAATTTTCTCTTGGGAGGCAGAGGGGGTAGTCAGTATGCTAAATAGAGGATTCCTTCTGAAAATCTGCCTATGGTCATAAATGTTCATCACTTAAGAGGATTTCAAGATTTTCCAAGGAAAATGGAAAAGAGCGTAGCTATAAAAATGCGTATTTGGGTCAAAACCAAATGTCACACTTAAAGCCAAGCACCTCACCGCATGTAAGTCCTTCAATAAAAACCACCAAGCAAGCGGGAGAGACTGAGCAAAAATAATTGATCCTGACAAGAACAAACTATTGGAACAGCCTAAGGGCATGAACTGTGGTTTTCAAAATAATGGCAGTAAATTCATGGATACATGGATAAGGAGAGAAAAGCCTGGGTTTGTGTGTGTGTGTGTGTTTAAGCAAAAAGCTTTTTCAAATGAAAGAAATTCTGTCCCATACAGATTATTGTTTTTCTTTTATTATATTTACTTATTTACTGTAGGGAGCGTGGAGGGCTTTGTGCTTGCAGACAAGAACTAGGGGAAGCCAGAACGTTAAGCGCGCACTGTTTGTTGTTTCTTCAACGGAAGGAACGCAAAACCTGTTTTCTGCCCAGAAGGCTGAAGCGGACTCGCTTTCCCGCCTAGTGACTGTGGTGACCTTGGTGCCATCTGTGTGGCCAGGGACTTTCTGGCCCACTCTCCTACACCTGCTTTTCCTCAGTCAAGCTATAGAACCTGTCCTTCACGGAAGGTGCCATGTTCAGCCTCCTTTGTTCCTTTGAGATTTAGGTAGGCTTTGCTGTGCATTGAGATAATCTTCACAAGAATGGTTGTCACCAGACTTAGATACGCCTAAAACAAACAACTCCGGGTCAGACTCTCTCACTTTGAACCAACGGGCCGGCTATAACACACCATGCGAACACTTGCATGCGGAGGTCAGAGGTCATGTTCTTGGAGTCGATTCTATCTTTCTACCACGTATGTTCCGAGGATCCAGGGCATCAGAATTGGCATCAAGAGATGAGCCAATCAACTGGGCGGTGGTGGCACACGCCTTTAATCCCAGCACTCAGGAGGTAGAGGCAGGCGGATTTCTGGGAGTTCAAGGCCAGCCTGGTCTACAAGAGCTAGTTCCAGGACAGGCACCAAAGCTACAGAGCAACCTTGTCTTGAGAGAGAGAGAGAGAGAGAGAGAGAGAGAGAGAGAGAGAGAGAGAGAGAGGAGCCATCTTGCTGGCTCTGGTTGTTATTTTTGTAGAAACGCCCATCTGAGCTGCGTTGTGTGCAGCTCAGTGGTATAAAGGCTGCCTAGCACGCATGCATTAGGTCCTGGTCCAATCCCCAGCGGTGTACACACCTGATCTCCAACTCTCATTGCTCACCACCTTCATTTCCCTATGTTCCTTTCCCCTAAGGAGAACTCTTCTCACAGTCTAGAAACCTGACATTTCCTGTCTGGTTCAGGAAATGACGATCCCCAATGCCTCCCCCAGCCCTTTTGAGACACTATACTGCCCAGGCCAACCTGGAACTTCTTCCTATGTGCAGGCCAGCCTAGCTGCACACTCATAATTCTCACGTTTTAGCCCCCAGGGGCAGGAATTCCAGACACACACCACCATGTCCATCTCCTTAATTCTTCAGTCCTGATGTCATACACTCCAGAGGTCGCGTGGCGACACATGTGTGAGCCGTGCACAACACACAAGTCACCATTACATCCATGTTGTTTCCATCCAACAATGCAGCCCAAGTTCAGATGACGCTGTTGACACTCTCGTCACGGTAGCCCCCCTGCTGTGCGTCTCCCCGTCTAGTCACTACTGGACACTCAACTCCTAACACAAGGACTAACCCTAATGGCATCATGGGTACTCATCTAATATTTATTTTATTTTTTAAAGATTTATTTATTATGTATACATTGTTCTGTCTGCATGCGTGCCTGCAGGTCAGAAGAGGGCGCCAGATCTTACTACAGATGGTTGTGAGCCACCATGTGGTTACTAGGAATTGAACTCAGGACCTCTGGCAGAGCAAGCAGTGCTCTTAACCACCGAGCCATCTCTCTAGCCCCCTAACATTTATTTTTTTAAGTATAACTTATTTTTATTTTCATGTGCATTGGTGTCTTGTCTGCATGCACGTCTGTGTGAGGCTGTCAGAAGCCCTGGAACTGGAGTTCCATGTAGATGCTGGGAATTGAGCTGGGTCTTCTGGAAGAGCAGCCAATATTCTCAGCCGCTGAGCCATCTCACTAGCCCTAATATTTATTTCTAAATTTATTACATTTATTTGTTTAGTGTATATGTGTACACATGCGCGTGTGTCATGGCAATGCATATAGCGGTCAGAGGCCAACTTCTGAGGGTCGGTTCTCTCCACCACATGCACCTTGGGAATCTGACTTGGATTGCTTAGCTTGGCAACTGGTTTGTTTACCCTCTGAGCGAGCTCATCAACTCTCACTTAGTGCTAGAATAATAAATGAAAAGAATCAAAATGAGCATGGGGTGTTAGCGCACACCTGTGATGCCAGTATCTGGGAGGTGAAGGCAGCCTGAGGTTATCCTTGAAGTTCAAAGCCAGCCAGAGCTACATGAGAGACCCTGTAAAATTGTAGTTAGTGGTAGGGGTTGAGATGTAGCTCACAGGTAGAGTGATTGCCTGCACAAAGCCCCAGAATTTATAGTCCAGGTATAGTGGTCTATGTGTGCATCTCAACATCCTTAAGTAGAGGCAGCAGAACCAGGGGTTCAAGGTCATCCTGGACAATATGACAAGTTCCAGGCCAGCCTGGAATACCTGAGAGCCTGTCTAAAGAAAAGAAACAGCTATGCAGGGTTCTCTTCTGAATTTGATCCTCCTGTACTTAGATTCTGTAGAGGAAGATCAAATTCAGAAGAGAATCCTGCATAGCTGCTTTCCTCCCTCAGACAGGTCATTTCCTATGTCTATACAACCAGGACCCTGAGTAACCTGCAAGTCCAGATGACCTTCAAGGACCAGTCATGATTTTTGCCACAGGCAGGAGAGTTTTTTATATTTCAGTCGCCTGTAGGTTCCATCCAAAACCAGAGTCAGCCAACAGTGCTTGTGAACGGGCGGTTACATCTGTGGCGCTTGGAGCAGCGCCTGGCCCTGCACCAAGCCGACCGACCTACTTGGTTCTGCATGGTTGGAAATGAAGCCCACAGTGCTTCATGGAAAAGCAGGTCGGCTTGAAATTTCCTAGAACTGGGGCTTCTCGACAGACTGAAGTGTTAGCTGAGGCACCTAAAATCTCAAGGTGTGTTTACCGCTGGGCAGGGAAGCATTCCGTGTTTAAACAGGCGCAAAGCCGGGCGCCTTTGGTTGAGAGCTGGCAGGGACCGCAGTGCTTCAGCAAGAACATCTAAACACACCGTGGTTCCATCTGAGGGCCTAGCTGCGAGCTTCTCACCTACAGAGCATGTGAGAATTTTTCCTGAGCAAGGGTGACATCACTGGTATAAGGGTGGACCCCAAGTAACTGCCCTGTCTAGGGAACAATCATTTCTACAAGGATATGTCTTGCTTTGTGAGACACTTTCGAGATGTCCCTGGGCAGATCTCTCTACCCTCTGAGCTCAGGCTGCCCCGTTCTTACCCTCCTTGTAATTTAACAATCCAGAAAGACACAGGGACCAGGCTGAATGAAGTCTTTAGCTGAAATAGAGGAGAGCTTTGGTGTTGGTTGGGGGGTGGGGCGGAATCCAACATATTTTTTGCTGCCCATTCTCTTTTACATGGGCTTTCAGCGTTTTCAATTAATCTTGGAATGGTTGCTGAAGGCAAGAAGCCAGCGGTGCCTAAGGAATGAGAAGCGCAAACTGATCCCGAGAAGCAAATGCCAGCGAGGGACCCCACGGCAGAGAGACAGACACTGAGCTACTCTCAAGAGGCCGGCGAGGCGTGTGAGCGGGTCTCTGCATTGGCACCATCTGCCGATTCCTCAGGAGGACAGAACAACCCAGCGAGCCATGAAGATTCGATTATGTAACGCTGGAGGATTACTTGTTTTCAAAAAAGGAAACAAATGGAACAAATTGATTTGTTTGTCAAAGTCATGTCACTAGAGGAGACCAGTCCTCTCCTCTTCCTAGAGGACCTCACGTAAGAGGGGATTCCAGGTACTCAGAAAATAGGGGATCAGGACAGGAACAGTCGGCTCAGAGGGTAAAGGCGCTTGTGCTGGAGCCTGATGACCGGAGTTGGATCCACATGGTAGAAAGAAGAAAAAAAAAAAAAAACGACTTCAGTAAATTGTCCTCTGACCTCACATGTGCATGCAGTGGCAAATGCATACCCTCCCCCACGGAATAAATAAATGTATAAAAAAATTCAAGACCATAATTCATTCCATTCATAAAAACAAGGCCATTTCCAGAGCTGTGCCAGCAAATCCTTTTCTGGTTTCTCTGCTTGAAAAATGACTGTTCCCCTGCTACCTAAAGGGCACAGCCATAGGAAGGAATGTAATTGCCATTGGCTCTCACAACTGTGGAACCTGCCCACTTCACCTGCTCTCTCTTGCTTTCACGGAAGTAACATCTAATCTTGGGATCAATGAGGTCATATTACTATTTAGAACGCTGAACAAGTACTTCCAGAGAATAAAGAAGCCTTCCTTTTTTTTCGTTAAAAAAAAATATATATATATATATGTGCGTGTGTGTGTGTGTGTGTGTATTGACTTTACAGAGCTATACAATTTTCTCTGCTCCCCACCTTCTCCTCCCCCTTCAACTCTCTCCCAAGGTCCCCACGCTCCCAATTTACTCAGGGGATCTTGTCTTTTTCTACTTTCCATGTCTTTCTAGGTCTGGGTTACCTCACTTAAAATGATGTTTTCTAGCTCCATCCATTTGCTTGTAAATTTCAAGATGTCATAATTTTTTTCTGCTGTGTAATACACTCCTGCATCGCTGGTGGGAGTGCAAGCTGGTACAGCTCCTTTGGTTGTCAGTGTGGCGATTTCTCAGAAAATTAGGAAACAACTTTCTTCAAGATCCTGGAATACCACTTTTGGGTACATAGCCAAAGGATGCTCAATCATGCCACAAGGACATGTGCTCAACTATGTTCATAGCAGCTTTGTTTGTCATATCCAGAACCTGGAAACAACCTAAATGCCTCTCGAAAAGAATGGATAAGGAAAAGGTGGTACATTTACACAATGGAGTATACTACACAGCAGAAGCCTTCCTTTTTTAAAGATTTGTTTTATTTTTAACTCTCTCTCTCTCTCTTTCTCTCTCTCTCTCTCTCTCTCTCTCTCTCTCTGTGTGTGTGTGTGTGTGTGTATGTACAACTTGTTAAAGTCAGTTCTATACTTCCATCATGGGCCAGGCACCAACAGTCTCTGGTCATCATCAGGCGTGGCAGCAACCACATTACCCATGGAGCCACGGTAGTGCCCGCCCCTCCATTATCTTTATCCAACATGGAAATTAAACCTGCAGCCTGGGATCTTTTCTCTGCGCTCCTCCAGCCCTCCAGATCCACCTTCCTGGTTCCTCTCCACTCCGCTTTCTGCCCTGGGGCTCTGCTCCCTCACCCTCCAGCTCTTGGAACAGCAGGAGGGGACTGAGCATGGACAGAGTGGAGATTAAATCCCCACAGCTGCTGGGCGGTGGTGGCGCACACCTTTAGTCCCAGCACTCAGGAGGCAGAGGCAGGCGGATCTCTGTGAGTTTGAGGCCAGCCTGGTCTACAAGAGCTAGTTCCAGGACAGCCAGGGCTACACAGACATGAGACAGAGAAACTCTGTCTCAAGAAACAAAACAAAACAAAAAGCAAACAAACAAAACAACAACAAATACCCCTCATCTCTCCTCCTGGCACAGTGCCTCAGGTTGGTGGTGTCTTACCATAAAAGGTCACCTTTCCTCAAAGGAGCCTGGGCCCCAGAACCCTCTCTTTCTGGGCTCTGTAACTTCTTTCTAAACAGCACATCTAAGAGTGGGGAAGGCTATGTCTAGCTTGGGCACTGTACCCATCCTGTGGTTCCCTTGTACTCGGCCCAAACCTATTAAACCCTCCCTAATCATCCAATTTGAGGATGCCATCTGTTTCTCTCTCTCTCTCTCTTTTTTTTTTCTTTTTGGTTTTTGGAGACAAGGTTTCTCTGTGGCTTTGGAGCCTGTCCTGAAACTAGTTCTGTAGACCGGGCTCGCCTAGAACTCACAGAGATCCGCCTGCCTCTGCCTCCCGAGTGCTGGGATTGGAGGCATGCGCCACCACTGCCATCTGTTTCTTAGGTAGACCCTCTCTACACATACCGCACCACATCAACCTGTCCCAGGCTCTACGCCATGTTAAAGGGGTGGGGGAAGCAACATTAATAATACAGCATGCTATGGCTTTGGTTTTTTTTTGTTGTTGTTGTTGTTTTTTTTTTTTTTTGGTTTTTCGAGACAGGGTTTCTCTGTGGTTTTGGAGCCTGTCCTGGAACTAGCTCTTGTAGACCAGGCTGGTCTCGAACTCACAGAGATTCGCCTGCCTCTGCCTCCCAAGTGCTGGGATTAAAGGCGTGCGCCACCACCGCCCGGCCCATGCTATGGCTTTGTGTAGTTAGTTCATGCATTTACCTTTTCCCAAAGCTATAATAACAACATAAAAAGAAAATCTAATTCCTCTTTACAACATAATTGTGCAGTGGAGTTTGTATGAGCTAAATATAATTCAGAGAACAAGTTTTTTCGTGCCATCAGAATTCATGTTAACAGCTCCAAAGAAAAAACTCCAACTCCAGAGCCTGATGCCCCTGAGTGAAGATCTAATGGAAAATACGTTTCAGTATTTAAATCAATCCACCAATATTCGAGAGTCCATGTGGCCAGTGAGTTGGGTGTGTGTACGTGTGTGAGAAACAACAGACATGAACTAGGTGGGTTCAGGTCTTCTTTGTAGAAAATCAATGTACTTTCTCAGAGGTGAGTTTGAGCTGGTGAGGTGGCTCCGTGGGGAAGGGCATTTGCCACCAGGCCTGACGACCTGAGTTCAGCACGTGGCGGAAGGAGAGAACCAGCTCCCTCAACCTGTTCTTTGGCCTCCACAGGCGTGCACAACACCACAACCCACACACGCAAAGAAATGTAAAAAACAAACTTCAAAAAGACGAACGCGACAGGATGTGGTGCTAACAGGAGCACCCCCAACTCAGGAATCTGAATCAGAAAGGGTGAAAGTTTGAGGTCTGGCTGGGTCACATACCGAGACCCTGTCTTTCAAAACAAAAACAAGTTGGGGCTGGGGCTGGAGAGATGGTTTGGTGGTTAAGAGCATTGCGGCCGGGTGGTGGTGGCGCACGCCTTTAATCCCAGCACTTGGGAGGCAGAGGCAGGCTGATCTCTGTGAGTTCGAGACCAGCCTGGTCTACAAGAGCTAGTTCCAGGACAGGCTCCAAAACCACAGAGAAACCCTGTCTCGAAAAACCAAAAAAAAAAAAAAAAAAAAAGAGCATTGCTTGCTCTTCCAAAGGACCCGAGTTCGATTTCCAGAAACCACATGGTGGCTCACAACCATCTGTAATGAGGTCTGGTGTCCTCTTCTAGCCTGCAGGCATATGCAAACAGAATTGTATCCATAATAAATAATTTTTTTTTTAAACAGGGTTTCTTTGTGGCTTTGAATATTTATTTATTTATTTATTTTGTATACAACATTCTGTCTGCAGGTCAGAAGAGGTCACCAGACCTCATTATAGATGGTTGTGAGCCACCATGTGGTTGCTGGGATTTGAACTCAGGACCTTTGGAAGAACAGGCAATGCTCTTAACCACTGAGCCATCTCTCCAGACCTAAATAAATATTTTTTAAAAAAAAAAAAGAAAAAAGAAACCAAGTTGGGGCCGGGGAGATGGCTCAGGAGTTAGGAAAGCTTTGAGAAGGTCCAAGTTCAGTTCCCAGCACCTATGATGAATGCTCACAATGACCTACAACTCCAGCTCCAGGGGACCTGACACCTCTGGCCTCCTCTGGCACCTGAACTCATGTGCACACACCCCACCAACACACACATATAATTTAAAAATGATATTTTAAAAAGTTAGATGCAAATTTCATTTCCATAAATCAAACGGTATGTTTCATGATCACGAGGAAGCTTGCTATTTGCATAATAAGTTAGTAAAATAAGCACCTTTTGATGTTCTGAACCAATCAGATTGCGAGGCACATGGACTCAGTGTCCTTCCAGTGAAATTTATCTATCTTCAGTCTGCAGGGAGGCTTGCTCGCCTTCCATGTTCCTGAAATAGCAGAAATTATGGAATGGAATTTAGAGGAAAGATAAGGGAATTGCCGTTTATAGACCACACAGAAAACGCGAGGCAGTTTGCCTCTGTTAGGCACATTTAACCCTGAAAATAAACATGATTCCGGTGCTTTCTTATTTTCTACATCTGAAACATACACACACACAGGAGAGAGAGAGAGAGAGAGAGAGAGAGAGAGAGAGAGAGAGAAGTCAAACAGTATGGCAAGTATAGAAATCAAAATCCACGTTTTTCAAAGCAGAAAACAGTGTGAAAAGATTATTCAGCGCGGGATTATCAAATTCACATCCACAGCTTCAGTGGCTTCCCACTGCTCTTGGGATCAAGTCCAGATTTCTTTACACAGCCTGGCTCCTCAAGCATCCTTACTCTCAGCTCTCCTTGCCGTGTCTGCCTTGAAGGCCTGAGCGTTCCCTGCCCTGCTACACAGTCTCCTCCACATTCAAACTTGGATCCATCCGTGCCTTCTCCGCGCAGTTTACTTGTCCCGGAGAATGTGTCCTTATTGCCAAACACCAGAGAAAGGCTGGGTGCCCTGCCTGATGGTGGCCACTTGCCACCCTTACCCTCCTTGGTCCGGCTTCCTCTGGTCCCTCAAGGGCACCCTGTAGTGCCTCTCAAACACAGGTATAGTCTAAATCAGGTATGATGGTGTACACGTATAATCCCAGCATTAAGAAGGGGAAGGCAGGATGATCAGAAGTTCAAGGTCATCCTTGGCTACGTTGTGAGTTAAAGGCTAGCCTGGGTTATTTGAGACCCTGTCTCCAAAAAAATTAAATAAACAGATAAAATAAAAATAAAACATGAGAAGGTCAACAAAGCTTTCCTGGAAGATCTACAAACTCTTTCCCTCACTGTATTTTTTTTGCCTTCACACATTCACACACACACCAAACACACCCATGCACACTCATCCACATCCACACATACACGCACACCCACACATACATACATACTCACACACACTCACACACATACATGCACACACACTCACACACACACATATACATACTCACACACACTCACACACACATACACACCCACACCCACACTCACATATACACTCACACACACATACATACATACACACACATACATACTCACACACACTCACACACACATACACATACATACACATACACACACTCACATATACATACATACACACATACATATACTCACACACGAGCACACACACACACAGACACACACACAGTGGCTCCAGGAAGGAACTTCCTGCTGAGGCCCCAGGGACTGTGGGAAGCCCCTCAGGCCTTGCACCTGCAGGTTTGTGGAGCACCTACAGGTCACATGACGATGAAAAAAAGGTGGCTCTGCACGTGCAGGACACATGTGCAGTGAGATTGTTTCACCTGCTCCAGGATGTCACAGCCGCACAGTCGAACTGGGCCAGCTCAGGGGCAGCAGGTAGTGAGACCTTGGTGAAGGTGAGTGTGCCGTGTTGAACATTGCCCACCGGATGGCATGGTCCTACACTATTCCAGTCTCACCGAATACACTACTAACACTTTTGAATAGTAGGGATTGGTGAGCTCATTTTACAGAGGGGACAACTGAGGTCACAGTGTTGTAATATCAGCTCAAATTTCTCTGCTTTTCAAATGTCTATGCAATCTGAGGCCCATCTTTATAACTTCAAAAGTAATGTTCTAGTCTGGGGTGATGGCTTCACTGGTAAGTGTTGGCCACAAAAGCCCAAGGACCTGAGATGATTCCTCGGCTTCCCTGTAAAAGCAAAAACAAAAACAAAAAAAATCAAACCCAAACAAAAAACTCTTGGGCCCTGTGCACCCTTGAAATCCTAGGACTGGGAGGTAGAGTCAGGCTACTGGCCAGTCAGGCTAGCTACGTCAGTGGGTTCCAGGTCACTCAGTGACACCAAGGTGGATGGCCCCTGAGGAGGGACACCCAGGGAATAGGAGCGCTCTCTTCCACAAGCACATACACACCTGTACACACACAAACATGCACACCTGCCTTTTAAAACAAGAAAAGAAATAAGCGGCCAGAAATTGGAAAAGAAGAAGTCAAACTCTCACTGTTGCTATGATATGATAGTTTACATAAGTGATCCCAAAAATTCTACCAAGGAACTTCTACAACTCATAAACACTTTCAGTAATGTAGCAGGATATAAGATTAACTCCAAAAAATCAGTAGCCCTCCTGTACACAGATGATAAAAGGGCTGGGGAAGAAATCAGAGAAACAACACACTTCACAATAGGCACAAATAGCATAAAATATCTCGGAGTAACTCTAACCAAACAAGTGGAAGACTTGTATGACAAGAACTTTAAATCTTTGAAGAAAGAAATTGAAGAAGACATCAGAAAGTGGAAAGACCTCCCATGTGCTTGGTTAGGCAGAATTAAAATAGTAAAAATGGCAATCCTGGGGGCTGGAGAGATGGTTAAGAGCATTGCCTGCTCTTCCAAAGGTCCTGAGTTCAATTCCCAGCAACCACATGGTGGATCACAACCATCTGAAATGGGGTCTGGTGCCCTCTTCTGGCCTGCAGGCATACTCACAGACAGAATATTGTATACATAATGAATAAATAAATATTTAAATAAATATTGAAAAAATAATAAAAATGGCAATCCTACCGAAAGCAATCTACAGATCCAACACAATGCCCATCAAAATATCAACAAAATTCTTCAAAGGCCTCGAAAGAATAGTACTCAACTTCATTTGCAAAAGCAAAAAACCCAGGATAGCCAAAACAATCCTGTACAATAAAAGAACTGCTGGAAGCATGAGAATTCCTGACTTCAAACTCTACTACAGAGCTACAGTACTGAAAACAGCCTGGTATTGGTATAAGAACAGACAGGAGGACCAATGAAACTGAATAGAAGACCTGGATATCAATCCACACATCTATGAACATCTGATATTTGATAAAGAAGCAAAAAGTATCAAATGGAAAAAAGAAAGCATATTTAACAAATGGTGCTGGCATAACTGGATTTCAACATGTAGAAAAATAAAAATAGACCCATATCTATCACCATGCACAAAACTCAAGTCTAAATGTATCAAAGACCTCAACATAAAGCCAGCCACACTGAACCTTATAGAAGAGAAAGTGGGAAGTACACTTGAACACATCGGCACAAGGAACCACTTCCTAAATATAGCCCCAGCAGCATAGACACTGAGAGAAACTGAAACTGAAAAGCTTCTGTAAAGCAAAGGACACGGTCAACAAGACAAAATGACAGCCTACAGAATGGGAAAAGATCTTCACTAACCCCACATCAGACAGAGGTCTGATCTCCAAAATATACAAAGAACTCAAGAAATTGAACACCAAAAGATCACATAATCCAATAAAAAAAATGGAGTATAGACCTAAACAGAGAACTCTCAACAGAGGCTGAAAGACAAGAAAATGTTCAACATCCTTAGTCATCAGAGAAATGCAAATCAAAACAACTCTGAGATTCCATCTTACACCTATAAGAATGGCCAAGATCAAAAACACTGATGACAACTTATGCTGGAGAGGTTGTGGGGAAAAGGGAACACTTCTGCACTGCTGGTAGGAATGCAAGCTGGTTCAGCCCCTTTGGTTGTCAGTGTGGCGATTTCTCAGGAAATTAGGAAACAACCTTCCTCAAGACCCAGCAATACCACTTTTGGGTATATATCCAAAGGATGCCCAATCGTGCCACAAGGACATGTGCTCAACTATGTTCATAGCAGCTTTGTTTGTCATAGCCAGAACCTGGAAACAACCTAAATGCCCCTCGACCGAAGAATGAATTAGAAAAATGTGATACATTTACACAATGGAGTACTACACAGCAGAAAAAAATAATGACATCTTAAAGTTTTCAGGAAAATGCATGGAGCTAGAAAACGTTAGCAAAGAAAGCCAGCCTGCAAACCACAATCCCAGAGAATTTAGACAACAATACAGACACTAAGAGAGACTTGCATAGATCTAATCTACATGGGAAGTAGAAAGTATAAAAAGGCCAGGCGGTGGTGGCACACGCCTTTAATCCCAGCACTCAGGAGGCAGAGGCAGGTGGATCTCTGGGAGTTCGAGGCCAGCCTGGTCTAGAAGAGCTAGTTCCAGGACAGGCTCCAAAGCTACAGAGAAACCCTGCCCCGAAAAAACCAAAAAAAAAAAAAAAAAAAAAAAAAAGTATAAAAAGACAAGATCTCCTAAGTAAATTGGGACTATGGGGACCTTGGGGGAGGATTGAAGGGGGAGGGGAGACACAGGGAGGGAAGCAGAGAAAAATGTAGAGCTCAATAAATATCAATTAAAAAAAAAAAAGAAATAAACGGCAAGGTGGTGGTGGCGCACGCCTTTAATCCCAGCACTTGGGAGGCAAGGCAGGCAGATCTCTGAGAGTTTGAGGCCACCATGGTCTATGAGAGCTAGTTCCAGGACAGGCACCAAAGCTTCAGAGAAATCTTGTCTCAAAAAAACAACAACAAAAAAAAAAAAATCAGAAAGAAAAGAAATAAAACTTTAACTGCCTCCCATTACTTATAAAAATCAACTTTAATTTTTTTTATTTTGCTATGCAGTTGTCTCAAACACTTTTGATCCTAGCATTCAGGAGGCAGAGGCAAGAGGATCTCTGTGAGTTTGAGGCTACCCTGGTCTATAGAGCTATTTCCAGGACAGCCAGGGCTACACAAAGAAACCCTGTCTTGAAAAACAAAACAAAAACAACCCCCCAAAAAAAACACTGAAAAATTTTTTACTTTATGTGTATGGTTGTTTGCCTGCATGTATATCTGTGTACCACATACATGTCTGGTGCCTATGGAAGCCCAAAGAGGGTGTCAGATCCTCTTGGGCAGGAGTTAAGGTGGCTGCTAGCTGCCCTCTGGTGATGGGAATTGAATCCAGGTCCTCTAAAAGAGCAGCCAGTCCTCTTAATCACTGGAAAGATAAATATCTTTCCAGCCCTCGAAAATTAACTTTTCCCAACAAAAATGTAGTGTTGTCTAAATAAATGCCAAGCACAGTGTTAGGCCTTGGGGTTTGCTTAGCTCTGTGTGACCCTGGCTGTCCTGGAACTCACCCTGTAGACCAGGCTGATCTCAAACTTAGAGATCCACCTGCCTCTGCCTCCCTAGTGCAGGGCTTAAAGGTGTGCACCACCACTGCCCAGCCAGACTGCTGTTTGATAGGACCCAGGACCACCAGCCCAGGGAGGCAATGAGCTGGGCCTTCCCCCATCAATCACTAATTAAGAAAATGCCCCATAGTTTTGCCTACAGCCTGATCTTATGGAGGTGTTGTTTTTTACAGTGGAGGCTCCACGTTTATGTATTTGTGTTTATATCTGTGCGGATAACGGCAGGAGGATTCCTAGAGCTCGTCTGCCACACAACCTAGCCGAACAGTGAGCTCCAAGTACAGTGAGGAACTATGTCTCAAAAATAAATAAAAAATAAGGTAGTGCTGTCAAGAAAGACACCAGATGTTGGCCTCCGTGATACACGCACGCACAAACGTGTACACACATACGCCACATACACATACATACATACAAGCATACTCAGATACACACACATGCACAAACATGTACTTACACCACATACACATACATACATACATACATACAAACAAACAAACATTTTTAAAGAAGATAAATTGGGGGCTGAAGGGATAGCTCTGTGGTTAAGAGCACTGGCTGCTCTTCCAGAGGTCCCTATTGCCATTCCATCCCCAGCACCAACATGGCAGCTCACAACCATCTGTTACTCCAGCCTGGGGATCTGATGCCCTCTTCTGGCCACTGGGGGAACTGCGTCCCCCCCTCTTGATTTGGATGCTGGAGGAAGGTGAGAGGCTGAGGGAATGGGACACGCAATGCATGGTGGGATGTGATGTAGAAGGACCACAGAAGGCCGAAAACCTGAAAGAGGACTGGGAGGGAAATGTCTCTGAAGGGAGAATGTCTTTGAACAAGGAAATAGAGCAAAGCTTGAGGCCATGATGTGTTCCTAGGAGGAAAATGGAGGATGCTGGAGCAGAGGGTGAGGAGGGTACAGTCGGCGGACAAGGGAGGGAACGTAGGCACTTTGTAGGCACCATAAAGACTTTGGCTCCGTGACTGGACATGGTAGAATACACCTTTAGTCCCCATATTGGGAGGTAGAGGCAGGAGGATGTCTGTAAGTTTGAGACCAGCCTGGTCTACTCAGTGAGACCTTGCCTAAAACAGAAAACAAGTCTTTGGCTTCAAAGAAGATAGGAAACCCACAGGGAAAGCTAAGCTAGAGA
The DNA here is from genome assembly GCF_950005125.1 of Chionomys nivalis. Classification (NCBI taxonomy): domain Eukaryota; kingdom Metazoa; phylum Chordata; class Mammalia; order Rodentia; family Cricetidae; genus Chionomys; species Chionomys nivalis. The sequence goes on along the minus strand of NC_080088.1, from coordinate 120,137,052 downwards.
ATTATCTAACCAAGTAAAAGGCAGATGCTATTTCTGTCCACCCACCACCCACCCACCCACACATCCACCCACCCACTCCACCCATCCATCCACCCACCCACCACCCATCCACCCACCCACCCACACATCCACCCACCCACACATCATCCATCCATCCATCCATCCATCCATCCATCCATCCATCCATTCATGCCACTTAGAAGCCACCTGCCTAGGTAAGCTGGACATCCCCAGAGTGACCCTGGTCAGTTGAGTGTGTTTTCTGTGCTGCCTATGGAGCCAGAGCAGAGAGGATGCATTCTTAGCTTTGACCTTGCCCACACCTCCCTGCAGCCCTGGAGAATGACCCCAGGTAGCTGCAGGGCTCTGTACCCGGAGGCTTGGGAACCTGCAGGTTATAAATAGCCTCCCCTGTAGCAGGGAAGGGAACTGAGACGCTGTGTGAGTCAGTGCTGCAGAGCCAGAGCACCCCCCCCCCCCAGCTGCAGCAATGCTCCCACTGTCAGATACCCCGCCTGGGACATCCCCTCTTACTGCTTAACCAAGGCAGGGCCTCCGTTTCTAACCATGACCCCCCCCCCACACACACACACACTTCTTCCTTCTCCCTGGTCCTTTCTGGAGCATCAGGAAGATGACTGTCTCTTAGATCTGGGACACACAGGGTTGTATAATATTTCAACTCAGTATCTATAGCTGGTCCTGCCTGGATTTCAGGCCCAAATTTTGACTTCTTTTTGTTTGTGCTTGTGTTTTGTTTTGCTTTGTTTTGTTTGAGACAGTATTTTCCCCTGGCTGCCCTGGAACTCACTCTGGACCAGGCAGGCATTGACCTCGCAGAGATCCACCTGCCTCTGCCTCCGCGTGCTGGATTAAAGGTGTGAGCCACCACTGCCCAGACTTTTTTTAAAATTAGGGTGTGTGTGGGGGGGTGGGGGGTGCATTCTCATGTCACAAAACACGTGTAGAGGTCAGAGGATAGTTTTCGGGAGTCTCCGCCACCCATGTAGGTTCACGGATCGAACACAGATCCTCAGGCTCAGTGGTATGTGCCTTAAATCACTGAGCCGTCCTAGCTTGGCTCTGGAAGTTCTGCAACCCTGTGACCTTTGCCTCACTCATAGGAGCCTCATTTGGAAAATGATGACGACCTCACCTGCTCTGAGAAAGTGTATGATGTCAGAATCCAACGTGCAGCCCAACTGTGGCAGGCAGTAGCTGCCCAACTAATGGAGTAACGGCCCTGGTGCTCAATTGTAATGCTCAGACGTAAATGACGTAAATGACAAGACGTAAATGACAAGAAGACAGCAGCCATGTGGTGGTGGCGCACATCTTTAATCCCAGCACTCAGGAGACAGAGGCAAGCAGATCGTTGTGAGTTCGAGGCCAGTATAGTCTACAGAGTGAGTTCCAGGGTATGCTCCAAAGTTACAGAGAAACCCTGTCTCAAAAAATTAAAAAAATAAAAGTGTCCATTGGTCCTCTCACACCTGCCTTGACCCTGAAGCACAAAATCCTGATCTCAAATATTTCCAGTCTTCTAGACTGAGTCTCACAGTCCACCATATACGGAAACCGAGTCTGGGAGAGAACTACATGATTTGTCCGAGGCCACACTGTACCCCAGATGGTGAAATCTGTAGTCAACAGAAAGACACAGTCATATTGCCGGAGGCTCAAAGACACAAGCAGACGCTGTGTGCGGAAGCGGAGGACTACAGTACAAAAGGAGTGGGTGTCTTCGGCCTCCCCTGGCCGCAGCATCAGCCTGCAAGGTGAGAGGCTCCCTGCTACTCCACTATGCCCCCAAGGATAGGGTTCTGTTGTTTTAAAGACAGGGTCTCCTGGAGCCCAGGCTGACCTTGAATTCATGATACAGATGAGGAACCTGGAACCTCTGATCCTCCTGCCTCCAACTTTCAGAGAACTGGATAAGGAGTGTGAGCAATCTTGTCTGGTTTATGTGGTAATGGGGATAGAAGCCAGGGCTTCACTAACGCTAGGCAAGCACGCTACCAAGGGAGCTACACCCCCAGGCTTCCCATAAAGATGACTAATTCAGGCACATTGGCTCAAGCCTATATTTCCAGTGCTTAAAAGGCAGAAGCTGGAAGATCGGAGAGTTTGAGGTACACGATGAAACATCTCAAGTTTTTTTTAAAAAGTTTATCATTTCTTTATATTTTTAATTTATTTTTATTTAGTTATGTGTGTATGTGAATGTGAATGTAGGTACCCTTGGAGGCCAGAAGAGGGCGACAGAGGCCCAGGAGCTGGAATTACAGGCAGTTCTGAGTGGCCTGATGTGGGTGCCCGGAACCAGACTCCAGCCGGAGTAATGCAAGCTCTTGCTAGCTGAGTCCTCTCTCCAGCCCCTATTTCTCTGTATCTGGTGCATTGCCACTTTTTCTTTCTCAGTTATGTTGATTATTTATGAGAGTGATGTATGCGTGCCCTGAGGTGTCTGTGGAAGCCAGAGGACACTTGAGGACTGTGTGGGTCACAGGGGTTTAGTGCAAGGCTTTCGGCTTGGCAGCAAGTGAGTCATCAGTCTCACACAGGGATTGTTTTTTCTCCCTATTTTTTGAGATAGGGTCTCTCTATGCAGCCCTGGTTATCTTTGAACTCCCTCTGTAGACCAGGCTGGCCTCTAACTCATAGAGTTTCACCTGCCTCTGCCTCCTGAGTGCTGGGATTAAAGGCATGCGCCACCAAGCCTGGGCTATCCACATTATTTAAGGAGAAATGTTTTGGTAAGAATTTGGCTCCACTGGTCCCAATACCCTTTGCTCTTCCAGGGTTCTGTCTGCTCATATTGCCCTTTCTAATCTGCACATTCCTAATGAATCCCCTTAAAGTCCCTCCACCATGTTAGAGGCCTGACCGAGTAGAAAGGTATACATTTGGGGTATCAGACAAATCTGGTTTCTCACCTGGCTCTGTCATTTTCTAGCTGTGTGACCTTGGGCAAGTACCTTCCTCTCTCTGAGCTTTGTGCTAGTCCATTTTAAATAGTCTCTATTGCCTGCCACAGGACCAGGCACCATGCAGTAGGTGGTCACAGCCTCTGTCTTTGGGAACTGCTACTTGGGTGAGGGGACACACCGAGACATAACAAGCAAACGCATGATTTCGGAAGGGCTATGTGGGAGCCTAGGCAGTTTGGATGCTCACCTTAATAGACCTGGATGGAGGTGGGTGGTCCTTGGACTTCCCACAGGGCAGGGAACCCTGATTGCTCTTCGGGCTGACGAGGGAGGGGGACTTAATTGGGGGAGGGGGAGGGAAATGGGAGGCGGTGGTGGGGAGGAGGCAGAAATCTTTAATAAATAAATTAATTAAAAAAAATTTAGTGTGCATATGATGTGCGCACACACACAAACAAACAAACAAAAACAATGGACAAGGGGCTGCTATTCACACTGCAGGAGAAGGGGGCTTCTTTTTTAATAAGGCAGTCAGCGACATTTGAGCCAGGGTGTGGGGGTGCACACTTTCAATCCCAGCATGCAGAGGCAGAAGGGGGTGGATCCCTGTGAGTCTGAGGACAGCCTGGTCTACACGGTGAGTTCTAGGACAGCCAGAGCTACATAGATAGACCCTGTTTCAAAAAAAAAAAAAAAAAAAAAAAAAAAAAAAAAACAGACAAAAAGTGCCCTTCATTTTAAGTAATGGGTGATAAGAGCCGGCTGTGAGGTAGGTGCAAGCCTCGGGCGCAGCATGAGTTTGGTGTGTAGAACTGGGGGCAGAGAGCAAGGGAGAAACGGGGGAGGTGAAGTCAGAGGATAGCTGGGGCAGATCGCACAGCTCCGGTGGCCAAGAACTTCACATCATTGGCGCAGGGACCAGGCAGAGAGCTGGCGCAGGACTTGGCATTTGCCGCTCAGCACACAGTAACTGTTAGGGCCGGTAATCCTCACTTCTTTCCTCCTCTTGCCGTGGACCCTCCTGCGCTCCCCTTACCTCTTTGCGCCTCTCCTCGCCACTGTCCCTCCCTGGTGGCAGGAAAGGGATGGATCCCGGCAGCAAGGAAGCCGCATCCCCCACTCTCTCCCTCCCTCCCGTCCTCCTCCGAAGCCTCCCACCGCAGCCCAGTGATTTTCCTGCCTCTTCACAAGGCGATTTTATTAAACATCTCGAAAAAATATTCTCTCACTCCCTCTCTCTTTATTTATAAAAATCAACTTAACACCCTGCTCCTTTGTTCTATTTGGATTCTAGAACAGCCTGGTGTATATTTAGCCGAAATCCCGCTCCTTTCCCCACGGATTCCGGCTCAGCCCCAACTACAGGGGCTGAGGGAGGAGGAGGGGCAGGAGCTGGGAGGCAAAGTGGCACTCAGGGTCCGTCCCCTGCAGGCAAGGAGAGCGTCCTTCCTGTGGTGTTAGCGGTCCCAAGTCCAGGCTTGGCTACCTTTTCGGCCATCCTGACCCTCTACCCCATACAGACGTCCTCGAGGAAGAGAGAAGAGGCAGAGAGCAGATGGGGTAGAAGACCTGAGCCCTAATCTGGAGCCAGGCTCTGAGCGCAGTAAGCAGAAGGTGAACCTGGGTTCAAGTCCAAACTCTCCCCCACCCCCTTCCTGTTTGGATATTAAAGAGTGACAATTGGTGGCAACATGCTTATGACACTTGAGATGGCCAACCGGGGCTGTTCTAAGGATGGAAGACGCGGGTTCTTCCTCCAGGTCTGCTCATGTGAAGCCACATCTGTCTGCCAGCAAGCATCCACGTCCTGACCAACTCTCACGGGAATTCCGGAGACGATGAGCAAGGGCCTCCCAGGACCTTAAGGTGAGCAGGAAATCTGGAATTGGACAAAACTGAACTTGTTTTTATGGGTACGCCGGCCTGTTCTCTTTCTCCACCAGAACCAAACATGCACTTGGCGCATAGGAACCCACTCACAATAGTGTCTACAGCTGTATGTGGGGGTTGGGGGACAGCGCAGTGACATGTTAATTTTGCAAGGCCGGCCTCCATCACTAGTACAAAACAGAAGGGGGATGCAAATAAGTTGGCCTGAGCCTTAAAACTGGGAGGGGGGGATGTGTTGTGAGGTCTGAAGGAGCAGGGAGTGGATGTCATTAAGACACATTATATATGTCTTATGAAGCTGTCAAAGAATCAGTTCAAGCTTAATAAAAGCAAACTCCACAAAAGATATGCAAATAGCCAATAATCACATGCAAAGATGCTCAGATGTCTAGGTGATGAAGTACAAATTAAAATCACAAGATGCTACAAATTAGAAAGGCTAACTAACTATGGTATATCCATACAGTTGAAGAGTGTTCAGTTATGAGAAGAAATCAAATGCTTATATATGTCAGAATGTGGATGAGCCTCAAAAATGGTATGTTTTTACCATGTGTAATGATACATGCCTGTAATTCCAGCACTGCGGACTGCAGCAGAAGAATCAGGAACTCAGAGCCAATCCTACCATATAGTAAGACCCTGTCTCAGGGGTCAAAAAAATTAGGGCCTGAGAGACAGTTCAGCAGTTAGGGGCACAAGCTGCTCTCATGCAGAGGACCTGAGTTCAGGTTCCAGCATCCGTACCAGGTGCCTCCAGCCCCAGGGTACCCAACATCTCTGGGCTCTACAGGCACCTGCATTCATGTGAACAAACACAAATACAGATATGCACACACATATACAATTTAAAAATAAAAAATAAGTTAAAAAAGAAAAAGATTAGTAGGAAGTATTCATTATATATAGAGACATATATGAATACACATATATGACAAAGAATCTGTGGGAGTTAAGATCCCTTTTTACTTGAGCCTTTATCCCAGCCCTTGGGAGGCAGAGGCAGGTGGATCTCAGTGAGTTCCAGTACAGTTAGGACTAAACAGAGAAACTCTCTGTTAGTACCTGAGACAAGGAAAACAAACTCACAGAAGGCAAAGTCTGCAAGATGGCTCCAAGAGTAAGGTGCTGGCCACACAAGCGTGGCACCCTGAGTTCAACTCCTTGAACCATGTAAAAGTAGAGGAGAGGACTGACTCACAAAATTGTTCACTCCCCTCCCAATCCCCCTGAACTGTGGCATGTGCACACACACAGTAATAATATTTTTATTTTATTGTGTATATGAGTGGTTGTCGGCATGTATGTATGCATGCCTGGTATCATAGGAAGCCAGAAGAGGGTGCCACATCCCCTAGACTAGAGTCACAGATGGCTGTGTGCCACCATGTGGGTGTTGGGAACCGAATCTGGGTCCTCTGAAAAAGCAGCCAGTGCTCTTATCCACTGAACCATCTCTCCATCCCCATTAATCATTTTTTTAAAATTACAAACCATTTGGCCTATTAGCTCAGGCTTATTATTAACTAGCTCTTACAACTTCAATTAACCCACTTCTATTAGTTTATGTTTTGCCATGAGGCTTGTAGCTTCTTACCTCACATCTTGCTTCTCAGGTGGCTCTGACATCTCTCTTTATTCTGCCTTCTTTTTTCCATGTATCTTTGCTTGGATTGCCCACCTGGCTCTATTCTGCCTATTAGCCAAATCAGCTTCTTTATTAACCAATAGTAATAAAACATATTCACAGCATACATAGTTAGTCTATTTGTATTTGACAAAATTAAAGAAAATATTCTATCATCTATTGTATCTGTCTTTTTCAGCCTAAAGTTTCATATCTAATTTATCTTTTATCATAACTAAGGAAAACTATAATTATAACTATCTAGTTTTCGACTTTATCAAAGACCCCAGAAGGGTAATACCTAAATAAACAGGAAGCACATTGTAAGCAATTTCAAATACTCTAGAAATGACAGAGATATCTGACTACCTGGACAGTCACCCAAAGTTTTTCTATAACATTGGAGCATCTATCTTCAGCCTAAAGGCCTAGACTATCTGGCAGGTTTCTCAGTGATGCAGGAAATTCAAAGCTATCCAACCTATCTTGGCAGTTTATCAGTCATTTTCTTCTGTGTCCCACAGAATGCCTGGCAGACTCTTCCATGAAGCAGGAAATTTGAAGGACTGTCCTACCTATTTTGGCAAAATTCACCAGACGCTTTCTTTTGTGTCCGGCAGAATATCTGGCAAACACTTTCATGAAGCAAGAACCCGGAAGGACTGTCTTGCCTTGTTTTGGGAAGTTCAGCAGTCATTTTCCTGTGGGTTCTGCATGTTCAGTTCATGCAGCATATTGTCAAGTGGTCCAGGAAAGAGCAGTCTCTTGCCCAAATGGATAGTCTTGAAACATTTAACACAAGCTCCATAAGGAGCCCCTTCGATTCCCATCATCCCCTTGAAGCTATTGGTACCACCAGGAACAGACACATCTCATTGATCAAACTGTCTCAGCCTAGGAAGAATCCATAGCTTCTCATCTTATTAGTCGAGGCAGTTATATCTTGCTTCTTCTGAGGCTGGGTCAGGACTGCAGAGGAATGGGCTTTCCTCTTCCCAGAATTCTCCCGTTCTTGTCGACCTGTCTCTACTTCCTGTCTCTAATCATGTTTTTTTTTTTTTTTAAGTAGACAAAATGACTGAACAAACAAGAGAACAAGAAAAGATCTCAAAACCTTTAGCTGGCAGGGAAGTGCAAGTTAAAACCAAAATAAGACAGCCCTTCTCACGCTAGAATGAATTTCTCAGATGAACAAAACTTCTAAACACACAGTACTGGTGAGAATACAGGGTGTAAAGAGCAGCTCTGTGGGAAGACTGGCAGAGCCTCTAACAGTAAACATACACCTGTCTACGGTCCCTTGATTCTGAGAGAATGGGATGTGTATTTATACAACGGCTGACCTGTGAATTTCAGAGCTTTATTCTTTTTGAAAAAATAATTTGATGTATATATGTGTGCACCTGAGTGTGTGAGCGTGTATATATGTGCACCATGTGCATACAGGAGCCCAGAAAGGTCGGCAGAGGGTATCAGATCCCTTGGAACTGAAGTTACAGGTGGTTATGAGCTACAATCTGGGTGCTGGCAACTGAACCCGGGTCCTCTGTATGATTGACAAAAGCTCTGACCCCTGAGCCACTCCACTAGTCCCTCTGGCTAGTTTTTTATTGTGTTCTTGACCCAACCTAGGAGCAGGAAACTCAACTGAAGAATTGCCCAGATCAGATCAGCCAGTGGTTGTGTCTGTAAAACTTGCCCAAAACTCGCTCTGTAGACCAGGCTGTCCTTGAACTCAGGGGTCTGCTACCTCTGCCTCTCAAGCGCTGAGATCAAAGGTGTGCACCACAGCAGCTTGTGAAACACTGTCTTCATTGGACATTGATGAGGATGGTCTTGAACCCCTGGTCCCTCCTGCCGATACCTACTGAGTACTGGGATTACAAGAGCACATTGCCACGTCTGCCTTGTCTGTTGTTTGTTTAGAAGACTTTACTATGTAGCCTTGGCTGGCCTGGAACTTGCTGTGTAGATGAGGCAGATCTCAAACTCACAGAGATCTGCCTGCTTCTACCTCCTGAATACTGAGATTTAAAATGTGTATCACCATGCCTATCCCCTGCTTTTGAGATGGGGTCTTGCTGTGTTGCTCCAGCGATCAAGCAATCTTCCTGGACGCCAGTTGTATCTGGGTCCTCAGTTTTTCAAGGTAGGTCATGGATGGGTCCTGCTTCCTGGCCTCCAACCCCAGTATCATGCCCTCCTCACTGAGCAGGGCTTGCCTACATAACTCGTAGGACCTTGTGGAAATGACGGTCTGTAGGTTTTTAGATAAGCTGCTAGACACACCAAAATCTTGCTCTTGGGTGGGTTTTTCTGTAGAAGCCAGCTCCAGGTCCTAAGGACACATGCACAGCCTGGGGAAAGCCACCAGCCTCCAGGGCAGCCAGTGTCACCCAGTCAAGCTTTTAGAACACAGACTGTCAGCTGGGCGGTGGTGTCACATGCCTTTAGTCCCAGCTCTTGGGAGGCAGGGGCTGGTAGAGCTCTGAGTTTGAGGCCAGCCTGGTCTACAGAGCGAGTTCCAGGACAGCCGGGGCTACACAGATAAACAAAAGCAAATAAACAAAGGCTGGCCAAATGAAAAGCAGAAATCATGCGAGGTAATCCATGTTCTTGCTCCAGCCGGGCACTGTACCAAAGTTAGTCCTAACTGCTCGGGAGGCTGAAGTAGGAGGACCCATTGTGCTGAGGAGTTCAAGGTTAGCCAGGGCAGCAAAGCAAGACCGTGTCTCATAAATAAGTAGCTGCCGCTGCTGCCGCTAGAAGCCATTGCACTGGGGGTAGTTTGTTCTGCAGCAGTAATGACATTAGCTAAATCACAGAGCACTTACCACGTGATTTCTGTCTGTTGCCTGTTTGCCTGTCTAAAACCACTTTCTCCAGGTTTGGTGGCACACACCTGCACTCAGCATCGGTGGAAGCAGGTGGTAGAAGCAGGTGGCTCTCTGAGAGTGCCAGGGCAGCCAGGGCTTCATAGTGAGACCTTGTTTTAAAATAAATAGGAGCTGGAGGGTTGGCTCAACTCAACTGCTAAGAACATGCACGGCTCTTCTATGGGACCTGAGTTCAGCACCCATGTCAGCTGACTCACAACCAACTATAACTCCAGAAGGATGCATTGCCTTCGGCTTCACATGCACATCGCCTACAGACATGCACGCTGAGACTGTCAGGATGGCTCAGTGGGGAAAGGAGCTTGGCACCAAGCCTGATGACTTAGAGTTTAAAACCCGGGACACTCGTGTGGTGGGAGGAGAGAACTCACTCCTGAAGATTGTCCTCAGCCCTTCACATGAGCCCTGTGTCATGTGCAGACCAACTCACAGAGGAAGGGGATCGCTGTGAGTTCCAGGCTAGCCACAGTAACTAGTGAGACTTTGTCTCAGAATAAATAGGAGCTGGCCACACAGCTTTGAGAGAAGAGAGAAGGCCAGACGTGGTGGCACATGCCTTTAATCCCAGCATTTGGGAGGCAAGGCAGAGGCAGGCAGAGATCTCGGTGAGTTCAAGGCCAGCCTGGTCTACAAAGCGAGTTCCAGGACAGTCAGAGCTGCTACACAGAGAAACCCTGTCTTGAAAAACAAAAGAAAGAGAGAGGGAGGGAGAGAGAGAGAGAGAGAGAGAGAGAGAGAGAGAGAGGAGAATTCAATGATATTGTCCCCAGCTATGTAACAAGTTTGAGGCCAGCCTGGGCTACATAAGATCCTGAGGGTACAACACTCAAGAGGCAGAGGCAGGGCAATCTGTGAGTTTGAGGTCAGCCTAGTCTACATAACAAATTCTGGGTTAGCCAGTGTTAAACAGTGAGACCTTGTCTCAGAGGTGAGAGGAAAAAAGAGACCCTGGAGAGAAGTGGAAGAAGATAAAATGGGGGAAAAAAAATCCTCTACTTTAGACCGGGAAGCAGATATTCAAGAGAAACAAGGAGAAAACAGCTAACTGGAACCAAGGGCAAGTTCCTGTGCTCTGCCGGTCGGGGCACCAGCGTGAAAGCATGACCTGTTGGGACCGAGGACATTCGCCTGTCCTTCCTGTCCTTCCTCATGGACGGTTAACAGTGGCCACAGTAATACAAGGCCTACTCCAGCAGACGCTGATGTTCATCAGCCGGGCCAGAGTCAAAGCTGGTGAAGTTCTGTGCTGCGGGAATCAGCGCAGCCCCGGGACACCCAGGAAGCAGCCCCGGCCTCCGTGAGAGACTCGAGTTATTTTTGAAAAGCAAGCGAGGCCTGCAGGCGGCCCTGGCAGAGCTCAGAGCTGGAAGATGGGCGAGCCAGGAGCAGAGGGAAACAGACAGACAGCTACTGCAGAACCCACGCCGGTCCCTATGACGTCAGCCCCACGCATTGTGACATAAGACAGTAGCGGTGGCGGCAGGGGATGGGGGGAGGCATCCAAGAGGGTGCACTTTTATAAATTGTGGTAAGATATTCATAACCTAAAATTCATCCTTGTAATTTTTAACAACTCCCCCCCCCCCCGAAGGGGGGTGCTGAGTGACATTGAAGACTGAGCTCTTGCTGGAACAGGGAATGTGGATGCCAGCCAAAAGTATTGGTTCACCAAATGATGCAGGGAGGTTTTGCTCTATTGGGGAATAATTCTTAAATCGGAGGGCAGGTCATTACTCTGGGGCAAAGCTGGGGCCTGGGATCAGGGTAAAGTTGACATCTTCAGTCTCACTAAGGGAAGCTGGGTGGGGAAGGGAGCGGGCAGGAGGGCAGGTGCTCAGACTGGGAGCTGACGACAGCTGCAGGGGGCAGGAAAGCCGCAGAACTGCTTAATGAAGCGTGCACTGTAAGGGAGAGGTGTTTGCAACTGGGCAGGGGGGTTATGGGCAGCCAGAGGGAGCCATCAAGTCCCCAAAATAACTCACCGCTTCTGCAGGAGAGGCTGGGATGAATCAAGGTGGGAATAATCAGGAAATCCAGCCGAGACTGCCCGGAGCATCGGAACGGAAGCCGAGGACAATTAGTGAAAGATGCATTTGCCCCCGCGAGGGGTTGTGGTCACTGTGCCAAGCTAGCCGGGAGATCTTCCTAGGTTTCCATCAGAAGGGCCCCGTGGCTGGCGTGCATTCTTACTGTGTAGCCCTGGCTGTAGCATATGGTTAAGCGTATGGGCTCAGAAGCCAGGCTGCTGAGATGTGAAACTTCTCCCTCGCCCCCCCCCCCCCCACACCCTTTGGTTTTCTGAGACAAGGTTTCTCTGTGTAGCCCTGGCTGTCCTGGAGCTCACTCTGTAGACCGGTGCTGGCCTCGAACTCAGAGATCTAAACTCAGAGACTAAAGGTGTGCTCCTCTCGCTGCGGGTTCCTCACTCCGAGCCTCTGTTTTCTCATCTGGAAAATGGGATACAATGCATACTTGTCCCACAGGGTAGTTGAGAACAAGAAGTAGTGGTTTTTTTTGTTTGTTTGTTTTTTGTTGTGTTTTGTTTTTTTAATTGTGAATTGGCTAGAAGCTCCGGGGCAAAAGGAGTTACCTTTTTCTCTCCTCTATCAGGGGAACGGACAAGGCCTGCAGAGATGACTTAGAAATGTAAGTCTTGGGGCTGGAGAGATGGCTCAGAGGTTAAGAGCACTGGCTATTCTTCTAGAGGTCCTGAGTTCAATTCTCAGCAACCACATGGTGGCTCACAGCCATCTGTAGTAAGATCTGGTGCCCTCTCTATATATAATTAATAAATCTTTTTTTAAAAAAAAGAAATATAAGGCTTAGGTTTCCAGTTCAGTTAGATGCTTGACAGATGGTGGTGCTTGCTGTATAACCTGAGTTTGATCTCATAACCTGTAGTGGGAGGAGAGCAGAGAACCGAAAGTTGTCCTCTGCCCTGCTACTTGCATGCTGTGGTGAGCAGCAACCCCCAAGTAGAACGAGAGGAGGCTGGGGAGGTGGCTCAGTGGTGAAGAGCACTTGCTGTCCGTGTAAAGGACCCATGTTTAGTTTCCAGCACCCACCTTAAGAGCTCACAACTCCAGAGTACCAGCTCTGTAAGACACAACACCCTCTGCTGGCCTCTGTGGCACCTGCACACATATGGTGCACATAAACTCAGGTAGGCACATAGAAGTATACATAAAGAAAAATAATAAATACATGTTTAAAAGAAATTTAGGAGCCAGGCGGTGGTGGCGCAAGCCTTTAATCCCAGCACTCGGGAGGCAGAGGCTGGAGGATCTCTGTGAGTTCGAGGCCAGCCTGGTCTACAAGAGCTAGTGCCAGGACAGGTTCCAAAAAAAAAAAAAAAAAAGAAGAAGAAAGAAAGAAATTTAGATTTTGATACAGCCTAGCTGCCCTGGCCCCTCCCCCACAGCCACTCTCCAGGCCCTGCAGATGGCAGATTCAATAAGGACACTGGAAATGGCCTCAGGTCTCAAGTGAGACATTCAGGGCTCAGTGAGGACACTTTGCTATGGACTCACTACAGGGCCTTGGTCAAAGCCTTTCATTTCTCCGAGCCTCAGTGGGAGGATTTTTTTCTCCCACAGGTAGCCGGCTGAACGTGGGCTCATCTGTTCTGAGCTCTCTCTTCACCTTTGTGCCAAGTGGCCAGGGAAGTCAGATCATGACGCTGAGCGCCAGCCCCGGCATGAGACACAGTCACCACATGCAGTAACTATGAAAGACAGAGGTCAGCCTGGCCACGTGTGCTTGCTAGTCTGCTTGGGGGTTTCCCCCCGTTTTTACAAAAAGGAATCGCCCGTGAGGGAATTCTTTTTCCACGCTGTTTCCCTGGCTGCTGAACAAGGGGCAGTAGCGGGAGAGCCCAACCGTGGGACGTCTGCTTTTGTTCCCTGACTGTATGGATCTTGGGGGTAGAGAGTGGAAGAGGGATAAACATGGAACCCAACACCAGCAGGCAGATCTCCTTCTTCCTCCCCTTTTCCTGGGGAAGAGCTCCAAGTAGAGGGAGCAGCAAAGGCCAGGGAGTGGAGAGGCTGCAAGCAGACGGTCACAGCCTGTCTTTCACCTCCGTGCCGTGATGGTAGAGATGACGGCAGAGACGGCAGGGACGCCACTTCACAGAGCACACCAATGTCTTGTCCTCAAAGGACTCTCTTTCTTTCGGAGGAAACAGAATCAAGTAATAACAACTCCACAGCAGAATAATTTCAGGATGGGAAAATTGCTCTGTGAGCAAAATCTCACGTTGTTAAGACAGGGTCTCATGTAGACCAGGCTAATTTCAAACTATTATCTTGTTGAGAATGACCTTTAACTCCCATTCTGTTTCCATCTCCTAAGTGTTGGGGGGGATACAGTCATATGTCACAACACTGCTCAAAAAAAAAAAAAAAGGTCAAATATTTATAAAGCATATCCTGGGGACCAGTCATTACTAACAGAAGTTAAATAATGTAACTCCTTATGGGTCCTATGTGATTTGAGGTAATATGGCCACCCTTATTTTATACCTGGGGGAATGGTGGCAGAGAGAGGTGAAGTCATTTTCCTAATGTCACACAGCCATTAAGCAGTAGAGCTGACCTTTCTACCCAGGCCATCTGGCTCCGTGTGCTGGCTGGTAGGGGCAGCATTAAGTAGAGCAATTTGTCCAGAGAGAAGTCCTGTGAAGAGGCTGCCATCTGAGCTGAGATGCAATAAGACAGGGAAGTCCAGGAGGCAGAGGGTTCCAGATGGCAAGAAAACTGGGCGCAAAGGCCCCAGGCTGAACCACAAGGAGACTAGCTTTAGCTGTAGTGAAGACAGACAGGTTGGAAGGGGCTGGCACCGACACATGGGGGCCATGTGGCACCTCCTCCCGCCTCTAGGGCATTCTGGAACTTCCTTGCTGTTCTGAGGAAAGCACAAAAGTGTGGCCTAAGAGCTTTTGACACAGCAAGGGCCCTTTTCTCCACAGTCAGGCCAATTAAGCCCAGGACAAGCTGATTCTCTGCCCTGTACTGTTAAACAGTCTTTGTCGGCCGCATGCCCGCTGTCCAGCCTCTGCCCACAGTGCTCCCAGAAGATAGCCTTGCTGTCTGGCAAGGTGGGAAGTGGCTCTGCACCCCCTCACCTGGACACAGAAACACAGAGGACTCTTAGCCAGAGTTCAGTCATAGCTCAGTGAAGAGCTGAAGCGTCTCAAGACCGACTGGCCTTCCCGGTTGTCAGGAGGACTGGCAGGGACAAGGACTCCCTCGTGCTTTAGGCTGACCCTGCGGTTGTCTGCAACATGGCTTCCCTTCTGTTAGTGTCAGGAAAACTAAACAGAACATATGTGAGAAGGCACAGTCTGGGGGCTGAGAATGTTCTAGAGCTTAACTGGTATGTAAGATGTGATGAGCTGTGTGTCTTACTGTATATGCATATATATATAGAGAGAGGGAAATAGATATAGATAGTGTATGTATGTGTATATATATATATATATATATATATATATATAGGCTCAATTTTTTTCCAGCATGCAAAGCCCCTGGCCCTTGATTAATACCACATAATGTTAGCCAGCATTAGTATAGAATGTTCCATAAATATTTGTTGAGTAGACCTGGGACCTTTCCACACAGCACTTATCATTTATTTGATCCACAGTGCTCTTGAGGCCTCCCACTCAGCACTGTGTCTGGGACTGAGTTCTTCTGTTTATCTTTCCCCAGGCTGTCCTAGCCGCCACGGCTTCAGCTCAGAAAGGATGGCTCCCAGCACTCAGGGGGCAGACGAAGGTGGATCTCTGTGAGTCTGAAGCCAATCTGGTCTGTATAGTAAATTCCAGACCAGCTAAGCCAGCCAGCCAGCCAGCCCTACAAAGTGAGACCCGCAAAATAATAATAATAATAATAATAATAATAATAAGTAGTTGTGGAAATGTGTATGTCTGTCTTGGCATAGCAGCCCACCCCTCTGATGCCAGCCCTTGGAAGGCTGAGGAGATCCGCCTGCCTCTGCTTCCCAAGTGCTGGGATTAAGGGTCTGTGCCACCACACTCGGCCTTAACTCTTAAAAATTAAAGATGGGACTGGAAAAATGGCTCAGGGGTTAGGATACACTCTTCTGGCATCAAGGGGAACCCCTAGAACCCCCACAGATACATGTAAATGATCTTTTCTTTTTTTTAATTAAAAGAGATCTGGCGAGATGGCTCAGTGGTTCAAAGCCCTGTGACTAAGCCTGAGGATGCAGTTGGATCCTCTGGACTGTGGTGGAGACAACTGGCTCCTCTGACCTCCACATGATGCAAGTCCTCCCTCCCCAAAACACAGGTACAGATGCACACACAAATAAAATGTTTACAAAAATAGTTCGGGGCTGGAGAGATGGCTCAGTGGTTAAGAACACTGGCTGTTCTTCTGGAGGATCCAGGTTCAATTCCCAGTACCCACGTGGCAGCTCACACCTGTCTGTAACTCCAGCTCCAGGGATTCTGACACTCTCACAGACATGCATGCAGGCCAAACACCAATGAACATAAAATAAAAATAAATCAAGAACAACAATTCAATATTACTGCTCATTAGTTAATCTCAAGGTTCCTAAAAGTGGAGAGAGGGTGATAGATAAGCATTGGCAGGAAGGGGAAAGAGCAGGGAGGGGAAAGACAGGGACCGTTGTCACCCTGACCAGCTAGAACGGCTGTAATAACCGTGGGCTGGGTGGAGTGGTCTAGAAGCTTGGAAGTCTGAGGTGAAAGTGTCCCCTCAGCCCATTTCTGGCAAGGGCGGGCTCCTGAGACAGACCACTGTCCTCACATGGTAGGGAGACAGCGGGAGAGCGCTCAGGTGCCATGTTTTAGTCAGAGTTTCCACCACGGTGATACAGCACCATGACCACTCTGAGGGGAAAGGGTTTGTTTCATCTTACACTCTAGAGTCCATGATACAGGGAGGTCAGGCAGGAACTGAACACAGGAACCTGGAGGCGGAGCTGACACAGAGGCTATGAAGGGGTGATGCTCATTGGCTTGCTTGCTTCCCGTGACTTGCTCAGCCTGCTTTTATATACCTCCCAGGACCACCTGCTCAGGGATGGCCCCACCTGCAGTGGGCTGGCCCTTCCCCATCAATCACTAATTAAGAAAACGTCTAAAGGTCAATCTGAAGGGGACATTTTCTCAATTGAGGTCCCTCTTGCCGAATGACTACAGTTTGAGTCAAGTTGAGAAAAGACTTGCCAACACAGGGACACTAAGCTATTATTAATGGTGTGTGTGTGTGTGTGTGTGTGTGTGTGTGCGCGCCACAGCATGTCTGTAGAGGGCAATTTTGGGGAATTAGTTCTCTCCTTCGATCTTTGCATAGGTTCTGGGGTGATGAGGATGCCAGGTTTGCATAGCAAGCACCTTCACCCCCCCAGTCACCTCACCAGCCCCG
The DNA here is from genome assembly GCF_950005125.1 of Chionomys nivalis. NCBI lineage: Eukaryota > Metazoa > Chordata > Mammalia > Rodentia > Cricetidae > Chionomys > Chionomys nivalis. The sequence goes on along the minus strand of NC_080088.1, from coordinate 120,120,287 downwards.
AAGTCTCTCATTTTGTAAATTTCATTTCATGTTTGCATGTGTGCAAGTCTGTGCATCACTCGCGTCAGAGGAAGGTGTCAGATTCTCTAGAAGTGGAGTTACAGATGACTGTAAGATGCCATGTGGGAACTGAACCTGAGTCCTTTGCAACAGCAGCAAGCGATCTTAAGCACTGAGCATCTCTCCAGCGCCACTGAGGGCTTTTTGTTTGTTTGAAGCACGGTATCACTAGGTAGCTCTGGTTGTCCTGGAACTCACTATGCAGACCAGGGTAGACTTCAACTCACAGAGATCCGCCTGCGTCTGCCTTCCGAGTGCTGGGATTAAAGGCGTGCGCCACCACGCCTGGCTCCACTGAGGTCTTTTCTTTTCCTCTCTTTTTCTTTTCTTCTTTGACTCCTTTATTGATTCTTTGGGAGTTTCATATCAACTCTGCTCACTTCCCGATAGCCCTGTATCATCCCCTCACCCCTGCAATGCCCCGTACAAAAGAAAACAAAACAAAGTAAGCAAGCAAACAAAAACAAGAACAGCAAAACAAAACAACAAAACCCCCTCTTGCTTCTCCTTTCCTGCTTCTCCAACACCTCTTCATTCATCCTGGTGACATTGGAGGCCTCAGTGTGTGACACAGTACACCCTTCTGTCCTATCAGCTTTACTAGTAAATGTTCATCGCAATGAGTCACTGGTCTGGCCAAGGCCTCTGGTTTCTGGTACACCATCCTCACTGAATCCTCACGGGAACTCTTCTCTGATATTCTGTTGCTGCCCCTAGTCATGGAGACCCTGCAGGTAGCGTTCCACAGGACCAGTCCCTTCACGAACCCCAGCAGGTCCTAGATGCTAGGTTGGGCCAACCCAAGGCCTGGCTGTGGGCCTGGGCGGTCACTTGGGCCACTGGGGCCACCTGCTCCAGGCAAGGGGGTGGAGTCAGCTCCCTCTGTGGATGTCTTCAGGGTCAGTTCACCCTCACTTGTGGTGAGGGGTGGTGGCCAGCTCTCTTGCCGTAGTGTGCAGTGAGAGGCAAGGCCGGCTTTCCCAGGGCCAGTGAACAGTGGGCCGGCTCAGCAGGGCCCTCTGATTTCATCTTGCATAGTTCCTAAGGCCTCCTGAGGTAACACAGGCCACAGACCTCAACACAGACTCCAGCTGCAGCTGGACCACGGACTCAGACATGGCCCTTGTTAGCGGCCTGGGTCCAGACGATACTCAACTTGGGATGGTTCTGGCCGACACCACCAAGGCCTCGGGTTGTGGCCCAAACCCTGGGCTTCTATGTGACCTTTGGTGACAATATGGGACTCAGACTTCAGCCACTGAGGCCTTCAGGGTACTTATCCCACTCAAGAAGTCTGGAGAGCAGCTTACTCTAAGATCTACCTCCTCACTGTATCAAGCTGGGTGTTCAGATCTTAATAAGTGAACTGAGTCCACTATGTTCAAACATTGCCAGTGGGTGTGTAAAATGGTGCAGCCGCTGTGAAGCAGTCCGGCGTTGCTCAGAAAGTTAAACACAGAATTACTATACAACAATAACTCCATCCCTAAAAGAACCGAATCAGGAGCTCAGGCCTTTGTTCACCGCTGTTGACAGGGCTGTCCACACAGCCTGTTGTTTACAGGTGAAGACATCCTAGGGTTTAAACTGCAGTGGTGGTGCACACCTTCAACCTCAACACCCAGGAGGCATAGGCAAGTGCATCTCTGGGAATTTTGTTGTTTTTCCGAGACAGGGTCTCACTATGTAGCTCTGGCTGTCCCGGAACTCACTCTGTAGACCAGACTGGCCCTGAGTCACAGAGATCCACCTGTCTCTGTCTCCCTAGGTGCTGGGATCAAAGGCGTGCACTACTCCACCAGGCTGATCTCTGGGAGTTTGAGACTAGCCTAATCTACATAGCAAATTCCAGGCAGTCAGGGCTATATAATAGAGAGATCCTTTTTCAAAAAATAAATTATTTAATTAAAAAAAGAAAGAAAGGGGCTGGAGAGATGGCTCAGAGGTTAAGAGCACTGGCTGCTCTTCCAGAGGTTCTGAGTTCAATTCCCAGCAACCACATGGTGGCTCACAACCATCTGTATTGTGATCTGGCGCCCTCCTCTGGTGTGCGGGCATACATCAAGGCAGAATGTTGTATACATAATAAATAAATAAATAAATAAATAAATAAATAAATAAATAAATAATTTTGAAAAAAAAGAAAATGAAAAAAAGATACTGCAGTCTACAGACATACAATGAAGCATTATTCAGCCCTCCTGCCCCCTGCTATGGGATAATCCTTCTGTATGCTATGAATATGTATTCCTTTCACCAGGCAGTGGTGGCGCACGCCTTTAATCCTAGCACTCGGGAGGCAGAGGCAGGTGGATCTCAGTGAGTTTCAGACCAGCCTGGTCTACAGAGTGAATTCCAGACCAGTCAGGACTGTTACATAGAGAAACCCTGTCTCCAAAACCAAACAAACAAAAGGTAATAATGATATGTCTTATAGCTTTGGTTGAACCTTGTGAACCCTGAAGATACTAAGCTAAGCAAGAGGTGCCAGACACCGAAGGTCACATAGGATTTCTTTTATATGAAATACTCAAAAATAGGTAAAGCCATGGAGACAGAAGCTGGATTAGTGGTTGCCAGGGCCTGAACAGAGTGATTGCTTCATGTGTATAGATTGAAAAAAAAATTGTTTTGAAACCAGGAGGTGGTTGCTTAATTCCCCAAACCATTGCAAATGTGCCAAATGTCATTTAGTGGACACTGTGACCGATGCATACACAGAACAATCATAACAGAGAGAGTTTATGCCCCCTGCCTTGAGTCAGGCTGCTCTGGGGACTGTTGTTGGTGATTAGGCTACACAGAAGTGGTCTTCTGAGACCAGAAAAGACATGGTAGTTCTGGTGTGTGTGTGTGTGTGTGTGTGTAGGGGTGCATGTTGTAATACATGTGAGTGTGTGTCCACGTACACATGCAGAGGCCAGACTAGGATGTCTGGATACTCTTTCCCTGAACTGGAAGTTCTCTGTTTTGACTACTGTGTCTGACTCTTGAGATCTGCCTGTTTCTATCCCAAATGCTGGTGTTGCAGGAATGCAAGCCATGACCATCTTCCTATGGGGTTGCTGTGGATTTGAACTCAGGTCTTCAGCCCAGCTTCCTATGGAGGTGCTGTGGATATAAACTCAGGTCTTCATGTTTGCAGGACAAGTGCTTAACCACCGAGACATCCTCAACTCCTGCTTTGTTTTTGGTTTGAGGCAGGGTCTTGCTATGTAGCACAGGTTGGCTTTGAACTCTTGATCCTCCAGCCTCCACCTCCCAAGTGCCAGGCTTGCCAGCATGTGCCACAGCGCAGACACCATTGCTTCTGGATTGGAGAGGTCCCATGGAGGTGTACTGAGGCTGAACTGTCCCAACCAGGGGTCCAGCTCACAGGATGACTCTGACTGCGAAGGGAGCCATTCCAGCTAGACCAGCATCCCATGAGACCACTATGCAGATCATGCTAGAGAAGCTGCTGTTTTAAGTCACAAAGTTTCTGGGTGACCTTTGGTGCTGCAATATGTCGTCAGTGCTAGTTTTCCAAAAATCACTTGTGAGCTGGGCATGGTGGCACACCTTTGATCGCAGCACTCGGGAGGCAGAGGCAGGCAAGTCTCTGGGAGTTCAAGGCCAGCTTGATCTATAGAGTGAGTTCTCAGTCAGCCAGAACTACATTGTGAGATCCTGTCTAGAGAAAAACAACACAATAAATTACTTGTGTATGTGTATGTATGTGTGTGCGTGTGTGGGGGTAGGTGTCTGTGGGGGGTGTGGTTGTGTATATGGATGGGTGTGCATGCCTGTGTGTATATGGATGTGGGGTGTGTGTATGTGGGGGGGGTGTATGCATGCATGTGTGTATATGGGTGTCTGTGGGGGGGGTGTGGTTGTGTATATGGGTGTGGGGTGTGTGTATGTGGGGTGTGTGTGTACATGTATGTATGTATATGGGTGTCTGTGGGGGTGTGGTTGTGTATATGGGTGTGTGTGCATGCATGTGTGTATATGGGTGTGGGGTGTGTGTATGTGGGGGGGTGGATGTATGCATGCATGTGTGTATATGGGTGTCTGTGTGGGAGTGTGTGGTTGTGTATATGGGTGTGTGTGCATGCCTGTGTGTATATGGGTGTGGGGTGTATGTATGTGGGATGTGTGTGTGTACATGTATGTATGTATATGGGTGTCTGTGGGGGTGTGGTTGTGTATATGGGTGTGCATGCATGTGTGTATATGGGTGTGGGGTGTGTGTATGTGGGGGGGTGTGCATGCATATGTGTATATGGGTGTGGGTATGTGGGGGGTGTACATGTATGTATGCATATGGGTGTCTGTGGGGGTGTGGTTGTGTATATGGGTGTGTGTGCATGCATATGTGTATATGGGTGTGGGGTGTGTGTATGTTGGTGTGGGGTGTGTACATGTATGTATGTATATGGGTGTCTGTGGGGGTATGGTTGTGTATATGGGTGTGTGTGCATGCATGTGTGTATATGGGTGTGGGGTGTGTGTATGTGGGGGGGGGGTGTACATGCATATGTGTATATGGGTGTGGGGTGTGTGTATGTGGGGGTGTGTGTACATGTATGTATGTATATGGGTGTCTGTGGGGGTGTGGTTGTGTATATGGGTGTGCATTCATGTGTGTATATGGGTGTGTGTATGTGGGGTGTGTGTGCATGCATATGTGTATATGGGTGTGGGGTGTGTGTATGTGGGTGTGGGGTGTATACATGGATGTATGTATATGGGTGTCTGTGGGGGTGTGGTTGTGTATATGGGTGTGCATGCATGTATGTATATGGGTGTATGGACCACAGTGCATATGTGGAGCTCAGTTCCAAGAGTTGGTCCTCTCCTTCCACCATGTGGCTCCCAGGGATTGAACTCAAGTCTTCACACTTGGCAGCAAGAACCTTTGCCCACTGAGCCATCTCACTGGCCCCCACCAGTGTGACCTCCAAACACTTTTCAGAGCCCCTGTTTCTATCCTTACTTCCCTGGTCTGTCTCTCTTCTCCCGGCAGGCTGCTGAGCTTTCCTACCAGGTGCCCATTCCTAACACAGCGTCCTGAGCTCTTGTCCTTCCCTGCAACTGCAAACAGGAAGCAAGCGCCTTAGTGTGGGCAGCAAGCTCCTGAAGGCCATCTTTGTGGTCTAGACGCCCTTTCCCGCTTCCACCATATTATTCGGTTTCTGGAACTCGGTCCTTTCCCTGCCTAGCAGATGCTGTTCTGCTACCTATGCCTCTCCTACCGCCTTTCCTCAGCTGAGACACAGCCAGCTCCAGGAAGCCCGCTCTGATGTCGCAGGCTGATCCAGTCTCCAGACTTCTCAGCAGCCAGTCTCTTCCGCCACAGATGGGGCAGGGACAGTCAGGGAGGCACGCGAGGGAGGCAGAGACTGGAGCTTCTGGCTGGGGCTACCTCATCCAGGACGCTGTGAGAGACACGAGACTGGGGCTTTCCGTCCCAAGAGACTGCAAAGCACACAGACCTGGGCAGAGGTCTGAGAAAGCAGGGCAGAGCGGTAGCGAGTGCAAGCCCTTCTCTGTGCACCTGACACCTAGCACGAACTAACAGCACTAACAACGGAGCCGCTTGTCCCCACAAAGAGCGCTGGACAGAAAGGCTTTCACATCCTGCCTCTGTCTCGAAACACATCTAGCATAGTGGCTGGTTCAGAAGAGGCTTCTGTGTGAGCTACATTTTTTTTTGTTTGTTTGTTTTTTTGTTTTTTTTTTGTTTTTCGAGACAGGGTTTCTCTGTGGTTTTGGAGCCTGTCCTGGAACTAGCTCTTGTAGACCAGGCTGGTCTCGAACTCACAGAGATCCGCCTGCCTCTGCCTCCCAAGTGCTGGGATTAAAGGCGTGCGCCACCACCGCCCGGCTGTGTGAGCTACATTAATATAGACTTCATAGTGGTACCCAGCACATAACAGATGCTCACCCAATGCCTTAAGATTGAAAAGTGTGATAAGAAAACACCAATCATAATGGCATTGACATGTCAACTCATCTGGCCATCACAACCGCTCTAGCAGGCAGGTGTTTCTTGTGCTCAATATTTTAATATTATTTGGTATGGAAGGGATAGAGTCTTCCAGGCTGGCCCTGAACTACACAGTTCTCCTGCCTCAGCCTCCCATGTGCTGGGATTATAGCCATCCATCACCACATCCAGTTTATTCTACTCACTTTACAGGTCGGGAAATTGAGGCCCAAGAGCATGCAGGACCAGGCAGGCTGAGTTCTCCGTATTCCACCTCTCTAGAGCCAGGAGGCTACCTCACCATTACTCTGGCCTCTGCCTGACCATGTGACCTCAATCATGTGACCCTGGATGTCTGCTACAAGAGGACTGCAGGAGGCAGTGGTAAAGGGCACTTGGAACCCACCAGGCTATGGCCGCTGTCTGGCCAGAGCTAGAGACTGACCAGTTGAGACGGAGGAACACCGCTGACGCTTTCCGCTGACGCTTGGCCTGTCACAGGCAGGTTACCACATGGAGACACTGACATGCCATGCTAGGGGAGGGGTCTGGCCTCTGCCTATTCCCAGCCCCCAAAGGCCCTGAGGGAGGCTGAGGCAGCCACCCCCAGATGTCTATTCCTGTCTCTGGCCTAGCGCCGGGCTGGGGAAGCAACAGCTATTTTGAGGCCCTTCTCCCTCCAAGCGTGAGCGGTGGGAAGGTGCTGGGAACATCCCGAACCCGGAGGCTGTCCGTCACAGACATGCCCTGGATGTTGGCCACCCCAGGCTTCTGTGACTCTGCCACTTTCTCCAGCTGAGGCGATGCACCAGCTCTGAACACAGCCATCATGCTGGGGTAAACAGAGAGGACAGATTCCAAGGAGGTTCTGCTGTAGTCTGGAGCAGTGTGACTGGCCCTACCCTTTGGAGCAAGAATGGGAGTCGGCTGGACCTGCAGGTCTCCGAGGGCTGCTCTGAGCTTACACTCAGAAAAGATGGGATGGTGAGCCAGGCGCCTTCTCAGGGACGACAGAAACTGTGTAATCATCATAAAGAAAAAAAAAAAAACCAGATTCAGGGAAAACAAGGGAGTAGCAGGGTGTCTTGGCTCATCTGTAATCCCAGCATTCCCTTTGCCAAACCAGTCAAGTCACCTCAGCGGGCTCAGCTCTGTTTCCTCAGCTGAGGTGAATATTAGTGATAATGTACTTTGGGGGACTGGGTCCAGGAACTTCTTTAACTCAGGAAACTGACCCATACATGTGTCTAGCCATTTGTTCAGAATGTCGTGGCAAAGTACTACCTTGTGGTTTAAACAATGAGCATTTCAGGAGGGGAGATTCAGGGAGGGGAGCAGAGAAAAATGGAGCGCTCAATAAAAATCAATAAAAAATTTAATCAATAGAAAAAAAACAGCCGGGCGATGGTGGCGCACGCCTTTAATCCCAGCACTCGGGAGGCAGAGGCAGGATCTCTGTGAGTTCGAGACCAGCCTGGTCTACAGAGCTAGTTCCAGGACAGGCTCCAAAGCCACAGAGAAACCCTGTCTCGAAAACCAAAAAAAAAAAAAAAGAAAAAAAAAAAAGAAAAAAACAATGAGCGCTTTTTGTTCACAATTCTGGCAAGTCCTACTTGGTGTCTGATTAGGACCCACTTCCTGGTTTGTACGCAGCTGTCTTCTTGGGGTGTGCCCTGCATGGCAGGAAGGGTGAACGAGCTTCATGGGGACACTATTTCCATTCATGAGACTCCAACCTCATAACCTAATCATTTCCAGTCACCTCCAAAGTCCCCCTACCCGCCACACATCCTGGCGAGGTTAGGACTTTAACAAAGGGAGGCAATGACCACACAGTGCCCAGCATCAAGATAAAATAATACAGAAGGTCATGGAGCTGAAGGTCATGGCTCCTATCTGCAATCCTAGCGAGGAGTTTGAGGAGTTCCAAACCAGCCAGGACTATGCAATGAGTCACTGTATTAAAACACATATGAAGGTCAGCCTGAGCTACAGAGTGAGACCCTGTTTCAAACTAAGAGGGAGTTGGGGGGGGGCGTGGATAGAGATGTAGCTCACTGAGCAGAGTTCAATCTCCAGTCCTGCATGATGTGTATGTGATGTCACACACCCGTGATTCCTTCACTCAAGCCTCAAGCGAAGGCAGGAAGATCAACACCACCTTCGGCTGCACAGCAAGTCAAGGACAGCCTGGGCTGCACAGCAAGTCAAGGACAGCCTGGGCTACAGTAGACTTTAAAAACAAATCACAGAATCCCAGCACTCGGGAGGCAGAGGCAGGCGGATCTCTGTGAGTTCGAGACCAGCCTGGTCTACAAGAGCTAGTTCCAGGACAGGCTCCAAAACCACAGAGAAACCCTGTCTCGAAAAACCAAAAAAAAAAAAAAAACAAATCACAGGATAAAAAGTGAATCTCTCTTCCTACTTAACACTTCTAATTCCTCTCTCCAGAGGCAGTCACCATGAGCAGCTTCCTGTGTCACCTTCTGGAAATTTCCCATACAGATAAAGACAGAAAAGCTGTATGGATTGTAGTTAAACATGCTATCTAGAGTTGGATATGTCCGTCCAGGGCTTTAATCCCAGGACTGGGGAGGCAGAAGCAGGCAGGTTGAGGCCAGCCTACCCCCGAGTTCCAGGCCATCCAGGGCTATTCAAGGAGACCTTTTCAACCATTCCCCTAAAACAAAAACCAAGTACACCTTCCACCAGACTATCTGGATCAAGCGCTGCTCCTGAGCCTGCCTGTGAGCAGACAGACAGGTCACTGTTCTCCCTGCGCCCAGCCTTACTAGGTAAACTAGGCGTGGTAACACCAAGTGCACACCTTACGAGGTGGCTGCGATGGTTAGGTGACTCAGCCTGTGCAAAGTATTTAGCCCATCCCTGGCCCACGGCTGCCCAGTCCCACATACACACATCGACTCTTCCCAACAGACACTGAGGTGCCTTTTGCCAGGTCAAATAAGGAGTTATAATAATCACTGTGTGGGGCTGGAGGGACTACTCAGAACTTACGAGCACTGGCTGCTCTTCCAGAGGACCCGGTTCTGTTCCCAGCACCCACATGGTGGCTCACAACCATCTGTAACTCCAGTTCCAGGAGAGCTGATGCCCTCTTATGGCTTCCCAAAATACTGCATGCATGCGGTACTCAGATACGCAGGCAAAACACGCAAACACTTAAAAAAAGAAAGAAACTCTGTGCTATAAATTCCTGGTGGGAAAAGAACTAAATGAGAGTTCTGCACTTGGGACCTTACATTAATCTGGGGAGTGACTTGTAGTCCCCAAAGCCAGGGACTGGAACAATGTCCACAGGGCAGCGAGAACTGGTTCCTCAGGCCCCTGGCCAAGCAAATGGGACTATCTAAAATGTCTCCATACCGCTGTCTTTTTGTTTGTTTTGTTTTGTTTTACAGAAAATTGGTTGAAAAGAATAAAAAAAAGAACAAAAGTAAATAAAAAGAAAATAAAAAATTAAAATTTAAAAAAGAAAAGAAAAAAAATTAAAAATAACAAAAAAAAAATGGTTGATAGGCTTAGAGGCAGGAAGTAGTGGCACTGTAGAAACTGCCAAGCAGGTTCAAGTCTCCTGGATCACCATCCTCCATATTGCATCTAGACTCCAAAAGGGACTCCCTCGATACTGAAAGCACCCAAGAGTAACACTGGGGCTAGGGATGTATCTTGGCAGTGCAGACTTGCCTAGCACCCACAATGCATTCCCCAGCACCTCAAAACAAAAGCACCTAAAGCTGAGTATAGTAGAGCATACACTCCTAGCACCCAGGAGGCTGAGCCAGGCGGACCTCTGGGAATGTGAGACTGATGTGATCTACACAGCGCACTCCTGGCCAGCCAGGGTCACACACTGACACCCTGTCTCAAAGAGGAAAAGGAGCAAAGGCTAGGGATGCGTGCGTGCAAACGTCCCCCCCACCACACACACACACCTTTGTAGCTGCCTTGTCGCCTCCATCTAACTGCGATTTTTAAATTTATTTAGGGGAGACACGTGTACCCATTTGGAGGTCAGAGGACAATTTCGGGAGTCCATTCCACTATAAACCATCTCAACTGACCCCTAACCATCATTTTAGCAACTACCCCAACCCCTTCCCTAGGGAATTCTCCGGACTTCCAGTCTCATTTATGGGTTATGTGAGTGGTTTCAAAACAGGCTTTTAAAATGCATTGCTGGAGCTAACCTTCCGTCCTGTCGTTGATCAAAAAAAAAGGGGGGGGGGCCAACTTGGGAGTGGGAACCGTCAGACCCGAACAGGAGGGAACCCAAGCTCCACTCACCCTGATCCGATCCGGTCCACGCGCATCTGACCATCTGACCTGGTTTTGGGACCGGTCTCTCCAGGACAGCTGTAATAATAGTAAGCGCCAGCACCCCACGGATGCAGGCGGTGGGTGATGAATGGGCTCCGCGCACAGGTTTGGGCTCAGCGGGGATTAGGCTCCATCCCTGCGTGAGTCATGCCTGCGTGCGGCCGCCTCTAAGTCTCAGCCCCTTTCTCGGCCTGACGCTGGCCCACGACTCCCGCCCCCGCGCGGCGGAGACCCGGGTGATTGCAAACAGCCGCCGGCCTCATTAGGAGACGTGTAATTATCGGCTGGCTGATCCGAGGCGAGGGGAGGGGGGGCTAATGACTACCGGGAGAGGCTGCGCCGCCGGCGGCCCACCGAGGGCGTCTGGCCCGCACCGTCCCGGCTGACCGGGACCGAGGTGTTTTCTCCTGGTGTCAGTCATTCATCACTATTTACTAGTTCCCTAGGAACTCACTGTGCCGGCCCGTGCCAGTAAATCCTACCTACGCCTCCATCCTAATAATTCCTAATAATCGGGACTAGAAGGGAAGCTGAGCTCTAGGGACTTGGTGTCCTCCCTGACAGCACCTGCTGGCCGTTGTACCAAGACCGGGGATTCGAACCCAGGCCTAAGGTTCTGTTACACTAAATGGGCAGTGAGCACAGGAGTGGACTGGAGCGCCCCAGAGCTGGGACTTTGGAGACGAATGATTCCAAGGTTGAATTCTGGGCCTGTTCAGTATTAGGTAGGAGACACTGATCTGTGCCCGAACCGCACCTATAAAATGGGCGCAGGGTTGGGATTGAGATCGACACCAGGAAGTGTCAGGGAAGCTATTTTTAGGGAGGCGGAAGAGTAGTGAGGCTGTTGTTCCCAGGCTCGGTTGAACTCGGGCACACTGTGGGTCTCTGGCACTCCCTACTGGCCAAGGAGGACGCTGATCTCGGTGGTTCTGGATAGTTGGTTATTGCAGTGTGCGAAAGAGAGAGTTCTTTGGTTCCCTAAACCTGTGGAAAATTGCGAATTTATCACGGATCTTGCAAATAGCTGTGAACGATGTCTTGCTTTACGTTACCACATCCGGTCAGACGAGGCCCGGACAGATATACAAATAACCAAGGTCAGAGAGGGCTGAGGGCTTTAGCTGCAAGTCTGACCCCTGGGTTTGATGCCTGGGATGCACATGGTAGGAGAAAACCGACTCTTAAAACTCCAGCCGCGGCAAGTACACACCTACACAGTTATACAACAAATAAATAAAACTAATGCAAAAATGACCTCGCTACAAAGTCAGGCACCAAGAACCGCGTGACAACAAGAGAGTGTGGTCCACCAAAGAATACCGGCCGACTTAGCGGCGCATTTAAACACTGCAGCACTGGGCAAATGAGGAACCAGTTTGTAGCAGAACAGATGGGATGAAAATATAATCAAGAAGCCGACTTACAGCCATGTTGCATGGAACAGGCATGCTGTAAAACATATCCTTCAAGGCCCAGGTCCAGCAGCACCTATCCCTGGAGAAGTGGGAGTGGGGGCAGTGGCTCCTCCTCGCCAAGGACTTTGCGGGTCTAGGACCTGACCGAGTGTAGAGTTATCTATGTCACACAAGTCTTCAGTCAGTCGCACCCGAAGAATACGTGCTTTGCCTTTAACCTCAGGGCTCATAAAGGCAGACGATCTCTGTGAGTCCGAGGTTAGGCTGGTCTACAGAGTGCGTTCCAGGTCAGTTAAGGCTGTTACACCGAGAAACTCTGTCTCAAAAAACAAAAATAACAACAGAAAGAACATGCACTTTACATACAAGATAGTGAAGTGAACCAAGCAAGCATGGTGGTGCACCCGGGTAACCCCAGCCCTTGGGAGGCTGAGGCACAAGTGCTTTGAACTCCAAGCCAAACTGAAGTTAAAGACACACACACACACACACACACACACACACACACACACAAAGATATTCAAATGAATTAATACCCATCCCCCTCCTTTTGTTTCTCTGTGTAGTCTTGGCTGTTGTGAGCTCACGATCCCTATTCTTTTTTTTTTTTTATTTTCGAGACACAATCCCTATTCTTTTTTTTTTTTTTTTGATTCTGATTTTCGAGACACAATCCCTATTAATAGAAAACAAAGGGCCTGGGTGTGGTGGTACGCGTTGGTAATCCTAGCTATTGGCAGGAAGAGACAGGGAAATCAGAAATTTGGGGTCTTCCTTGGCTGCAGTCAGTCTGGGGTTATCTTGGGCAATATGGGACAAAGAAATAAAAGAAGGAAGGAGGGCAGGAGATTGACAAACCAACTGATAAAAACCTCCACACAACTGTCGAGGACCCCTAAAAACATTAGCGTATTTGGTTGAAAAACCTCTGCTCTGACTTCTTTAAAGGCCCCAATACCCGCGATAGTCTCAGTGGTTTTTTGTTTGTTTGTTTGTTTTTTGTTTTGTTTTTCAAGACAGGGTTTCTCTGTAGCTTTGGAGCCTGTTCTGGAACTCACTTTGTAGACCAGGTTGGGCTCGAACTCACGGAGATCCACCTGCCGCTGCCTCCCGAGCGCTGAGATTAAAGGTGTGCGCCACCACTGCCCGGCTAGTCTTGGGCTTTAAGTGCAGGACTGGCCTCAAAATTCACCGTTCAACGTTGGGGAATACAAACTAATCCAGACATTCAGTGAGAAATCCCCAGCTCCCGCCCGAGGCGGACGCATGCGCTCTTACACTCTCCGAGGGAGGCGGGGCGTGGAGATTGACAGGGCACTCGGCCTGTCGGGCCCAGTCCCGCCTTCCTCCCGGATCCGGCGCGGACGCCATGGTGAGGTACAAGCACAGGTAAGAAGCGCCCTCCCCGAGCCCTCGCGGCGGGGTCGCGTGCCACGGCCGCGCTCACCGCTGCCGTCCGCCGCAGGTACCTCCTGTGCGAGCTAGTGTCAGAGGACGCGCGCTGCCGCCTGAGCCTGGACGACCGCGTGCTCGGCGGCCTCGTCCGCGACACCATCGCCCGGGTGCACGGGACCTTCGGCGCTGCTGCCTGCTCGGTGGGCTTTGCAGGTACAGGGGCCCTGCAGCCGGGGCGAGGGAGTTGAAGTTACTAGGCTAACTGAAGATGTAGAATCCTTGTAAGAGCTATGATTTGACAGGTCACGTCAGCACGTTTTAAAATGTCAGATTTATCCCTTTTTAAAAGTTTAAAGCGCCTCTGACGGACGAGTGTGCAGGAATTCTAAGGAAAAGCCTTTTTTCTCCGAATGCCACATTTCAGCCCTTTACGGTACTTGAATTCTGCAGATTAAATACGGTGGAGTTTCTCTCTCACTCCATTCATTGACCTGAGTGGTCAGTGACTGCTTGACATTGGAAGGTCTGTCCTAAAATTCCCTTTCAAGCTGCGCACTGTGGCCATGAATTTGTCGTAGCACTCGGGAGGCAGAGAGTGGTTGTAGTCCAGCCAGGATGACATAATGGGGCCGTATCGAAGGAAAAACAAAACCTTTCAAGGTTTTCAGTGGACCAGGATTCCATTCCCAGCACCACATGGTGACTAACTCTGGTCCCAGAAGATGACAGCTCATACGTGGTGCATATACATACATGCAGGCAAAACATCCCAAAATTTAAAAAATATTACTCAGTGATGCATACTCCCATTGACTTTTGTCTAAAACAGTTCCTGGCACATACTAGGGTTTCCCGTTTTTTTTTTTTTTTTGTTTTTTTTTTTTTTTTGGTTTTTCGAGACAGGGTTTCTCTGTGGCTTTGGAGCCTGTCCTGGAACTAGCTCTGTAGACCAGGCTGGTCTCGAACTCACAGAGATCCGCCTGCCTCTGCCTCCCGAGTGCTGGGATTAAAGGCGTGCGCCACCATCGCCCGGCCCGTTTTTGTTTTTAATTCTGTGAATGGGGAGTTTTCCGATTGTTCCCTTCTCTTCCTACCGTAGTTCGCTACGTCAATGCCTACACTGGAGTAGTGCTACTTCGATGCCGAAAGGAGTTCTACCGGCTTTTGTGGTCAGCTCTCCCTTTCATCACGCATTTGGAGAGCAAAGGACACCGGTACTCGTGTTTTCTCAACACACTGCACGTGGGAGGTAAGAGTGGTGGTAGTTTGTGTACAGTGGCTGTTTTCTTAAGTAATCAGTTCAGAGCTCAGTGGGGACAGTTGCCAAATCTCCTGCTGTCCCACAAGATGGCCTTCCATCCGCCCCTGCCCCCGAAAGACAGCGACTGTTTCACAAACTGTTGTCCACAAAAGCTCTTCATGTGCCAGGTACAATTAGAACCTGTCAGAAATTCCTAATAAGGTACAACCGGAGACAGCTGTTGCCGTTGCTGCAGAATTGCACTGATGAAGGTAAGCAACAGTCGGCCAGGGCAAGCAATGACTGAGGCTCAGCGGGTAAGGTGATGCCCAAGGACATCTTTCTCTCCTCTAGGGGAACGGGAAACCATTAAGAAGTCTTTCTCGATAAGCTGTCTACTGGAGAAAGAGCCGTCCGAAGAGCTCTCAGACATTGCTGGTGAGGACACCACAGAAGCAATAGAATGACCCTGTTTCTAGGCCCGCTTGTGGAATCAGGAAGTTGGAGTTGGCAGCAGCACCCCATAGTTCTCCAAACTATGAGCCAGAGCACAGGTGACCCGTCATGGCTGCCTTTACCATCCATGGTCCTAGAGGCTCTGTACAGACGTTTCCTATGTAACCACTGAGCTGAGTGGGTGGAATAAATATTCTTGGCTTCCAAAACAACATTCCTAAACTACATAAAGTATTTATATAATTCATGCTTGACCAGGTCTCTGTTTTCTATCACACTGGCCTTGAATGTGCTCCTGTGTGGTATTAGATGAATTTTAAATATTCCTAGTCCCTTAATGTAAGAATTCAGGCATGGTGGTACACGCCTTTAATCCCAACACCAGGCTGGCTGAGGTAAGCAGATGTTTTAGGCCAGCCTTGTCTACAGAGTGAGTTCCAGAACAGCCACGGTTAAAGAGAAGTGTTGGGGGTGAGGAAGACTCGTGTGAAGCAGAAATACTGGTGACTAACCACCAACTACAATGACATAATCTAGGGTCGGCTCAGTATATTTTGGGACTGCGGACACCAGGATACCCACCTGACCACTAATCAGGCGGCTTGATAAGAACTGAAGCTTTCAGCTGGCCCCGTGAGGCGGGATAGCACTTGGGAGGATTGCTGGCTTGAATGAGGACGGTTCCCAGATAGCGGGACTGTTTGGGAAGCCTACTATTCCCAGTTAGCTCTCTGCCTCCTTCTCCAGCACCATGTGTGCCTGTCTACTGCCATGCTTTCCGTGACGATTATGGACTCACCCTGTATGGTGCTTTGAATAGGTACGGCCCCTGTAAACTCCTGTTTGCAAGCGTGGCCATAGGGAGCGGCACTATTAGGAGTTGTGGCCTTGTTGGAGGAACTGTGTCACTGCAGCAGCAGGCTTTGAGGTTCCTGTGCCTCAACCTATACCTAGTATGGCTCACAGTTGCTTCCTCCGCCTGTGGATCAAAATATAAAATTCACAGCACCGTATCTGTTGAAGCACTGCCCTGCCATGCTTCTCACCATGAAGATAATAATGGATGAAACCTGAAACTGTAAACCAGCCCCAATTAAATGTTTTCTTTATAAAAGCTGCTGTGGTCATGGTGTCTCTTCACAGCCATAGGAACCCTAAGATATCCTTTATGCCTCCACTAAACAACTGTCACTTAAAAGAAGCTTGGGGGCAGAAGCTAAGAGTACTGATCATTCTTCCTGAGGATCTGGGTTCAATTCCCACACACTCATTCTCACAAACACATGTGAGGTAACTCCAGTTTCAGGAGGATCCAACACACAGACATGCCCGAAGGCAAATTTTTTTTTTTTTTTTTGAAAGCTATTAGGGGGTGTGACAGGGTCCAGAGGTTTCTTGAAGCTTCTCTTAAAGAATCACCAGGCAAAACTCATATATCTAAGTGCAAAGGCTAAGTTACCCTGGGCCTAGCTGCCAGCTGAGATCTGGTCAGAGTAGCCACTTCCTACAAGAAAAACCTCTAATTCTTTTGCTTTTTATTTCTCCTGTAGCCACCCAGCCTTGAGCTCACAGCAGTTCCCTAAGCATAGGTGTTAAACCAGATATAGATATCCTAATCCTGCTTAATCCTAGGCCTCTGGATCTTTGACAAGGAGAATTTAACATATAGGAGAGATTCAACTATTTTAACCGACCACAGAATTGTGCTGGCAAGCCAGGAAGCCCAAACAAGACCACACAGACTTTGGTTGAGAAAATTAACATCTGAATCAAAAAGACAACCTACAGATGAACTAAGGTCAGGAAGATGTCTCTTGTGAGTGTCAATACTTTATTTTGGTGTAAAGACTGGAAGCTGGAAAATACACTGTATTTAAAATTTTCTTGGTTCCCCTCACATTGTGGAACCCCCCTCCCGCCCCAAGCTAATCAATCTGTTCAAACTCAAATACTTAAAAATTACAGCAGCAAAACAAAAGCACAAAAAAGAAACCAGATGGAGAAGGTGCCTGGGTGAGTAGTGTCACTTGGTGTGGACAACCGAGGTGCTGAATAGGAGCTTCTGTTTCTGCTTCTTCCGTTTCTTTCCTCCTCTGTCTTCTGAAAGAAACAGCAGTCTTAGCCCACACCGCCACCCCAGCCTGCTTCTCTCACAGCTGAGTGAGCAGGCTTTGGAATCTCACTGTCACCCCATCCCTGCCTAATGACACGGGTGTCAGGTGAGCACTGAGGTTAATGTCTGCAACCACCCTCAACCAACTCAAGTGTCTACAGCCTAGGGGCTGGAGGGATGGTCCAGTGGTTAGGAGCACTTGTTGCTCTTATAGAACACACAAGACCCAAAGCCTCAATACCGGCAGGAACAGCAGCATATGTGGCTAAGCCTGAGCCCAGTGCTGAGTGAGTTTCCGCCCTTACCAGAGAGAGGGTCTGAAGTAGCTGGTGTGTCCAACTTCATGAAGGCTGCTTCAATAGCTTGGCTGAAGGAATTCTGGAAACTGGGCACAGGAACACGGTCAGAGTTATCACTCTCCCCATCGCTGTCCACAGGGGCAGGAGGAACCAAGCTATTATTCTCATCTAAAAAACAAATGTTAAAATTCTAGAGCTCTTTCTTGTTGAAAGGAGTTGGTCCTAACTTGCCCTTTCCTGCCCAGCTCTCACCTTTCTTTGGAGCGGTTTTGGGCCACACATCTGCTTTTGCTTTCCCGACCCTCAGCATCTGCCAAGTGGGGACAAAAGGGAGAACGTGAACGTCTGACCAATACCTTCCCCAGCATCAGCCCCCAGACTCTCAGCTCCTCTCTAAAGTGTCATGTCTTCTCTGCCACGACTGAAGGGACAGTGGTGTACCCCAAGGGACTTTACTCCTTAGGAAACAGGTGAAGAATACCAAGGATAGCACAAGCGGTGCTTACAGTTTAAATCAGGAATACTATTTCTGATGTTCTTTCCTGTCGTTCTCAACGCACTTCAAATATACCTGAGCTGGCATTGTGGTTTATACCTATAACCCCATATTTGGGTGGCTGAGGCAGGAAAACTACCTACGATTCAAAACCAGTCAGGACTATATGAGTTTAAGGCTAGTATGGAGCCTAGAGATGCCAACTCAAAAAAACAAAATTTAGGGGGCTGGAGAGATGGCTCAGAGGTTAAGAGCACTGGCTGCTCTTCCAGAGGTTGAGTTCAATTCCCAGCAACCACATGGTGGCTCACAACCATTGATAGTAAGATCTAGTGCCCTCTTCTGTGCAGGCAGAACACTGTATATATAATAAATGGATAAATCTTTAAAAAACAAAATTTAGGGTAAGTAGCATATACAGTATACTTTTTCAATTTATTTTTATTTTTTGGAGGTGGGTGCGGGCAGGTCTCCCTACATAGCCCTGGCTGTCCTGTTCTGGAACTTACCGTGTAAACCAGGCTATCCTTAAATTGACAGAAATCTGCCTGACTCTGTTGGGATTAAAGGCATTTGCTACCACACCCAGCCCACCATCCAACTTAACGAAGCATATATATGGATAACTGAGCCTCCTACTCTGTAAAAGCCCAACAGTACTTTTTACCCCTTGTTACTTTCCAAATATCTCAATTATCACTGTTTAGATGTGGCCACAGACCGCATCTTACTTAAGTATAGTAAGTCACAACAGTCCCTCTGCCCTTAAGGAACTGTCTTCGTTTACATGGTAAGGCCAGCTCTAACTGTGGTCACTGTATGTATCCTACCAGTGTTTGTTCCTGTTTTAATAGCCTGGGCTGAGCTGGAACTTGTACTGGGATTATAGGCATGGGCTTCTGCACTGAGGAAACCACAGAGGATCTCTCTACTCCACTCTACCCACACCCAGCATAGGGTTCAAGCGGGCCTGCCTTAAGTTAAAGCTTGTGTCCCAAAGCGTGACACGAATATTCAGGATAAGTTGTGGTGCTAGCAAGTGCTAGTTTCCCTGGGTAATGTTTCTTGTTGTTGAGGGTCTTCTATACCCCAAGGCTGGTCTTGAATTCTTGATCCTCCTGTCTACCTCCTAAGTGCTGGGATTTCAGGCATGCTCTTAAGTAACCTTTATCTTTTACTGTGGTGATCTTCCTAGAGTTCATGATTTTTAAATCTGAATATTATGACATCTGATTCTACCTTTTTAAAAAATGGTGCTGGGGTTCAAACCCAGGGCTGGACTCATTTTTAAAAGACACTTTGAATGCATCACCAATATTTATTCTCCAAGAAATATTTATGTGTTTAATCTTAAACTAGTCATGAGTAAACAGACAAATCTAAACTATAAGGCCAGGAGTGGTGGTGCACACCTGCAATGCCAGCACTCAGGAGGCTGAGGCTTGAGAATCTGAAGTTCAAAGCCAGCCTGAGTTAGATGGCAAAACTACAAACTGGTCTGGATGTTTCAAAACCACTCATTCAAGGGGAACAAGACTATAATGGCCCAAAAGAGGCTGAAGACACTTAAAAACTAGATGTAAGGAATCTCTGAGAGCATCCTGAACTGAGAATGAGGAAGGACACTGGAACAAGTGGGGAGAGAGCAATATCCTGGAGTATTAGACATGGTAACCACTGCATTTACTGGATGTGACATTGGTTGTTCAGAGAAAATACTACTGTCCTCAATATGCCTCTTCTGGGTATGGAATGAAATGCCACTGTGGTATCTGCAGCACTCTACACAGAAAAGAGAAAGCATCCTGGCTCAGGATCACTCAGACTGAGCTATGCTGCGAGTTACAGAACAGCCTGCACTCCTATGCGAGACCTTTCCCAAACAAAACAAAAAACCCACAACCACAGGGGGAGAGAAGGGGGAAAAGAAGAAAAAACACAATTTGTGACTCCAGGTAAAATATAATGTTTGTGATATTATTCTTTCAGCTTTTCAAAAGTAAAACTGAAGGCCGGGCGGTGGTGGCGCACGCCTTTAATCCCAGCACTTGGGAGGCAGAGGCAGGTGGATCTCTGTGAGTTCGAGACCAGCCTGGTCTACAAGAGCTAGTTCCAGGACAGGCTCCAAAGCCACAGAGAAACCCTGTCTCGAAAAACCAAAAAAGTAAAACTGAGAAGAAAGAAGTAGTATCAGTAAAACAGTTTCCAACAACTTAGCTGGGTCACTAATAACCCCTCTGAGGCAGGGGGATTCAAAGTTCAAGGTCACTCTTGCTCTACAGAGCTAGTTTGAATGAGATCCCAGCTAAAGGAAGCATATAAAATAAAGCAAATGCCTATAATCCCAGTACCAAAAAGGCCATGATACGAAAATACAAATTCAACACCTCAGTCTGGCTTACCACGCCGTTTAATTCTGGTCTACGCTTTAGCACAGACGACCATTATTATCAAGTACGACCATTATTATCAAGTAGACAGTCTTCATCTTTTTCCTTTCGAAGGTGTACTCATAACCATCCTCCTTAATCTAGTGCAGCAGCTAATGGCACGAAGCATTTACCATCAAATCTATCTTTTATTTACTTTCAACTCAGGAGTTTACCAGATGTGACCTCATTGTAAACTGAGAAGCAGCTAGACGATTGGGTCCCAACCTTCCTAATGCTTCAACTCTAACACAGTTCCTCATGGTGTGGTGACCTCCAACCATAACAATATTTTTGCTGCTACTTCATAACTGTAATTTTGCTACTGTTGTGAATTGTACTGTAAATATCTGATCTGCGAACTCCAGGTTAAGAACTAATGATCTAGACTAAAGCATTATTATTAAAGATTCTAAGGTCTGGCTTCCTGTGAAGCTGTCCGCCCACCTGTCTCAGATCGACAATGTGTTTGCTTGTTGTCTTCCTACCTGACCACCAAGGGATGTGGCGGTGGCTAGTTACAGGGTAACCAGGACGACCTTTCCCTCTCAAGATGTAGAGACTTCAGTGTACATTATATAAATACTACTCACACCCAAGGTCCTAGAACCAGCTGAGATTAACTGATGCCGCCCCTCACCTAGGACACTGTCCACTTTCTAACAATTTAATAATCTTAATTAAAACTTGGATTCTCAATAACTAGTAAGAACTCTGTTCTTGAGAAAGTCCCCCACCATAGTGCATCTGACGAGCAATCCAACTGGTGGTTGGCTGCCCTCTCCATGCATCTGCCCTCAGCTACTTCTTGCTGCTTAAAGTTCCACTACGCAGGAAGCTCTTACCCAGCAGGAGGCTCTCTGCCCAGCTGTACTAGGCTGAGGGGCAAAGATCCCTGGATGAAGTTCCCAGACAAGCAGCAGAGCTCATGTGGGCAAAAGATTTACCTGGGCAAAGGAAAGGAAGGGAGAGTCTTCTTCCAGACTCCCAACGCAGAAGGAGGGACTGCCCTGACTGGTAGTGGGTGACAAAGGGGTCAGCAGAAAGTCTGAAAGGGAATCAAAGACCTCATTACATGAGTTATGTTCCAAAGAATGAGCATCCTCTTAACAATAGCCATGAAAGCCAGGCATAGCAACACATGCCTGTAACCCCACAACCCTGAAGGCTAAGGCAGGAGGGTGTTTGATGTCAGCTCTGGCAATGTAGTGAGTTCCAGATCAGCCTGGCTTGAGAGCACAACCTTACCTCAGAGAGGGAGGGAAAGAGGGAGAGAAGGAAAGACTAAGTCAGGGCTGTATAACAAAAGGTAATCCTTGATTCAAGTGGTTTTTTTTTTTAAATATTTATTATGTATAAGATATTGTCGCCAGGCGGTGGTGGCGCACGCCTTTAATCCCAGCACTTGGGAGGCAGAGGCAGACGGATCTTGGTGAGTTCGAGGCCAGCCTGGTCTAGAAGAGCTAGTTCCAGGACAGGAACCAAAAAGCTACAGAGAAACCCTGTCTCGAAAAATCAAAAAAAAAAAAAAAAAAAAAGATATTGTCTGCACATATGCCTGCAGGCCAGAAGAGGGCACCAGATCTCATTACAGATGGTCGTGAGCCACCATGTGGTTGCTAGGAATTGAATTCAGGACCCCTGGAAGAGCAGCCAGTGCTCTTAACCGCGCCGAGCCATCTCTCCAACCCAATTCAAGTGTTTTAATTCTGACATGTTCTTACACAACAAAAACACTGTACATCAACCTACACCATGAACAGAGAAGGGATTTCTTCAAGTCACTGCAACACTGGGATGCAGCCCTTCCCTGGAAAGTGTTTACACTGTCCACACAGGCTGGCTCTCAAGCTAGGGTTGCTCCTGACTGTAATCCTAGCGCTTGGTAAATTGAGGCAGGTGCATCGTGAGTTCAAAGTCAGTCTGGGCTACATAGCAAGCCTGTCTCAAAATATAAAAACAAAAGGCTGGCTCTCAAAGATTAGTTGTTTGCTATTGACTGGTTTTATGCATCCAGATCCTCCTTCATGGCCGGCCACCGTGACATGGAAATACTCAGGATTTAAGACACACCAAGTTAGTCTTCCTCTCAAGAGTCCTAAGTAGTATTCTGTCCGTTCTCACACATCAGTCTCCACTGGTCCAGGGACTGCTAGGCAAGGGCACATGTCTCTCCTAGTAGCAGGCTTCCACACTAACCCAACATTAGTTGGCAGTTTCACTCTGAGGACCAAACTACTCTTCCTGATGCCTTAGAAGCCCAGAATTGCAAAACAAAACAAAACCTGTCAGATGAAAACACCCTCTACCCCTCCGTTAGTGTAACTGGTGAGTCACAGCATTCTTTCATGTAGCAATTTCCTTCCAGTTAACTGGAAAAGCATCATAGTTAGACTGTCCTCAAGAACCAAGGTCTAGCCCCAGTTCCTACCACTAAAGTTCCTGTACATTATTAGTCTCGGGATCTATGCTGGCTAGTTTTTATGTCAACTTTACACACAAAGGTCACCTAGGAAGTAGGACTCTTAACTCCATTGAAGCAATAGCTTCCTAAGAATGGCCTATAGGTAAGTCTGTAGGACACTGATGACTGATGTGGAAAGGCCCAGTGTACCACAGCAGGTGGCCCACATACAGCCCATAAACAAATTTTAAATGAACCATTTCCTACTGTCCATTTAGTAATCTTATCTTTCCCCTAATTACAATCAATATTATAACAGACAGTAATAAACATGCTCAAACGTGAAAACTAGAAGAGGAAAATAAAACAAAAACAAAACCCAGAGCAGATGGGTCCGAGGAAATAAACTGCTCTGAGGTTGAGAAGCCAACAAGGTCTAAGCCAGCATAACCAACAGGCAAGGGCGATAAAATAACAATCAGTGTAACTCAGGACTATCAACTTTTTCACTTAAATGTCATATTATACCAAGTTGGTTAGAGTTGTAAATTCAGACACCAGGTCTAGGGCATGGAGAGTTGGCTCAGTGGTTAAGAGCACCTGTTCTTGCAGAGGACCTGGGTTTGGCTTCCAGTAACCACACACACATATTTAAAAATTAAATCAAATTAAAGCTCTAGTCAGTAGCAGAATTCACTAAATATCAACTCTTTACCTGCATGAGAACCTGGACTTCTGCTAAGAGGAGAAAGGGAGAGGGCCCCATGGCCCTCTGTGCTGGTGGGACCCAAAGCAGAATCAGAGGAGCAGGAATAGGAATTGAAGGCAGGAAACTGCTGAAGGTTCTCTAGGGGAATGTGGACTTCAGGATCTGCAAAGCAAAGGTTAAATAAGTCCATTACATAACTGTTTGGAATTTTTCTAGAGAGGGGCAATCTGGAGGGCCTAGAGGATGCAAACAATTATGAATCTATGTCTTTGCTTTCAGACAATAATCCATGCTATGTGTAATCCAGCATAAAGGAGGCTGGAACAGTAAGAGCAAATTTAAGGCCATCCTAGGCTATATAAACCAGAGCCGTACCCCCACTCCCTCAAAGCTATGGTGCAAGCCTAGACAGCTTCAGCCCTCAAGAGACAGCTCAAGGTCAGTCAGGTCTACACAGTAAGTAGGTTCAGGCTAAATAGTGAGCTGTTGTCTCAAAAACAAAACACAACAAAAAAACTTTAAATGAAATAAGAAAGAAGAGAAAAAAGACAATAAAACTTTTTTTTGAGGCATTTGTTTTCTTAAAATTTAGGGTGTATACTTGCTACAAGGTTCTAAAAGCCCAAGCATATACTCACATCACTCTACCAAGACAACTTTTATTTGCCATACTACATGGAACCAGGAGAGCTTAGTCCTTTCCCCAGTCCTCAGCTTGTCTGCCCCCACTTTTCTCTGAGACAGGTCTTCTCTGTGTAACAGTCCTACCTGTCCTGGAACTGGCTCTGTAGACCAGGCTGGCCTCAAACTCACAGACACCCACCTGCCTCTACCTCCTGAGTGCTGGGATTAAAGGCATTCACCACCACGCCCAGCATTTTCTTTTTACTTTATCTCTGCATCTAAAGTTTTCAGTCTAAGTCACCAGACCTTGCTCTAGTGCTTGTTTTCTAGTGGATAATGAGGCCCTCGAGTCACATTAATCCCCTGGATTTAGTGACTTATTCTATAGTTAAATCAGAAGATTGTATCTTGATCAACAGAGCTCTCACACCCAAACCCTGCACATGTTTTCCATGGGTCTGAACAGCAGGCAGCTGCCCCAGCACTTTGAACAGCACTCCAATTCCCTACCATGGAACAAATGGCAGAGCATAAGCAAGCAGCCTGGCTTCTGCAAGGAGCCGCATAGATTCACACAGCAAAGCTAAGCAAACACAAGAGCTCTTGAACTTACACCTGCCCTGTCTCTTGTTCTCCTCCATTTCAATTCTGCGCTCTCGGCGTCGCTCCTCTCGAGCCTTCTTTTGGCGCTGACGCTTTCTTTTCTCAATGTCATCTGTGGGTTAGACAAATTGTAAGAAAGCCAGATCACCCATCATTAACTCTTCCTAGATGACTAGTAGCCAGTGGGTCATCTGGCCTAGACGAACGCATCTTGTTTCAGGATATAGCTTAAGCCCTTCCTCCCATACTAGGTTCCCAGTACAAAGAGAAGCAAAACAGTTCTTTCTCACCTGAGAACATCTCGAGAGTTTCCTTAGAGACCACAGGAGGCTGCAGAGCCAGTTCACAGATGCTGAACTCACAGGTGAGTGGCAAGTGAGAGAGATACCTATGGCGCTGTCGAACATCCTACATTGAAAACAGATCCAATGCTCAACAGTTCTTAAGAGCAAAGGATCCCAACCCAACATCACAACAGTATACACACTCAGCACTGTGACTCAGAAGAAGAATGTCACTGTTACTGCTCTTTTGAAAGGCAGATACTATGGGCAACCTACAGGTGGAACATCCATGGGGGGTGGGGATGATGGAGAGATGACTGAGTGGTTAAGAGCACTGGTTGCTCTTCCAGAGGTCCTGAGTTCAATTTCCAGCACCCAACAGTGGCTCACAACCATCTGTAATGGGATTTGATGCCCTTTTCTGGCCTACAGAGCACTCATACCCCCACCAAGCAGGAAAAAAAAAATTCATCAATTCATCAGACTCAGGGTTCCTTGGATTGAGCTGTGAGTAAATTGAGCCCGGTAACAAACTGACCTAAAGCTGGCCATTGTTTCTAACTGTCTAGGGTCCACTATCAGAGAGCAAACAGGGAAAAGCAAAGTGTATGTACTCAATGACAATGAAACAAAAAAGAAGCCTGGAATTGGGAACCACGGATAGAATCAATGTAAAGCAAGACCTACTGAGTGGAACACAAAACCAAAGTCAGTTCACTTAAGTTTCTATTCTTTTTCTGGATTTATTTCATGCAAAGTTTGGGTTTTTTGTTTGTTTTTGTTTTTTTGAGACAGGGTTTCTCTGTAGCTTTGGAGCCTGTGCTGGAACAAGCTCTTGTAGACCAGGCTGGCCTTGAACTCACAAAGATCCACCTGCCTCTGCAACATCACCACCGCCCGTCACCCAAGGATCTTTTATTTTACATCTACAATTCTATAATCAACACAGGCATATTTACTGAATGACAAAAAATTCACGTATGTAAACCAAACTATAATTCAAAGGTACCTTTCAAAACTAAAAACACACTCCTGTCTGTGTGACCAAGCATAAAACACTGAAGGACTTTGGGGTTTTGAACATTTCTCTCAACGGTAAAAATAGAGAAAAGGCGAGGGTGTGGTGGTGCACACTTGGCCAGCCTGGTCTACACAGCAAGTTCTAGCATAGTCAGAGAGCTACATAACAAGATCTTGCCTCAAAAAATAAATAAAAATCAATTTAAGCCGGGCAGTGGTGGCTCACACCTTTAATCCCAGCACTCAGGAGGCAGAAGCAGGCAGATCTCTGTGAGTTTGAGACCAGCCTGGTCTACAAGAGCTTGTTCCAGGAGAGGCTCCAAAGCTACAGAGAAACCCTGTCTCGGAAAAAAAAAAAAAAAATCAATTTAAAGGGGGTGGGTGGGTGGGACAAGAACAAATGCATATGGAATGAAAAAGAAGATACCAATACCCCAATCTCAGAAAATGATCCTGAGAAGCAGGGCAATCCTTCTGACACTGAGACCTGGCACGATCTTAAAGCAGCATCTAACATTTAACACAATTCACTGCACCATCACTAACAAAGAGTGTAAATCAGATCGCAGGATAGAGCTGTAGCTCAGTGACAGAATGTGCCAGCACACACACACTGAGTTGTTACCCAGGACTACAATAAGCTTAAACAAAAAACAATTAAAACAAACCATAGCATTTCTGTGATAGAGGTAGGAAGGACACAAGTTCAGATATCCTTAGCTATAGAGCCTAGGCTGCATGAGACACCCTCTCAAAAAAATTAAAAATGGTCAAGTGTGGTGGCACACACCTTTAATCCCAGCATTTGGTAAGCAGAGGCATAAGGCCAGTCTGTTCTAAATAGCAAGTTTCAGGACAGCTAGGGATATAAAAGAGAAACCCTGCCTCAAAAATAAATAAATGAATAAACAAATAAACCACAACAAACTTATTAAGGGCCCCAAAGGTCTCTATAGTCTTACTCTAGCTAGGCCTACCCCAAAAAGATTAGACTAATGTCACATCCTGCTATTCCCCTCTACAGAAAGCCTTACCTCAGACATGGAATACCCAGCAATCTCTACCACTGTCGCTGAGATCTTCTCTGGGCTCTGCTCCAGGCTGCCATACTC
This sequence comes from Chionomys nivalis, assembly GCF_950005125.1. Lineage (NCBI taxonomy): Eukaryota > Metazoa > Chordata > Mammalia > Rodentia > Cricetidae > Chionomys > Chionomys nivalis. The sequence continues at coordinate 120,093,313 of NC_080088.1, read as the reverse complement.
CCGCACGAGGCAGCGCACATTGACAGGGTGCAGGAACATGTGTTGTCCATCCTCCGCTAAAGACAAGAGCTCTGTCACACAAGCCCAGGCCAGCCTTCAGCAGGGACCTCTCCCAGCTAGGCCTGCCTCTCCTACTTGCTGCTGGAAAGCAGTCAGTCAACCCCCAGGATCTGGTAAAGACGCCTCCCCCTGTTCAGAGTACCAGGTCATCCCTTTCAAATACCTCTTAAGGAAACCCAGCCCTCCTCCTGGGGCCCTCACCTTGGTAGAAGTAGTAACAAGGAGAGCTGCTCAGCTGGGTGAAGCCTGGCATAGTGATGGGTTCCTCCTGGCTTGACTCAGTACAAATGGTCCCCTCCCCAAGATTGTCATCTGCTACCTCTGACTCCTCACAGGCTTCTGGCTCAGACACGGCTTCCTCTTCTTCTACCAAAGGGAGAGCAAGAGGACGAGGGGAATCCAGAGAACAAACTTCTGCAGTTTCTTCATCGAAAGCAGACAGATACTCTAGCACACCCTGCTGGAACAAACCATAGGTCAACAGAAAGTACTATGCCCTGTTCCATGAAATGATGTGGCAAAGATAGGCCTAAGATCCCTGGATGCTCATCTGAGCTTTCATGGCCATCCCCATCCTTGGAAAAAGTTGACAGACTTGGTCACAAGGACACAGCCAACAGTCACCATCTCTTCCTACACCAGCCCCACAGCCCACAGCAGTCTTAAGAACGATAGTCACTCAGTTACTGACCTTCCTGGGTTGGAAAACAGACTCCTTCGCCAGGGGAGCCATCAGCACCAGTTGTTCCAGAGCAGCCACAACTCCAGGGACCTCCCCTCTGCCTCCAGCTACTCCAGACAGAGCCTCTTCCCGAATCTAAGACCACCAGAGAAAAGACCAGAAACATACTCATTTTGAAGGTCAAGCAAGTGAGTGATTCTCACGGCTCAAGTTGAAGAATCCCTGTTTTAGAGCATACAGTAGATACCGATTTCTTTCTTTGGCTAATTCAACTTACTCCAAATCTTAACAAGTGTTGCCAAGGCCTGGCAGACAAACCATAATACACTCTCCACAATGTCTCCCAAAACACCTTCATACCTCTAAGTATTTTCCTAGACAAGGACAAAACTAACTTGCTTATTAACTGAGAATACAGCTCAAAAAGAAACCCATTGTGACAATGAGTCAGAAAAAAATTCTGAGCAGTTACTTTTAGCTCTAAAAGAGTCTGAAAGCTCTCAAAGTCAATCCTTCCTTCCTCTTTCCACTTAAATAATGTTTTCAGTCTCCTGGATCTGCGGGAACTTCGTTTTCTGTTCCCAATGACTTACCTTAACCTCCTGGATAGCAGCCTCGATAAAGCAGGACTCAGGAGTGTGCTTCTCCTCTGCAAGCTGCTGCTCCAGCGCTACTTTCTCTTCCAGAACTACTCGGTGCAGCACCTGTTCCTTAGAGGCCAGCAGCAACTTGGAGTACTGGCTGTGCTGTTCATCTGCAAGAAAGGCAATGGATCACAAAAACAGAGCTCTCAGGTGCTGTGACTGAATAAAACTGTCTCTCACATACTTTTTCTTACCTAGGAAAAAATGAGACTAAGTATAACTTCCTGAAAACATTAACAATAATCTTAAACTAAGTTAATTCAAGAAGTTTAAGAAACCAGAAAAAAAGGGCTGGGGAGATGGCTCAGCGGTTAAGAGCACTGGCTGCTCTTCCAGAGGACCCGGGTTCAATTCCCAATACCCACATGGCAGCTCACAACTGTATGTAACTCCAAGATCTGACACCCTCACACAGACATAAATGCAGGAAAAACACCAATATACTTGAGAATAAATAATTTTTAAAAAAATCAGTCTAATATCTACTAATTAGAATATTAAGCCTAACCATAAGGAAATGCTTAGAAAGATGTTTTCTAAGAATGAGGCACTAGTGATGTGAAAAGCACTGTATCGTCCATCTACTGTGTAAGGTCTGGAGACAGCTCAGCAGTTAAAAGCATTTAAATTATTTTAAAAATAAAACACGATCTCTGTGTGTCTGAGGCCAGCCTGTTTTATATAGTCACTTCCAGGACAGCTGGAGCTACATAATGAGATTCTGTCTTGAAAAAGCAAAATCCAGGGCTGGAGAGATGGCTCAGTGGTTAAGAGCACTGGCTGCTCTTCAAGGGGTCCTGAGTTCAATTCCCAGCAACCACATGGTGGCTCACAGCCATCTGTAGTGAGATCTGGTGCCCTCTTCTGGCGTGTAGGCATACATGGAGGCAGAATGTTGTATACATAATAAATCTTTAAAAAAGAAAAAGAAAAATCCTAGAGCCATATAATATACAACATAACAGTTGTCAAACTAGTATAGCTAACCCCAATCTCAAAAGAATGAGTGAGTTGAAGAAGCGTAACATTTGGAGGGTACCTTTAGGAAAAAGACTCATGGATGACTTACTTCCTTACTTCCCCAATACTTTGGTTTTTTGAGACATGAAGCTCAAGATGGCTCCAACTTGCTATAGTCAAGGGTGACCTTGAACTTCTGGTCCTTCAGTCTCAGCCTCCTAAGTGCTAGGATTACAAGTGTGCATAACTCTGGCTCGCTCTTTCCATGTATTTCTGTTCTGTCAGCGCTGGGAGTTGAACCTTTAGATTGTGCATGCTAGGCTGCCCCTGTGCTACATCCCCTGTTTAGGGATAGGTTCTCATTATATGACTAAAACTGGTTTAGCCAAAGGATGGATTTTTATTGTTGCTGTTGTTGTTTTTGAGACAGGATTTCTCTGTCTAGCCCTGTCTGTCCTAAAACTCACCCTGTAGGCCAGAATGGCCTTGAACTCAGAGATCCTCCTGCCTCGAACTCATAGAGATTCATCTGCCTCTGCCTCCCCAGTGCTGGGATAAAAGGTATGCACCCTCTAAATGACTCATGCTCACCTCCTAGATGAATAGGCTGGTCTACATTCATCCACTTGGATTTAGGCAAGGCCACCAACACTCCTTTCTCTCTCTTCATCAGCTGCATTGTAATGGTATCACCCACAGCGTACTGGCGTGACTCTGTGGCAACAACACTGAGACAAAGACATTTAGCAGAGTAAGATGAAGCAGAGTGAGGAGGCAGCAGCAGGCTAGGGTCTAATGACTCTCAGTCTTACCTCTTGAGATCCTTCTTATGCACAGAACTGTAGCAGATGGGACATTTACTCCAGGCTTTCTCACTGAGTGAAAGATAGTGCAGGATGCATGCCCAGCAGAAAATGTGTCCACAGCGGGTTATCTTGGCTGCAGTAGGTGGATAGAGGCATATTGGGCAAGATGGCACTTCATGGCTACAGATGCGCTGAAACACAATGACAGCAGAACATCACTGCTTTCAGAACTGACTCTGGAGAGGCTGAGAAAGTCTCTTGTATCTCACCACTTCTTTACCAGACTGTCTAACAGAAGAGTCAGCTGGAGAGCCAGCTCAGCAATCAGAGCACTTGCTGCTTCACTGTGTGGTCTGAATGAGAATGGCTTCCATGTCATTCCCAGTTAGCTCTGCCTCCGCTTGCTGGGTGTTGTTTTAACATGTAAATTCTCAGCTACTGCTCTAGTACTATGTATGCCTGCTGCTGCGTTCCCCTCCAGGATAGTCATGGTCGTATACTCGGAAACTGTAAGCAAGTGCTCAATTAAACAGTTTCTTCTATAATTCATGTCTCATCACGGCAATAAAAAGACATTGCTCTTGCAGAGGACCCAGATTCAGTTCCCAGCACTCACATATAGCTCATGACCCTCTACAACTCCAGTTCCAGGAGATCTAACACCCCTTTCTGGCCTATACAGGTACCAGGCCTGCACACAGTGTACTTACAAATACATAGGCTCTGGGCAGTGGTGGCACACACCTATAATCCCAGCACTGGGTAGGCAGAGGCAGATGAATCTCTGTGAGTTCGAGGCCAGCCTGGTCTACAAGAGCTAGTTCCAGGACAGGCTCCAAAGCTACAGAGAAACTCTGTCTCAAAAAACAAAAAAAGAATAAATAAAACCTGTTTAATAGTACAAGTGTAAGGATGCACTACACACTTTAAGCAAATTAAAAAAGCCACAATCATGGGTTAATCAAATAGGACAGTTAACCAGACACTTGGAGGGTCTACATTACAGGGGAAATGACATAAATTACAGCATTCCATTTACTTTTTTAGTTCTTCAAGACAGGGTTTCCAGTAGCTATGTAGCCTGTCCTAGAACTCCTTTTGTAGACCAGGCTGGCCTCGAACTCACAGAGATCTGCCTGTCCCTATTTCTGGTGCTGGGATCAAAGGTGTGCAACACCACTACCCGGCTACAATAATTTATTTATTTTTATTTATGAGTAGTGACTAGTGTTTTGCCTGCATGTATGTCTGTGTAAAGAAGTCAGATCCCCCAGAACTGGAGTTACAGACAGTTGTAAGCTGCCATATGGGTGTTGGGAATTGAATCCTGGTCCTTTGGTTCAACAGCTGAGCCACCTCTCTACCCCGGCTACAATTTTTAAAATATGTATTTAGTAGAGGCATAAAAGTTCACATTTAATTTACTGATCAACTTCCAATAGAGTAGTGAAGACCTTCACTTTACGTGTGTTTGCTTTTTAACCAATGTATATAAAATGTTTTTCTTCTAAGGCATTCTATGTAATTCTTAGATGATTGTATAAATTTTTAAAGTAACAGGAGTTCAAATTTGTCAGAATAACATACATAAAAAGTAATAGCACTTATTATTTTAAAGTAACTAGATCATATACCGTTAGGATCAGCAAGGAGACACAAGTTCATAACCTAACCAGAAAAAAAAATGCAGCACGGCTTTGCAGAAAATGCAACCACTTGATAATTTGATACTACTTACAACAAGGGGCTGCCAGTAAAGAAAAGTCTATGCAGTTGAGCTCAGCCTGGGTAGGAAGGTAACGAGAGCTCCTCTAACAGAGTCCTGGTTACAACCTCCTCGGCGAGTGAGTGACAGAAAGGAATGCTTACATACCCTTGGAGCAGAGCTTTCCATATCCCAAGTCCACTTGGTAACTCCAAGAGGAACAAGAAACTGACCTCAGTAAAATATGTGCCATAAGGCTAGTCAAAAAATGATATCCAAGCTAGGCGGTGGTGGTGCACGCCTTTAATCCCAGCACTTGGGAGGCAGAGGCAGGCGGATCTCTGAGTTTGAGGCCAGCCTGGGCTAGAGTAAGTTCCAGTACAGCTAGGGCTTAGGGCTACACAGAGAAAAAACCTGCCTCAAAAAAAAGAAAAGAAAAAGAAGGTGTCCTAAGTTAACACTGCTTGCTAACAGCTTTTCTTCAGCTCTCCCGCTGATTCCGCTCCACTCACCACTTGTTCCACAAAGTCCCAGTTGACTAAGGTGTCAGGGTCAGCAAAATGAGCTGTGTAGTCCTGGTCTTCAGACACCACAAACTGGCAGCTAAAAAAGAACAGGAAAGACATAGGGTATGAAGACTGTCAGAATCACCAGGGCCTCGGCACAAACTCGTCACCTCTCAGAGGCTATCATGATGCTGGTGAAGAGCAGTGGAGGGGGCCAGGCTGTGGCAGCATGACCCCAGACATTAGCCACAGCTCCGAGCCTTGGCTCCATGAAGAGTCTAGACTCATGGGCACATGCCCAAATCCATCAACTATTTCTTCTGCTTCCAAGTCCAGCCAAGTTCCCTGCTGTTCTCCCTTGAACTAAAATTAGCTCAGACTGAGACTTCCTCCCTCAACCCTTGGACCCTATGAATACAGCTCACCTCAGGCAGTAGAAAGCTATTCTCCATCATTTGAGAGCAGTCTGCATTTAAGTACACAATGATGCTTCAGTTTATACCCAAGAGCCAATCTTCTAATGACTCACAAAAGCGGAAAGGAGGGTTAGGGGCAGCTTTCCTGCCTACTCCATCTTTATCAGTTCCTAGCAATGAGCCTTCCTAGAACTTCCTAGAAGGTAACAGTTGGCCTCCACATGTGCACGAGAAACACACAGACATGCTGGAGAGATGCCACTTTAAGAGAAAATACTGCTCTTGTAGAGAACCTGAGTTCGGTTCCTAGCACTCATGTCAGGAGGCTCAAAGCTGTCTAAAACTCCAGTTCTGGGGGAACTGAAAGCCTGTCCCACTTTGAACACCATCATTCATGTGCACACACAGTTTAAAATAAAATCTCTGAAAAACAGGGTGCATATTTTTTTGTTTGCTTATGTTTATTAAATAAAAATAAAGGTTAACATTGTAAGACTTTAAGACAATTCTGAATCCTCTCAGCCTCCGTGCCATAGTGCTTCCCCTCCTTCCCTGGGAACCAAGGACCTAACAGCTACACTCACACGTACTCAGTTCCTGAACAATTACCCATATACGTATGTTTTGGTTCGGTCCCCTGGGAAACGGGGTCAAAATGACCTCTTACCTCATCTGATCTGGCAACAGCTCTCCAGTCAATTATTGGTAATAGCCCTTTCGAATAAGCCAATCAAAATAGTCAAAAAACAACCCCCCTTGCTTCTGTGGGCCCTTTAAAAGTAGGCTGTACCAGCTATTCGGGGTCCCTCGGCTTTCCGAATGCTGGGGGACCCTGTCATGACAGAATTAATAAAATCCTCATGCTTTTGCATCGGCTGTGGTGTATGAGATGGTCTCTGGGGGCGACTCCTCCTTGGTGTTTGGACGCTAGAGTCCAACAACATAAATTTGTGTGTATGGGTGTTTTGCCAGCCTGTGCACCAGCTGAATGTAGTGCCCTCAGGACTAAAAGAGGGCATCAGGCGCCCTGGAACAAGTTACAGATGGCTGTGAGCTGCTATGTGTGTGCTGGGAAAAAAACCTGGGTCCTCACCAGGTGACGACAGCGAATGCCTTTAATCCCAGCACTCGGGAGGCAGAGGCAAGTTTAAGGCCAATCAGGGTTATACAGAAAACCCCTGTGTCAAAAAATAAAACAACAAAACAGGAGTCTGGGTCCTCTAGAACAGAAGCTAGTACTCTTAACCTTGGAGCCACCTCTCCAGCCCCCAGAGTGCTAACTTTGTGCAACCATTTGATCAAAAGTGCTTGGTAACTAGAGTTAAAGCCTTGAGAGAAAAAGCCAAGGCATGTTTCCCACTCACAAAGGTGGCCCCAGCTAGAATCCACAGCCTAAGAAACACTGTATGAACTGCATAAGGGAAAGAACCACAGCACTCAAAGTCAAGTGTCCCCTGCAAAGCATAGGGTCTGTCCAATTAGAGCTGAGGAAACAAACAGTGCTCAACCGCACTGGCCTGTCCAGGAGAGCTCGCCGTGGAAGATCTCTGCTTGCACCTCAGTTCTTCCTCTACTACGCTAAGCACACAAACACTTTAGTCAAAACTGTTCTTCTGCCGGGCGATGGTGGCGCACGCCTTTAATCCCAGCACTCGGGAGGCAGAGGCAGGCGGATCTCTGAGAGTTCGAGACCAGCCTGGTCTACAGAGCTAGTTCCAGGACAGGCTCCAAAACCACAGAGAAACCCTGTCTCGAAAAAAAACCAAAAAAAAAACCTCTTCTTCTTTGGTCCCCCACCCTCCCTGGACCCATGATTTCTTCCCAGTCCAATGCACAGCAAGGCTCAGACCACACACCATTCCTAGCCCCGGAAGTAACACCAAGCACTATGTTCTCTAAGTGCTGAGAACATTCACTCAGAAACATGACAGGAAAAAAAAAGACAACATCAATTTCTTTTCTATTTTTCCCCCATAATAGTTTAGAGGAAGTTTCCTTCACAGAGTTCAACCCATCTAAGTAGGTTCAATTTCATTTTAGGAGTAGAAATACTCACTTGGCCTGTAAAAAAAGTTCCTTGTTAAAAGGCTTATGTCCCCACTTGTTTCTTTTTCCCCAGCTGCCATGTCCACTGCCTTCAAAGTGACCTGCCTGGCCACGGGGTTCAAAGGTGAAATTCAACAAGTGGTTCAGGTTGATCTTCTTAGGGCCAGAGAATTGGGCAGGGCTAAACTCTGCCCGTTGAGCCTCTGCTACCTAGAAAGAATGACAATATTTTAGATTGAAAGAATTTACCAACTGATAGCAGAAATGAACACAATCCTGCTTCCACATGGCTGAAAACAGTAGAACACTGGTTTAAATGCTTGCCTAAGATATGTATGGAAGTGAAAAGAGGAAAATGCCTTTAGTATGTTTAAATGCTTGCCTAAGATATGTATGGAAGTGAAAAGAGGAAAATGCCTTTAGTATGATTTGGGACCTGACTGGTGGTCCCAAAAGAAAAAGCCTGGTGGGGGCTGGTGAGATGGCTCAGTGGTTAAGAGCATTGCCTGCTCTTCCAAAGGTCCTGAGTTCAATTCCCAGCAACCACATGGTGGCTCACAACCATCTGCAATGACGTCTGGTGCCCTCTTCTTGCCTGCAGACATACAGACAGACAGAATGTTGTATACATAATAAATAAATATTAAAAAAATAAAAAAATAATAAAAAAAGAAAAAGCCTGGTATAGCTTGTCTTTCCACCTTTCTAATGTGACAACTAGAAAATCATGCTGCTGAAGCTGGGACATAGTTCAGTGGTAAAACACTGACTAGCATGCACAAGGCCCTGGATTTGATCAGTAGATCTGCTGAAGAAAAAAAAATAATAATAATAATAATAATTCTTCAGGTGTGGTGATACATGCTTTTAATATCATTACTGTTCAAGCCAGTTCCTGGTCTACAAATCTCTAGGCTAGCCAACCTATAGAATGAGACCATTTCAAAAAATAGTACTTGTTTCTGATGCAGAGATTCAATTTCTAGCCACCATATAGCATCTTACAACAGATTCTAACTCTAGTTCCAGAGGATCTGACACCTTCTTTTGGCCTTTTCCAGTATCTGGCACAAAGACTACTGCACAGACATACATGCAGGCAGAGCACTCACACACACAATAATAAACAAATACATGGCTTTGGGGAGGGGGCATGCAGGAGCACTGCATCTGAGGTAGTCTTGCTGTAGAGCCTTGGATCTATGCTCCTGTTTCCCAAACGCTGCCGCTTGCTTTCCACTAGACAGCACCACTCTACAGTTCAGACCATGCTGTTGACAAACGTATCTCTTCACTGTCATACCTGAGCATCACTGGAACCAGAAACTCACTGTGCTCACAATTTTGTTTGGGGTTGTCTATGTTTGAGACAAGTCTCACTATGTAGTCCTGACTTGCTTGGAGCTCTAGAGACCTCAGTCCTCCACCCCACTCCCATTTTTGTCTCTAGACAGAGTAAAATCAGAGGTACATGTATGTGCTTCCACACTTGCTTAATTCCAATTTTTTACCTCTACCCTCAGGTCACTAAAGCAATGATCCAATCTCCCAAATTCCCTTTCCTTATCTGTCTTAGTTCCTAGGATTCCTTCTTCTATCTGCAGAATTTAAACAACAATACCTCCCTACCCCTCAACCCCAGCAGCTCCAGTACAGAAACATGAAGAATACAGTCACACAAGGAAGTCTCAATAGAGTAGCCCCTTACATTGCTAGCAGCCACACTGCAATTACACTTCAGCCCGTTCATCCTAGTCTCCCCCCCCCCCAAAAAAACCCCTTCACCCCTCAAGCTCCCAAACCCACTCTCAGATCACCTTACACTGAGAAAATATGCACCATGAGTTAAGAACACCACAGCCTGCTGCCACGCCCTCTCATTACTGTGGCTGAATCAGCAAGACTCTCATTTATGCCAACCCTGTTGCTTCTTCCTACATGACTAAGTCAAGGGCACTGTGAAGCCCTCAACCATTTTCCCTGAGTGAGTTTTGCTCTCATCAGCCTCCCTGTTAGAAGATATGCTGTCACTTCCCTATCCCTCACTAGAAAATCTCTCCTGCACTCATACTTTAAAAAAAAAAAAAAAAATGTAAAAAGGTTTTACTAAGCCAGTTGTGGTGGCTTACATGCCCATAATCCCAAGTACTCAGAAGACAGAGGTAGGCAGATCTCTGAGAGTCTAAGCCTAGTCTACATATAAGTTCCAGACCAATCAGACAGCTATCCAGTGAGACCCTGCCTCAAAACAAATGAATTCTAGGTAGTTGAATCTATGTGAGTTCAAGCCAGTCTGGTCTACACAGAGTTCCAGGACTACACAATGAGGCCCTATCTCAAAACAAGACAAAAAAAACAAGATCCCATTAATATTTTTTAAAATTATGTGTATATGTTTTGTGTCTATATATGGGTGTGTGAATCAGAGTACAGTTGCCAGAGGCCAACAACAATCCCCTGGATCTGGAGTTACAGGGACTGTGAGCTGACAAAGACAGCCTTCTGCAGCAGCAGAGCGCTCTTCCTGCTATGCCATTTTCTCCAGCTCCTCTCACACTTAAACCACCACCTCACCGCTCTACTTCCCTTTATAGCACAGATAGAAAATTACTGGCTATGCTGCCATTTCTTCTTCCCATCCTCCCTCTGTCCCACGACTCTAGGCCAAGCACATTTTTGTCATCATTCCACCCAAATGACCCAAGGCTAATGACCTACTGACCAACCTTCACATTTTCTAGTCTAGTCTTACTCAACAGCAGTACTTGAGCAAAGTGACAAGCATTTCTCAATGGCTCTCAGTTCTTTGTACCCCTTATTTGGCTTCTTCCTGTTCAGAAATCAGTGCTTGAGTCTGAGCAACTTACAACACCCTGTAATGCTCCCTACAACACGCTGTAGAGCTCCCTACAACACCCCGTAGTACTCCCTACAACTCTTTACTGCTTCCTACAACACTCTTTAGTGCTCCTCACAACACCCTGTGGTGCTCCCTGCATGGTTCTGCAGTTTTAAATTCTAGCAGTGTTCCCTTGCTTCATTCAGCTCTCTCTCAGAATCTACCTCTGCAGCTTGACTGATGGCACAGGCCTGTGATCTACAGCAGACTAGGCCATACAGTGATACTTCTCAAAAAGACACTATAAAAAAAAAATAAAAAATAAAGCACCACACAGAACAAGAATTCCTCCAGCACTTAAATTTTTTTTTAATTCTTTCCCCTTCTCTCCCATCTACACTGTTTAATCCATCAGATATATAGCATACTTGTGACTGACATGTCAGACTAGAAAATTAGCCCCTAGAGGACAAAGAGAATACTTTGTCTAATGCTGCACTTCAAACCCCTCAGTTGTTGCTGGCACAATTCCAATAAGTAAGTAATCCTTTTACAAGTACATCTACTAAATCTGTCTTGTTCTGTAATGGCTACACAGCACAGACAGTCGAACAACAGGACACTGAGCAGTGTCTTCTCCATTAATACTTATGCTGCTTCCTAAATCCAGCAGCTAGAACACCCTCCATATCAAGAATCTTTACTCTCAACAATCTAAGGAACTCCTAAAGACAGGTGTCTGGGACTAAGGACATCAGCATTTACTCTGTAAAGCAAATATCACTACAGTGAATCATTTCTTTTTTTTTTTTTTTTGGTTTTTCGAGACAGGGTTTCTCTGTGGTTTTGGAGCCTGTCCTGGAACTAGCTCTTGTAGACCAGGCTGGTCTCGAACTCACAGAGATCCGCCTGCCTCTGCCTCTCGAGTGCTGGGATTAAAGGCAAGCGCCACCACCGCCAGGCTAGTGAATCATTTCTTAAGTAGTCCAAAGGGCACATAAAACGCAACAGCGATAATAAAGGACAATACACATCTGCTTTCCTTTCTCCAATGTGACTGTGAAGTCTCTCCCCCCAGGAGGTTTTCATAGCCCCTAGGGGAGGAAAAGAGGCAAGGTTCCAGGTCTGGCTAACCTTCAGCTTCTAAGGACAGCTTGAATACCTGCTCCCCCCCCTCCCCAATTCTTTCCTTCTGTGGAAGGAAAAACCAACCAAAACAAAGCTCTGTAGGGCCATTCTTGGGTTCCATACCTCATCTCGTCTTCCACCATTAGAAGAAGAGCTAAAGGGTTTGCTGCTGCCACCACCTCTCTGAGGAGGCATCTTGTTAAAAGTTTTGCTTTTCTGTGAATTGGAGCGACGGGACTGGTTGCTAAAATTTTCATTTTTGGGGTAGGAAGGTTCACGCTTGCGACTGTAACGCTTGGATCCACTTGAGTTCTTTCCATCTGAAAGCAAAAGGAAACAGTAATAAGTTTTTATATTTTTCCACCTGAACGGCTGATTTACCTTCTAGAAAAGTTATATTTATTAATAAATAAGGAAAATGTGTCTTCCACAACCTCTAAAAAATGCTAAGCTTAGACCAGAGCCTTGGTGCCTTAAGAAAAACCAACCACAGTAAGGCAGGGCTTTGTTTGGTTTCGGGACAGTCATTCTGTGCTAGAGGAATGGATCTGTTCTGGAGGCCTGACAGGAAGAAGGCAGACACTGCCCCTTGAGTTTACTATAGTGTAGAATTCTGTACAAACTCTACAGAAGGATGACCTAGGCTTTAGCAGATATATCCAATAAGCATATAAAACAAGGCAAAAGCCGGGCGGTGGTGGCACACGCCTTTAATCCCAGCACTTGGGAGGCAGAGGCAAGCGGATCTCTGTGAGTTCGAGACCAGCCTGGTCTACAGAGCTAGTTCCAGGACAGGCTCCAAAAACCACAGAGAAACCCTGTCTCGAAAAACCAAAAAAAAAAAAAAAAAAAAGGCCAGGCCCTGAAAACAGCCTGGTGTTGGCATGAGAACAGACAGGAGGAACAGGAACAATGGAACAGAATAGAAGACCCGGATATTAATCCACACATCTTCAAACACCTGATCTTTGATAAAGAAGCAAAAAATATCAAATGGAAAAAAAAGCATATTTAACAAGTGGTGCTGGCATAACTGGATATCAACATGTAGAAAAATGAAAATAGACCCATATCTATCACCATGAACAAAACTCAAGTCCAAATGGATCAAAGACCTAAACATAAAGCCAGCCACACTGAACCTTATAGAAGAGAAGGTGGGAAGTACACTTGAATGCATTGGCACAGGGAACCACTTCCTAAATATAACCCCAGCAGCACAGACACTGAGAGAAACAATTAATAAATGGGACCTCCTGAAACTGAAAAGCTTCTGTAAAGCAAAGGACACAGTCAAAACAAGGCCAGGCATGGTGTCATATGCTTTTACTACTACCACTCAGTAGGTAGAGGTAGGGAGATCTTGAGGCCAACAAGGTCTACAGTAAATTACAGGACAGCCAAGGCAAGAGACAGTTTGTCACAAAACAAATTGACAGGCCAAAAGCTGAGCTCTAGGAGAACATCAGATCAGCTCTAATTACTTCCTCTCAAAAAATGTTTCCGGCTTTTTTCTTCAATCACATAAAAGAATTACATATTCATTAACATATTCAGAAGAATATACACCGAATTATAAAAATATAAAACATTTGAGAGTACCCATGAACTACTACTTCATTAAATGCTCAAATTTCCTTTCTCCCCTTTTTGCTCTGTGAGCTAGGGCTTTACTCTACAGCCCAGACTGTCCTAGAACTCAACTTTTCCTCCTGCCTCAGCCCCTGAGCACTGAGCCTGCAGGCAGCCCTCACCATGCCTGGCTTCTTTTTATATACTTGCCACACGTCGCATACAAAATATTCTTTTGTTACTTTATGAGCACTTTCATATATCTCCAGTCTTCAGTCAGTCATGGTGGCTCATACCTATTGATCTACCCATTTGGGAGGCTGAGGCAGGAAGATCATCCAAAAACTCAAGGTCAGTCTGTGCTAGATGGTGAATTCCAGGCAAATTTTGGTTATATAGTTATACAATGAAATTCTGGATTAAACTTTATTACATGCTATTTATTCTGCATGTGTCTACGTGTCTCTATGCACATGCCACAGCATACATGTAGACTGAGAAGGACAACTGTGGGAATGGGTTCTCCTACCACTGTGCAGGCTCCGGAGAAAAAGTAGTACAGTCATCAGTGAGTCATCTCCCTAGACCAAGAATCAAAAACTGTAAAGGGGCTGAGGAGGTGATTCAGTAGGTAAGAGTGCTTCACTGAAAGCTCAGAAGGAGCTCCGATCCCCAGAATCCATGGAAAAGCTAGGCAAGTAATGACAACGCCTATAATCCCAGGAGAAAATGGCTGGCTAGACTAACTAGAAATTAGCAAGTTCCAGGCCCTGCCTCAATCTATAAACAATAAAATTTATAAATGAGAGCGATCAAGGACGACATTTGACATCAACTTCACACCTGTGCACCTACATACAAACAAGCTTATACACTTGTATATATCACATACATGTAAAAGCAAAGAACAAAATAAACAGCCAAGAGCTGTGGCGCCCCTTATAACCCTAGCACTTAGGAAGCAGAGGCAGAAAACTGATGTTCAAAGCCAGTCTGAGGGGCTGGAGAGATGGCTCAGCGGTTAAGAGTATTGCCTGCTCTTCCAAAGGTACTGAGTTCAATTCCCAGCAACCATATGGTGGCTCACAACCATCTGTAATGAGATCTGGTGCCCTCTTCGGGCCTGCAGGCATACACACAGACAGAACATTGTATACATAATAAATAAATAAATAAACAAACAAATATTAAAAAAAAAAAAAAACGCCAGTCTGAGCTATACGAGACTATGTCTCAAAAGAAAGTTGGGCCTGGAGAGATAGGTCAATGTTAAAAGCACTTGTTGCTCTTACAGAGGACCCAAGTTCAGTTCCTGAACTCACACGGTGGCTCACAACTGTTTATAACTTCAGTTCCAAGTGATCTGATGCCCTTTTCTGACTTCTGTGGGCACCAGGCACCAATATGACACACACATATAAATGCAGGCAAACACACCTCACACACTTAAATTTTTTTGAAAGTCACCTACTATTCAAAAATCACAGTGAATGGCTGGCTACACAGTTGCTTGTCATGAACTAACGGTATAATATAACCAATACATTTGGCAGTGTCTAACTTTCTGCTAGTTTAATAACAGTACGGGAGTTTTTTATAAAGAGGTCTATATGGTCATATCAAATATTCAAAGTGAAATTAGCTTATGAAGTACAATCATAAAAGCCCTTTACAAGCCAGGCGGTGGTGGCGCACGCCTTTAATCCCAGCACCCGGGAGGCAGAGGCAGGCGGATCTCTGTGAGTTCGAGGCCAGCCTGGTCTATAAGAGCTAGTTCCGGGACGGGCACCAAAGCTACAGAGAAACCCTGTCTCGAAAAACAAAAAAAACAAAAAACAAACAAAAAAAGCCCTTTACATACCCTGAAGTTGCATTGTAGAAATTAAGAATTGATTTATACCCTAACAGCATCATAAAAGAGAATGTCGGCCAGGCGGTGGTGGCACACGCCTTTAATCCCAGCACTCGGGAGGCACAGAGACAGGCGGATCTCTGTGAGTTCAAGGCCAGCGTGATCTACAAGAGCTAGTTCCAGGTCAGGCTCCAAAGCCGCAGAGAAACCCTATCTCAAAAAAACCAAATAAATAAATAAATAAATAAATAAATAAATAAATAAATAAATAAGTGGATGAGAGAATGTCAAGCTCACCACATTCCTGTTAGGACAATAGCAACTTTAATAAACTTTGTTCAAAAGCAAGGGTAAATGATTTCTAATTTTATTTTATTTGGATTTTGGTTTCTAATTTTAAACTTGAATTTCTCTAATTAGTAACAATACTTTTTTCAGTCCATCTGTTGACAATCTATATTTCAGGAAAAGAGCCTGCTTGGTTTGTTTTGGAGACAGGTCTCACATAGCTCCAGGCTGGCCTCAAACTCACTCCACAGGCAAGAATAACCTGGGACCCCCAATTCTCCTGCCTCTTGCTAGAATTATAGACATGCATGCAACACTCAGCCTAGCTGCCCTGTTTTTTGTTTTCCCTAACTAAGAGGATAAACCTCAGGAACTTTGTTGCCAATATCCACAAATTACTAATGGAATTAAACAAAAAACCTGGGTCAGTATACTACACATGCCCATTTACCAAAAAAGGGGGATGGGACAAGAGGCTCTGCGTGAGGACCCCAGTGTCCACATACAGAGCTAGATGCACCAGTGCACAGCTCTACCTGGAGGAGAGGCAGAGGTAGCTGGAGTCCACGGCCTTGATGGATATCCAGTTTAGCCAAAAAGGCCACCTCTAAGTTCAGTGAGAGATACACTCTCAAAAAAATAAGACAGAAACAACAAGGACTCTCAACACTAACCTCTGGTCTCCATATGTGCACACCCACAAAAAAAAAAAAAAAAAAAAAGGCAAAAGAAATTTTAAGAACCATAAACACTGAACAGGTGAAATAGATCAGCATGTTAAAACCGACCACCACCAAGTCTGAGGGACCAAGTTCAACTCCCATCACCCACATGGTGGAAGCAGAGAACCAACTCCTATAAGCTGTCTTCTGATCTACACATGCACACCGTGGCATGTGTACAAGCCCATCTACCTATCCCCCACCCATGGCTAGGTATGATCGCACAACTTGAATCCCAGTGTGTGGAAGTCAGAGGCATGTGGATCTCTGTGAGGATAGTCAGTAAGACCTTGTCAGAAAAATGAATGAATGGATGAATGGAAGATAAGAAAAAGAACCATATACAACTAAATAGATCAAAATCAAACTGTAAGATCATAACACACATAGCACATACATACAAAACTACCTCACAAAAACAGAAAAGTCCCCAAATCACATTGTCATCCTACTGCAATATGGAAACATAGTTTACTGACTTTAAACAGAAAAAGGAAAAACTTAGCTACACATGGTTGCACAGTCCTGGCACTCTGGAGGAAGATGCAGAGGCAGGCAGGACTCCGAGCTGGAGGCCAACCTCATCTAATAGCCAGTTCCATGCCAACAAGGGCTACATTGCTACACAGTAAGACCCTGACTCAAAGTGTGAACTTTGTTTTTCTTTAAGACAGTTATGCGGGCCAGCCAGTAGTGCCACACGCCTTTAATCCCAGCACTCGGGAGGCAGAGGCAGGCGGATCTCTGTGAGTTCGAGACCAGCCTGGTCTACAAGAGCTAGTTCCAGGACAGGCTCCAAAACCACAGAGAAACCCTGTCTCGAAAAAACCAAAAAAAAAAAAAAAAAAAAAAAAAAAAAAAAAAAAAAAAGGGACAGTTATGCACAGACTCACTCTGAGTTCCAGGCTTAGGCCTCCTGAGTAGGTAAGACTGTAGGTGCACAGCCTTTGGTTCAGCTAATGCTGGGGATGCTCAGACTCTAAGGGATTCCACAGAAACCGAGGACTTGGACTCCTCCCCTCCATATATAACTTCATTTTGTTTATATTAAAACATATTAACTTGGGGTTGGAGAGAGAACTCAGGGGCTAAAGTGCTTGCTACTCTTAGAGAACCCAGTTTCTTTTTTGTTTGTTGCTGTAGAATGTCTTTCTGTATGCTGTGAATTTGTTTTATTACCACTAGTTAAAAAAGAAGCTGATTTGGCCAACAGCCAGGGAGAATAGAGCCAGGCAGGAAATCTAGTCAGAGATACAGGGAGAAGTGTAGGGTCAGAGAGATGCCAGCAGCTGCGGGAAAAGCAAGATGTGAGGTGACAAGACATGAGGCTCATGGAAAGATACAGACTTATAGAAAGGGTTAATTTAGTTGTATGAGCTAGTTAATAATAAGCCTGGGTTAATAGGTCAAACAGTTTGTAAATAATATTAATCCTCTGAGTGATTATTTTGAAAGGGCTTCAGGACTGGGCAGGTCAGAAAAAACCTCCATTTACTGTTTGTTTTTCAAGACAGGGTCTCTCTGTAGCCCTGGCTGTGCCAGAACTAGCTGTGGCTGGCCTCGAACTCAAAAGAGATTAACCTGCCTCTGCCTCTCAAGTGCTAGAATTAAAAGCGTGCGTTACCACTGCCCGGCTAGGATCGCAGTTTCAATTCCCAGCACCCACATGGGATCAGAATCATCTGTAACTACAGTTCAAGAGTGTCTGGCACCCTCCTCTGGCCCCCTTGAGCACCATGCATAAATGTGGATCAAAGACATACATGCAGGAGAAACAACAAACACTCGTACACAGAAAATAAAAAAATTAATAAATCGTTTTTAAAATATATATAATTGATCTGGGTGGTGGTGGCTGGCACATGCCTTTAATCCCAGGACTTGGAGGCAGAGGCAGGCAGATCTCTGAGTCCAAGGCCAGCCTGGTTTTCAGAATGAATTCCAGGAAGCCAGGACTACACAGAGAAACCTGTCTCAGAAAAACAGGTTCAAATAAACAAAAAATTTTCCAAAGTGTGTGTGTGTGTGTGTGTGTGAGAGAGAGAGAGAGTGAGCGAGCTGGGGGCATAGCTCAGTTGGTTGAGGGCAAACTGACATGTGCAAAACCTTGAGTTTAGGGACTGGAAAGATGGCTTAGTAATAAAGAACATTGGCTGATCTTCCAGAGGACCCAAATTAGTTTCTCAGCACTCATATGGCTCACAACCGTAAACTATAACTCTTAGTTCCAAGGGATCCAATGCTCTCTTCTGGCCTCTGAAGGCACCTGGCACACAAAGGATTCATATATGTACAGGCAGAACACTCAAATGTGGGGCTGGAGAGATGGCTCAGAAGTTAAAAGCACTTCTTGCTCTTGCAGAGGACTCAGGTTTGGTTCCTAGCAACCACAAGTATATCACAACCACCTCTAAAACCAGTTCCAGGGTAAAGTTCTTCTGATCTCCATAGGCACCAGGTACACATCTGGTGCACAAACACACAGGCAAAACACTCATATACATAAAATATATAATCTCAAAAAACTTGAGCACATATATGAAACTAATAAACCTTAAAAATATTCTGGGTTTGGGGCTGGAGAGATGGCTCAGAGGTTAAGAGCACGGGCTGTTGTTCTTCCAGAGGTCCTAAATTCAATCCCCAGCAAATACATGGTGGCTCACAGCCATCTGTAATGAGATCTGGTGCCCTCTTCTGGTGTGTGGGTAACATGCAGGCAGCACACTATATAATAAATAAATCTTTAAAAAAAAAATCTCTGGGGAACTGGAGAGATGGCTCAGTGGTTAAGAGCACTAGCTGTTTTCCAAAGGTCCTGAGTTCAATTCCCAGCAACCACATGAGGGCTCACAGCCA
The DNA here is from genome assembly GCF_950005125.1 of Chionomys nivalis. Classification (NCBI taxonomy): domain Eukaryota; kingdom Metazoa; phylum Chordata; class Mammalia; order Rodentia; family Cricetidae; genus Chionomys; species Chionomys nivalis. The sequence goes on along the minus strand of NC_080088.1, from coordinate 120,074,228 downwards.
TCTGTAAAGAGATCTGGTGCCCTATTCTGACTTGCAGATGTAAATGCAGACAAAACACTGTATACATAATAAAGAAGTAAATGTTAAAAAAAAAAAAAAAATTCTGGGTTTGCCAGGCAGTGGTAGAGTAAGCTTTTAATCCCAGCAGCGGTAGGCAGAGGCAGGTGGATCTCTATAAATTCAAGGCCAGCCTGGTCTACATATTGAGTTCCAGGACAGTCAGGGCTACACAGAGAAACCCTGTCCCCCCACCCCCCAAAAAAAAACAAACACGGGATTGTGGTGCCGCACTGGCCTGTGATTCCAGCACTTGAGAAGTGGAGAATCAGAAGTTGAAGGACAGCCTGGGCTAGAGTATGACACCTTGCCTCAAAACACACACAAACATACCTGGAAAAAAAATTAAATTCTATAAAAGAAACATACTTGTGAAGAAAATATGTAAGGTTTTTCTTTCTTACAAACAGCAGTAGTTTGTCTGCTTAGAGTAGTTTTTAAAATAATAAATAAATAAATACATTTGCATGTTTAGGACCCATACTAATCTTTGTTATCACTGGAATTTTAGAACATACAAGCAATCTGACATACAATCTTTTAGGAGATTCCTGCACTCAAGACTCACCCTCAAAGATTCTGACTCCAATACAAAAGTATTACTGTTTTAAAAGAGGGGGCACTTTTTTGTTTTGTTTTGTTTTTTGGTTTTTCGAGACAGGGTTTCTCTGTGGCTTTGGAGCCTGTCCTGGAACTAGCTCTGTAGACCAGGCTGGTCTCGAACTCACAGAGATCCGCCCGCCTCTGCCTCCCAAGTGCTGGGATTAAAGGCGTGCACCACCATCGCCCAGCTTTGTTTTGTTTTTTTAAAACAGGATCTCACTCTATAGTTCAAGCTAGCCTAGAACTCACTATACTATAACTCAGGCTGGCCTCAAACCCAAGGAAACCCTCTGAAACAACAGGTACAATCAACCATACCCAGCTACAACCTAAGTAATTTTTTAACTTAAAAGAAACTTTCTACATAAGATCACAAGTTTATTGTACAGCAGGCTAAATAAATCTAAGAAAAAAATATGAATTCTAATTTAACTATATTTCTAGTGTGTGTACCAATGTGGACGTGGAGGTCAAAGGACAACCTGCCAAAGTTGGTTCTCTCCTTCTATCATACAGTCCCAAGGATTTATCAAACTTAGGTTGTCAGGCTTGGTGGTAAGCGCCTTTACCTACTAGCCATCTTGCCAGTCCATAAATCCTAATTTTGAAAGCACTCACCCTTTATGGGAAGAATGACAGCTGCAGTCAACGGATCAAGAACACAAGTCCAGGAGACGGCAGCCGTAAGAGTGAAGCAGGCCACCACAGAAAACTGCCACGCCACAGCCACGCCTTAATTACAGATAGTAACCAGGATTTACAAGTTGGAATTGGGGCTGGAGCCTGGCTCAGTAATCCAGCACTTGTCTAGTAAGCGTATGACAGTCAACAACAGTTATTATCAAGAACAGCAGCAGTGGTAGGTAGCAAGTAGAAATCAGAGCTAAGCCACCACCTGTTGTGCACAGCTGTAACCCCGGCACCCGAGAGGCAGAGGACTGAAATAAAACCAGTCTAGACTACAGGATGAGACTACCTCAAAAACAAGTATGTCTGTGTAGCACGTGTATGCCTAGTGCCCAGGGAGGCCAGAGGAGGGTGATAGATCCAGAAACTGAGAGTTACTAATAGATATGAGTTGTCATGTAGGTTCTGGGAAATGAATTTGAGTCCTCTGGAAGAGTATTCAATGCTCTTAACTACAGAGTCCTCTTTCCAGATTCAGAAGAAAAGGAAGGAAGGAAGGAAGGAAGGAAGGAAGGAAGGAAGGAAGGAAGGAAGGAAGGAAGGAAGGAAGGAAGGAAGGAAGGAAGGAAGGAAAACATATTCTCTAAACCTCCTTATCTGATGCTGACAGAACATACAAGGCCCTAGGTTTGGTCTCTGGTACATAAAATAGGGGGTGGGGATCCTATTTAAGAAAGATACCTGGAGGGCTGGAGAGATGGCTCAGTGGTTAAGAGCACTGCCTGCTCTTCCAAAGGTCCTGAGTTCAATTCCCAGCAACCACATGGTGGCTCACAACCATCTGTAACGAATGAGATCTGGTGCCCTCTTCTGGCCTGCAGGCATACATGCAGACAGAATATTGTATACATAATAAATAAATAAATATTAAAAAAAAAAAGAAAGATACCTGGGCTGAGCAGTGGTGGCGCTCACCTTTAATCCCAGCACATGGGAGACAGAGGCAGAACTCTGTGAGTTCGAGGTCAGACTGGTATACAAACAAGGTCCAGGGCAGCCAGGATGGTTACACAGAGAAACCCTGTCTCTAAAAGCAAACAAACAAAGATACCTCACAGTATCTTCAAGAATGAAGCCAAATGCTACACTGAGAAGACTTAAGATAAACTGGCACTTGGTAAAACTGTTTGTTTCTTCATTTATTACCACACCCTCAGGGAAACGGTTTCCTAATACTTAAAAAACACTCAGTGATGGACAGTGAACTGCTTATTTCTAAATCAGATTACAACAACTAACTGACCACATAAGAATTCAGGATTTCAGACCCTAAAATCAACTCCCTTCTCTTGTCTTCCAAACACCTCAAAGCCTGAAGGGAGACATCTCAAGTTAAAAACTGCTCTTATCTCTAAACCCAGGCGACAGGTAGCCGAGGATTGATGGTACTGTCCTGCCTGGGACTCGAAGATAAAACAAACGCACAGTGCTATTTTTGAGATGTTTTGTAGACAGCTTCCAGGACATGTTGGTGAACAACTCAGGGAGGAACTGCCCTCCTCTCTCTGAACAAACAAGAGGATCCACTTTAGATTCTGGAAAACAAGTCAAGTTCCTAGAAGAAACTTTTTTTTTGTCTCTTCCATTTTTATTTTTATTTTTCCCATTTCTGTTATTTTGCTTTCTGGTCAAGTTTTAAACCTCAGAATGGTGGTTCCCAATTCCAGCTGTACATTAGGGTCACTTTTAGAGTTTATGAAGGCTGCCGGGCATTACAGTTCTTAGGGGACTAAGGGCAAGAAGACAGAAAGACGACAAAGAAGCCTAAACAATGAAACAAGACCAAGACTAAGAAATTAAAAAAAAAGAGGTAGGAGGGGGAGGCCAAGCAAGATAGGCCTGGCAGCACAGGCCTGTGACCTCAGCTACTTGGGAGTTCCAAAGTCCAAGGCCTGCTTGCTTGGCTGCAAACTCAGTTTTAGCCCATCTCAGTTAATTCTCAAAATAAAATAAAATAAAATGAAAGAGGCTGAAGATGAAACTCAATGGTCAAGTCCTTGCCCAACATGCACTAGATTCTAGGTTCTGTACCCAGTGCCAAAAATAAATATATAAGAGGGCTAAAGATGTAGTTAAGAGTCCCTCATGCTCTTGTTCCAGAGGACCCAAGTTCTGTCCCTAGCAACACTGGGTAACTCACAACCATCTCTAACTCTAGCTTCAGGTAATACAATGTCCTCTTCTGGCCTTCTTGTGAGCGTGCATGCGCGCGCGCACACACACACACACACCTACCCACCCTTAAAATAAGGAGTCAGGTGTAGAGGCACAAGACTAATCCTGGGAGAGGCAGGCAGATCTCTGTGAGTTCAAGTTCAAGGCCAGCCTGGTGTACCAGTAAGTTCCAGGTCATCCTGGGCTATCAGAGAGACCCTGTCTCAAAAAACTAAAATAATTAAAAATAAATAAAATAAAAATAAATGAAAAGAATGCCTAGGACCCAGGGGACCCAAAATAGACTTAAGAGAATCAGACAAGGTTAGGTAAGGTAGCTCACCTTGAACCCTGGTCTTCTAGAGGTTGCAGAATTTCTGTGTGCATTTGAGGCTAGCTAGGATTAAACTGCAACACTTGGAGGGGGTGGGGGTAAAAGGTACTGAAGAAACTGGAAGAAAAAGGCCGCACATCTTTACTCATGTAAAGGTCTTCAAGAGAGTCTGACATACAGCCAGAACTGAGAACTACCAAGAAATACTATCAAGACATAGTCCTGAACTGACAAAACCATTAATTAGATGGTGCAAATCCAGAACCTAAGATCTAAGAATCAATAAACAAGAGACAGACCTAAAACTTTAATCCAATGCCTTAACTGTAGTGTGAGCTGCGGGCCAATGACCTTCCTCCACCACTTAACTGTTCCTTATTTTCCAAATGGGAAAGTCCCTGCCAAGGACAGCAGACCACTCTCCATCTCTCCTGCCCCCTCACCAAACCAGGGTCAGTTTCTCACAGGTGGGGAAAATCATCAACATTTCCAGGTCCAGTTCTAACACGCGGCACTGCCAAGGTCAGAAAAACAGCCAGAAAGTTTCTGCTGCTGGTTCATGCTGTAATTGCAAATAAGTTGTTTATCCACCATCCAAGCAGTTGACAAGCATCTTCAGAGGAGCTGGCCTTAGTTACACACTCAACTGACAACAAACCAGATCCTGCTGGAATGAAATATTCTAAATGAAGGAAGAGAGCCGTATCAGTATCTGGGCCACAGCATGTGCCAGCGAGCTACCTGCTATCACTGCAATTACCTGTTATCACTGCAACATTTGCAACTCTTCATTTCTGTATGGATATAAACAGCTCATACTATACCCTACTTCCTCTGAGAATCTTAAGAATTGAGAAAAAACATCTAAAATATTATCTTCTATAGTAGTGGCACATATGATCAGAAAAGTCTACTATACTAATAACAGACACAATCATTCTCATCAACAGCACCCACTGGAGGCTGGACATGGCTCAAGAGGTTAAGAGTACTGGAGTCAGATGCCAGTACCACACAACAGGCTGGGTGTCCTCACACCTTCAAGCCCAGTTCTGAGGGGGCTTTGAGGAGGGCAGAGACAGTCAAGTCAGATTACCCACTGACCCAGCTTCTGATCCCAGATAACAGAAGAATGTCAGTCAGGACAGGATTTCACACTACCAACCTCAAAATAACTTCTTCAGAACACCCGACCTTCCCTTAACCTCCATGGCTGCACCCTCCACTTATGGGGAAGGAACAAGAGCAGGCTTTCAGGACAGGGCCTACTGTTTGCCTGAATCCCTGACCTCTCTCCTTCTAAACTTTTTCTTCCTACTATATGGCATCCCCTGCTCCCGAAACTTCCTCTCTCCTCTGGGCTGTATTGTTGGGACAGTCGCTGGTAAGTAAACTGTTCTAACAACAGTCTGTCCTACTGGAATAAAGCTGAAGCAATTAGCCAAGGCCAAGGCTGTGAACAGAAAGACCAAGGAGCAGGATCCTGGTAGTCAATTAGTATACTAGTGAAAAGGCCATGTAAGCTAGCCACAGGAGCACAGGAAAACATATCAAGTATATTCATGTAATTAGAAAGCAGTGGCAGCTCACACTTTTAATCCCAGCACTTGTGAGGCAGAGGCAGGATCTCTGTCAGTTCAAAGCCAGCCTGGTCTACAAGAGCTAGTTCTAGGACAGGCTCCAAAGTTACACAGAGAAACCTGTCTCAAAAAAAAAAAAAAAAAAAAAAGCCGGTTCTGGTGGCACAGACCGGTAGGATTTGCTGAAGGAGGCAAAGGCAGGTGGATCTGGAGTTCGAGGCCAGCCTGGACTACACATTAAGCCGGGCGGTGGTGGCGCACGCCTTTAATCCCAGCACTCGGGAGGCAGAGGCAGGCGGATCTCTGTGAGTTCGAGACCAGCCTGGTCTTCAAGAGCTAGTTCCAGGATAGGCTCCAAAACCACAGAGAAACCCTGTCTCGAAAAACCAAAAAAAAAAAGGAAAGAGAGCGAGCGAGCAAGAAAGAATAAAGAAAGAGAAAGAAAGCAAATGACTACTTATAACTTACACAGTTTATAGATATCAAGGGGTTCTTTTATATGGGACAAAAGAGAGACAAAAAAGGAACTGAATATTGAAAAACTAAGCTAGTGGTGGTAATGCCCTAGGTTCCAGTACTTGGAAGGTGGAGACAGGAGGATCAGGGAGTTCAAGGCAGAATGGGATTTGGTTTTAGAGACATGACACTGTCTCTAGAAACCAAGTAAGTTTTGTGTGTGTGTGTGATATGCACTGGCAAAAGAAAGTGAAACCGTATCTTTCATTTCAGGCTTCTATTCCAAGTCGGGACTCTGAAATTCAAGAGGTCCTTTCAACAATGAGTCAGCCTCTGGAATACTCCTAAAACTAGCCTCTGGTCAGCGCACTTCTCAAAGTCACTGCATCAGTTCTCAACACTGGCTTCATCGGCAGTGCTCTCAGACGCAGTGTTTCTCATTTGGCTTGGTAAAGGGTCTTATCATGTAACCAGGCTGCCCTGAAGCTTGTTTATTAGCCTAGTGTGGCCATTGAACTCATGGTGCTTCATGGTGTTGGGTTATACACTGTGCCCACTGCACTCAGCTTCATTTACAGTTTGCAATTCGTTTGTTTTGTTTTCTTTCTGTAGCTTTGGAGCCTGTCCCAGAACTCACTCTGGAGATAAGACTGTCCTAGAACACAGGTATCTGCCTGCCTCTGCTTCCCAAGTGCTGGGATTAAGGCATCACCACCTTATTTTACTTTTTATGTGTATATGGGTGTTTTGCTTGTATACATGGCTGTACGCATGTATGTTTGCGACTATGCAAGCCAGAACATTGTAGGGCTGAGGACCAAACCCAAGTCTTCTGTACGACTGGGCAATGGTGGCACACATCTTTAATCCCAGCACTCAGGAGACACAGACAAACTTACAGGATCTCTGTAAGTTTGAGGCCAACCTGGTCTACAGAGCAAGTTCCCTGAACTCCAAAGCTACACAGAGAAACAGTGTCTTGAGAAAACAACAACAAAAAAAGTCTTTTGTAGTCTCTCCAGTCTGGCAATCAAAAGTAGGGCCAGTCTTAATTCCAGCCGGTCAAGGTGCTTGACACCAAGCCTGACCACCTATCCCAAATAAATATACGTAGGAAAAAAAATTTATTATGCCAGTGAGGTAGCTTAGTTATTAAAGGAACCCACTGTATATGCTTGAGGACCTGAGACTTGAGTTTGACCACTGGAACCCATATTTTAGAAAAGAAAAAGCCGAGCAGAGCCAAGTGGATCTCTGTGAATGATAGTAAATAAATGTCCCTCTCATACATGGCATAATAAAAAGGGAGACTAAAACAAGAGGATACTGACTCTCCAGCAAAAATGTACGTAACTAAATACTGTGTGTGTGTATAATTTTTTTTTTTTTTTTTTGGTTTTTCGAGACAGGGTTTCACTAGAACTGTCCTGGAACTAGCTCTTGTAGACCAGGCTGGCCTCGAACTCACAGAGATCCGCCTGCCTCTGCCTCCCTAGTGCTGAGATTAAAAGCGTGCGCCACCACTGCCCGGCTAATATTTAAAGTTAAACTATATAAAAACAATTCAGTTGGGCAGGCTAAGGGTAAACCCAGCAATTCCAGGCTGAGGAAGGAGGAGGGTCTGAGGCCAACCTCAGCTGCACAGTACCATCCAGACTAAAACAAATAAGCAAGCAGGTGTGGTGGCACACACCTTTAATTCCAGCACTTCTGAGGCACAGACAGGTAGCCCTCAGAGTCTGAGACCAGCTAAAGCTATACAGGGAGACCTTATTTCAAAGAAACAAGAGTTTTGGCAGATCCTTGAGTTCAAGACCAGCCTGGTTTATTGAATGAGTTCTAGGACACCCAGGGTTAAATAAATAAACTGTTGACACTTGAAGCAGAGACTCACTCTGTAGCCCAGGCAGTCTGGGACTCCCTGTTCCGTACAAACTGGACTTGGAGGTGGTCCTTCTCCAGCAACTGAGCACTGGGATTACAGGTGTGAGCCACTAACTACATTCAGTTAAAATCTTTTTTTTTTTTTTTTTTTTTTTTTTTGGTTTTTCGAGACAGGGTTTCTCTGTGGTTTTGGAGCCTGTCCTGGAACTAGCTCTTGTAGACCAGGCTGGTCTCGAACTCACAGAGATCCGCCTGCCTCTGCCTCCCGAGTGCTGGGATTAAAGGCGTGCGTCACCACCGCCCGGCTTCAGTTGAAATCTTAACTGTGTTTTGTTTTGTTTTTTTGGTTTTTCGAGACAGGGTTTTGCTCTCTTAACTGTGTTTTAAGTGTGTTTTATATAAAGTATTTAACTGCAAGAAAACAGAATGACATCAGCACCTGGGAGGCAGTCAAGCGACTAGAGTCTCCTAGGCAAGCCTAGCCTACTTAGTGAGGCTTTTTAAAATTAAAAAAAAAATAAAAATAACAGAGAGACCGGCAGCGGTGGCACATGCCTTTAATCCCAGCACTTGAGAGGCAGAGGCAGGTGGATCTCTTGAGTTTGGGCCAGCCTGATCTACAGAGTGAGTTCCAGGACAGTCAGAGCTGTTACACAGAGAAACCCTGTCTTGAAAATCCAATTAAAAAAAAAAAAGGACAGCTGGGCGGTGGTGGCGCACGCCTTTAATCCCAGCACTTGGGAGGCAGAGGCAGGTGAATCTCAGTGAGTTCGAGACCAGCCTGGTCTACAAGAGCTAGCTCCAGGACAGGCTCCAAAGCCACAGAGAAACCCTGTCTCGAAAAAACCAAAAATAAATAAATAAATAAATAAATAAATAAATAAATAAATAGGACAAAGTCAGAACGTCCTGAACCACCACCACTCATCACACACAGCTCTGCTGAAATGCTACCACTGACAATTACTTGTTTTGGTTCAGCTACAACAACGCCGGGTAGCACACTGCTGGGTAATTTCAACATTCTACTCTACAGGAACTAATGTCAAAGTCAAGCATGCGGTAAAATGTCTCACACACATCAGCTCTCTAGCTTTTTAATTTTTAAAAATATATCATAATCATGTATGTTCATTGAGGACTCGTGAGGGAGAACGTGGAGTTGGTTCCTTCCTTCCACCTGCACAGCAGTGAGCCCTCTTTGGCCCTGTTGTTTGGTCTATCACAAGCTTTGGCCTGTGGTTCACTAAACAACAAACAAAGTATTTATTGCAGCTGACTCATGCATGAATGCATTTTAGTGACTTAAATAGGGCCCTAAAAAGTTAGTTGAGAATTCTTGGGTAATCAAAGCTTAACATTACGTCTCCAAGCAGGGTGCAAAAGCTAAGTCCATCAATTTGAGATACATCCTAACAACAGCCAAGAAAAAAGATTCATGATAAAGCTACATGTTGGCGGAAGACTCCAAAATTAGCTTACAGAATTCCTGACTTGGCCTGAAGTTATACTAATTCCTCCTTAGATATTTAAAACACTAGTATAGGGCTGGAGAGATGGCTCAGTGATTAAGAGCATTGCCTGCTCTTCTAAAGGTTGTGAGTTCAATTCCCAGCAACCACATGGTGACTCACAACCATCTGTAATGAGGTCTGGGGCCCTCTTCTGGCCTGCAGACATACACACAGACAGAATATTGTATACATAATAAATATATAAATAAATATTAAAAAAAGAATTTAACATTTAAAAAAAAATAAAACACTAGTATATCATGGATGGTGACAACTGGTCTCCGCAGGCAAGTTCTGCAAGCCCTCAACTGGTAAACGAGTTTGTCACACCCTGCAGAGAAACTCTCAGAGTCAGTAAACCTTAAAAATTTGGTGTGTGTGTTTTTTTAATGTTCTTCCTTATAATTTAAATTAAAGGGAGTGGAAAGGACCAAACCCAGGCCCTTGTATACTCTAGGCAAGTATACAAGTAGCTCTGCCACTGACCCACATCTCTGGCCTACGAATAGTTAAATTAGCCTTACAGCTTTTGAATCAGACTGTTACCTCCAAAGGTCCCGTCACACACACCTACTCTGAGTCCATATAATGTTACTTGCACTTCCGGTTTCCCAGGGCTGACTGTCTGGGCACTGACAACCAGTGTGCTTTTCCCTGGGGATCACCTCTCCTTCTCCCAGTTTTACTAAGTTGCCTGTAGTCCTTTGTGTGGGGTTGAGGCCTTGTAGGCATCCCCCATCTAATCTGGCATGTTCACTGATATATACACACACAAAAATACATATATGCAAGCAAAAACAATTAATGAAAAAAGAGGCCATGAATTTGAAGGAGAGGGGGCAGGTTATAAGGGAAGCTTTGGAGGGAGGAAAGGGAAGGAGAAAACACTGGAATTAAATTACAATCTCAAAAACAAACAAAACCCCACACTGCTATTATAGCTAATATGTTGAAAGTCTAAAAGAGAACAAGGATTTGTACATAGTTCTGAAACATGATGGAGAAGGCTGGACTGAGGCTTCTGCCAATTCCCAACAACCTACAGTCTCAGTTTATTCTCTAAAAGGGAACAATTCCGCCTTGCTACACTGGATAAACAATTAGAATAGCGACAACAGACAAAAGTTCAGCCCAGTACTTTGTGCATGATCGTTAACTTATCATTACGCTATGTTAATATTAAGCACATATTAATGACATATTTCCCCGTGAAAGCAAAACACCTATACCCACACACAAATTGGTATGTTTTTGGTGCAAGCAGTTGTCGAGTACTCCAAGTACTTTGCTCATTTACTTCTTGCACTCTTTTGCAGGTAAGGCAAACTCAAGGACTGAACCTAAAAAGACTGAATACAGACTCTGCACGCTTTACCATTCCACGATGAGTCCTCTTAAAGGAGCAGCTCTGGAGCCAGATGGAAGTCTGAAAACCCTCGGGCCTCACCCTCTCTTATTTAATCTGGAATGCTACCCAATGTTAATCCAACACAAACTCAGTGGTTTTGTAGCGTGGACTGATGAGTCACAAAAACCACCTAGGTCTTAAAACCCGCTGTGAGGCACTTGTTACCTGGATGACCTTAACCCTTTCTAAATCTCAGATTCCTCGTCTGCAAAAGGGGCTAAGAATAGCGCCTACTTCAGCCAGCTGTTTTGAATATGAATGCAAGGGCCTAAATTAACCACGCGGTGCAGGTCAGCTTAATCGTACATACTGGACCTCAAGACGTGGGAAGCGAGGGTCGTTTGTCCCCAAGTGACCCCGCAGACCCGACCTCCGCTGGCTCTTACCGCTCTTGGGTTTAGACTCGCCGGCCGGCCCCGCCGAGGCGGAGCGGGGCGGCTGTTGCCCTTTGCTGCTGCCCGAGGAGGCGGAGGAGCTGTTGGAGCCGCTGTTCTTGTCCATGTCGGAGGCGGTGGCGGCGGCGCTGGGGGAGCTCTGCGGCATCAAAGGGGGCCTCGGCGGCGACGGCGGTCGGAGCGGAGCGGGCGCGGCGGGGACCCAGGCTCATGGCGTTCAGGGCCGGCGGGGGTCGGCGGCGGCAGCGGTTCTCGGCCTTCATGGCGACATTTTTCCTTGTTTCCTTCCTCAGCTTCTCAAAATGGAAGGAGAAGCGACAGGTGGGGCTTTGGGCCCAGCGGCGGCGGTGAGTGGAGGAGGAGGAGGAGGAGGCCGGGGCTCGGAGGTCCGGGCCGGGCCTGGCGGGGCGGAGGCAGCGGGGGAAGGGGAGGTGCGGGAGGGTCGCGAGCCCCGCCGGCCGGCCGGACACGCTCTCCCGCCGCGGGGCAGGAGAGAGGACTGGCTGTCTCGGTGCCGGGGACCGGAGTCTCCGACACAGCGACCGACACTCGCCTCTGGACCGAGGCCGAGGTGCTCCGGGAATGGCGACGAGTCGCCAAACAGCATCTCCAAGAACCCGGATGGACTATTTATATAGTCGCCGTGTGCGCGTGGTGCATTCCGGGAAGTGTAGTTTTCGCCAACATCCGGGTCCAGTAATGGTCCCCAGGGGAGGGACCGGTGTAAGACTTGTTATTACTATTGATTTTTCTCTCTTCCCTTTTTTTCCTTTCTTCCCTCACTTCCTCCCTCATTCCTGTTTTTGAGACAATGTTTCACCAGGTAGCCCTAACTGTACTCATTATGTACTCATTGTGTGGATCAGGCTTCAAATTCACAAATTTTCCAGCCTCTGCCTGCCAAGGGCTGGACAATCTTTTTTTTTTTTTTAAAAAAAAAAAAAAAAAGGTGTATGGGTGTTTGTCTGGTACCAAACAAACACATGGTGCACAGATATACATACAGGTAAAACACCTATACACAAAAAAATTATAAAAAGCCAAGTGGAATGTGATGGCTCGCCTACAATTCCAGCGCATAGGAGGCAGAGATGGGGAAATGTCCAGAGCAGACTGGCTAGCCAGATTAGTCCACCTAGAGACCCTCGTTCAGTAAAGAATGTGGAGAGTAATGGAGGAAGGCACTCAGCGTCAGCTCAGAACTCCATGCACATGTGCATATGTGGGAAAACATTCATAAAGCTGCATCATATGTAAAACTCAGTAAGAAGGAAATGACGTGGTATAGTTAAGTGAGGATATGCTAGCTATGCAGAGGACTTCTTAAAAATGCTGCCAAGTGGGCTGGAGAGATGGCTCAGTGGCTAAGAGCACTAACTCTTCTTCTAGAGGTCCTGAGTTCAATTTCCAGCAACCACATGGTGGCTCACAACCATCTATATTGGGGGCTGGAGAGATGGCTCAGTGGTTAAGAGCATTGCCTGCTCTTCCAAAGGTCCCGAGTTCAATTCCCGGCAACCACATGGTGGCTCACAACCATCTGTAAAGAGGTCTGGTGCCCTCTTCTGGCCTGAAGATATGCACACAGACATAATATTGTATACATAATAAATATTTAAAAAAAAAAAAACCATCTATAATGAAATCTGGTGCCCTCTTCTGGAGTGCAGGTACACATTCAGGCAGAATACTGGATATGTAATAAATAATCTTTTAAAAAAAATGCTGCCAAGCCGGGCGGTGGTGGCGCACGCCTTTAATCCCAGCACTCGGGAGGCAGAGGCAGGCGGATCTCTGTGAGTTCGAGGCCAGCCTGGTCTACAAGAGCTAGTTCCAGGACAGGAACCAAAAGCTACAGAGAAACCTTGACTCGAAAATAAAAAAAAAAAAAAAAAAAAAAATGCTGCCAAGTGGAGGACACACGACACACAGAACTCCATTTTTAATTTTTTAAATGGTGTTATGGATCAAATTCAGAGTCCCATACACACAATCAAGTTTTCAACCTCTGAGCTACTCCCTCAGAAGATTAGTGGAATTTTAGCAACTAGATTGGTACATGCCTGTAGTCTTAACACTCAAGAAACCAAAACAGAAAATATAGAATGTAAGGGTAGCCTGTGCTATATAGTGAGATTAAGGCGCATATGAGAGAGAGAGAGAGAGAGAGAGAGAGAGAGAGAGAGAGAGAGAGAGAGAGAGTAGCTTAGTGGGAGGGTACTTGCATGAGCAAAGCTTTGAGTTTGATCCCGAGTATCATGGGGCGGGGTGAGATGGGGAGAATGGGGCGAATAGTAAAGCATGGCGGGAGAGATGGCTCAGTGGCCAAGAGACTGTGCTGTTCTTCAAGAGGACCTGAGCTCTGTTGAGTTAGGCAGCTCCCAGCCACCTGGAACTGCGGCTCCAGGGGATCCAATGCCTTCTAGTCTGTAGAGGCACCTGCACGCATGTGCACAGACCCACACACAGGTACACATACACATGATTTATAAATAGTAAAAATCCATCTTGAGGCAGAGAGCTCTCTAGGTTTCAGGCCAGCCGGGGATACATGGTGAGATCCCGTGTCAAAAGAAAAAAAAAAAAAGCAGGAATCAAACTCTAATTTGAAACTCTCTGGTTCCTTATTATCATATAGTACATGAGCTATTATACAGTGTGGGAGAAATCACAGTTAAAGTGGAATGCAGACCAAGAGGAGCATACTTTTCAATTTTCATTTATTTCATTTTTAAGTGTATGCCTGCACACCATGCACGTGCCTAGCACCTCTAGAGGACAGAAGAGGCATTGGGTCTCCTGGCACTTGAGCTAGTGCACCATGTGGGCGCTGGGAATCAAACCCAGGTCCTCTAGAAGAGTAGCTAATGCTCTTAATTGCTGAGCTGTCTCACCAGCCTCCTAGGCTTTTGGGTTTTTTTGTTTTGTTTTGTTTTGTTTGAGACAGGGTCTCACTTTGTAGTCCTAACTGGCCTGAAACTCTCTCTATAAACAGACCCACTTGGAAGCAAAGGTGTATGCCACCTTTGCCAATCTTTAAAGATTGCTGAATTTATTTATGGTGTGTGTGTGTGTGTGTGTGTGTGTGTGTGTGTGTGTGTGTGTGTGAATATATGGGGGCATGTGCCATGGTTCACATGTACAGTAAGAGGGCAATTTGTGGGAATCAGTTCTCTCCTACCAGGATGGAATTCCGATTGTTAGCCTTGGCAGGAAGCACCTTTAGGCTCTGAACCATTTCATTGGCCTGCAAGCATCATTTAGAAAGGTTCTCCTGGGCTAGAGAGATGGCTCAGAGGTTAAGAGCACTGACTGCTCTTCCAGAGGTCCTGAGTTCAATTCCCAGCAACCACATGGTGGCTCACAGCCATCTGTAATGAGATCTGGTGCCCTCTTCTGGCCTGTAGGCATACATGGAGGCAGAATGTTGTATATAATAAATAAATAAAAATAAAAGAGATGGCTCAGTGCTTAAGGGCATTTGCTGCTCTTGCAGCTGAGATTTGGTTACTGGGTGGCTTGCAGCCATCCCTAGTTTCACATGTCAGATGCCCCTTTCTGGCTTCTGAGGACACCAGACATACATGAAGTACACTTAAAAATCACTTAAAAATGTAGGCCAAATATTCATACACATCAAATAAACCTTTTTTTTTTTTTAAGTTCTGAGGGCACCAGATATCATTATAGATGGTTGTGAGCCACCATGTGGTTGCTAGGACTTGAACTCAGGACCTCTGGAAGAGCAGCCAGTGCTCTTAACCTCTGAGCCATCTCTCCAGCCCCTGACCTCACACTCTTACTATTCCTGCCTTGGCCTCACAAGCAAATAATCTCCCAGTTTTGTTTGGCTTTGCTCTTTTGTTTGTAGGGCAAGGGATCCTCGGTACTGAACTTAGGGCCTTGGACATGCTGGACAAGGACTTGACCTCAGTCTTTTTCTGCCTTTTACTTTGAGATAAGGTCTCACTGAATTGTCAATACTGAGCTTGAATTAGGATTCTTCTACCTCAGCACCCCGTCAAGTATCTGTGATTACAGAGCTTCTCCATCAGGTTCTGCTTTCTTTACACTTTATAGACTCTCTCTCTCTGTGTCTCTCTCTGTCTGTCTCTGTCTGTCTCTGTCTCTGTCTCTGTCTCTGTCTCTCTCTCTCTCTCTCACACACACACACACAGAGCTTCAGTTAGAAAGTGTAATGTGGTGTCCAGAAGGAACAGCCCCAAATCCTGAGATCCATTCTTACACGTAAGTAGATGTGCTGGGAGTACTAAAATTCTGTGATGAAATTTTATTGCACATAGCAAAGACACGAGAATTCTAAGTGTGTGGATGAATAGTTTCTTCCTTCTGCCATTCATAAAAATGGAAGAGAGGGCCAGAGACTCCCAATGCAGTAGGTGTCCATCTGTTGGGCTATATTAAACCAAGAAGAGACTTTTCATTTCAGATTAGGTTTTAGGATTCTTGGCACTTTCTCCTTGTTGAAATATTTACAGAAAATATACATTTGAAAGGGGAATTAAAACAGAAACAGAAATTCAAGAAAAACTTTGCAGCCTCTATGCTCGCTTTTGTACAAGATGGTCTGTAATGCCTTATCCTTTCCGTTAACAAATAAAAATAAAAGGAAGCCATGCCTAGTGATGCAGGCCTTTAATTCCTCCTCGTGAGTTCGAGACCAGCCTGGTCTACAAGAGCTAGTTCCAGGACAGGCTCCAAAACCACAGAGAAACCCTGTCTCGAAAAAAAAAAAAAAAAAAATCAAAACCAAAACACATAGGCAGTGGAGAGATGGCTCACCTGTTATGATGCCTATCACTCAGGCAAAGCGCAGGAATTTAATCACCAGCACCCATATCAGTAGGCTCACCTGCCTAGAAATACAGCACCAAGAAATCAGATGCCTCTGGGCTCCACAGGCACCTACACTCACATATACATACTCTCAGAGACACACAGTAATGTGTGTGTGTGTGTGTGTACACACACAGATACAAATACATATAATTAAAGCCAAAACATTTTTGATCACGTAATCTTGGTCTTTTAACAACAACATGCCTCCATTTCAGCCAGATTCTGCACCAGGAAACAAGTGGAGCACTCTAGCACGCGGGATGCAGAGGTACTGGTTGGCAGCAGACACAACTAGGGCCTCACTCCGAGCTCTCCTCATTCTTGGTGAATTCTAAATTCTGTTAGGGAACACCTGTTGCACACTTGTTCAAGTTTTGAAATCCTAAACCAAACATGACGTCTTAACAACGGGCGTTTTCGGGTGCGTTCTACTAATACTGACTCCTGCCGGTCGCCGTCACCCGGCTGGTGACGCAACCCGACGTGCCCTCCGCTCGCAGTCGCCAGGATATCAAGATGGCGGCTCCCAGAAGCTGTGGTCTATGGCGCTACTGCTGCCGCGGGTGGTCGCGGGCAACGGGAGACTGCGGGCTCCCCGGGTTTCATAGATTCTGGCTCGGAGCCACGCCGAGTGCGCGGTCCTTGTCCCAAGAGAAGCGAGCCGCAGAAACGCACTTCGGGTTTGAGACTGTGTCCGAGGAGGAGAAAGGGGGCAAAGGTGACCGGGCGAGAGGGCGGATGGAGGGACCTGTCTGTCACCGATTTGGTTTCCTTCACCCATCTGCAGGCAGATGTAACGTCCTGTTAGCCCTAGAGCTTTGGTCCTGACTTCCGAGCAGTACCCACCTCCCACACTCAACTCCCTACTATTGGAGTCTCATTTTCTGTAACTGGGGAGTGTTTCTTCTGTTTTTTTTTTTTTTCGTTTTTCCAGACAGGGTTTCTCTGTAGCTTTGGAGCCTGTCCTGGAACTGCCGCTTGTAGACCAGGCTGGCCTCGAACTCACAGAGATACACTGGGAATACAGGCATTTGAGGCGCTACACCACGCCACACGCCCCCTTGTGTCCCTCGGTGTCAAGCTTGACGTGTGGAGATCACCTGCCTCTTGAGTGCTGGGATTAAAGGCGTGTGCCACCAAACCCGACTTGCCCCCCTTTTAAGCACAGCATGATCCTTAACTGTCATCAGTTTCGAGGTTGTATGTCAGGCGCCTTGTAGACATCCCCCCCACCCCCATTTCTCACTTCAGTTTCCCACTGGTGACTAATGTTAATCCCTTTCTTAGGAAACAGTTAAACAAGAACTTGGAGAATTTAAGATTTGGTAGTCAGGCGGGGAACGGAGCTCAGTTGGTAGAGTGCTTGCCTCTCCCTCTCGCGGCTCAGTTCGATCCTTAGAGCCCCGTAAATTGCGTGTGGTGGTGTAAACTTGTGATCCCGGGATCCCAGGGAGGTGGATACAGGAGGGTTAGAAGTTCAAGGTAATTATCCACTATACCTCGAATTTGAAGCTAGCCTCAGATAGTGAGAGCCTGTCTCTCCAGAGACAAATTTAAGATTACTGAAGTGGGAGAACCACTATCTTAACACCATTTGGTTTTCTGGCTACAGAGTCCCCATTCTTAGTTTCTTACTAAAGAAAGACACCGTTCCCTCCCCTCAAAAAAATACATAAATTGGGCTGTGGTGGTGCACGCCTTTAACCCTAGCAGTCCGGGAGGCAAAGGCAGGGGGATCTCTGTGAGTTCAACGCCAACCTGGTCTACAGAGCAAGTTCCAGGACAGGGTTCAGAACTTCAGAGATAAACCCTGTCTCGAATACTCAAAACACACACCATACACACACACGCGCGCGAGCTAGAGGCAAATGGATCTCTGTGAGTTCTAGGATAGCTAGAGCTACATAGTGAGAGACCCTGTCGCAAAAAAAAAAAAAAAAGAAAAGAAAAGAAATAAAATTGAATGTAGTGCCCATACTTATAATTCCAACATTCAGGAGGCTGTGGTAGTATCACAAGTTCAAGGCATCCTGGGCTACATATCAAGACCCTTCTTCAAAAATAAATAAATCAGAAAAAGGGCTAGAGATAGATAAATAAATAAATCAAGGGTCTAGAGAGATGGCTTAGCAGTAAAAGCGTTTGAAGACCCACTTAATTCCCAGCGTTCACATGATGGCTCACAACTGCCCATAACAACATAGCCTGTAGGTTGCTATGACCCCTTTGGGGGTGAAACAGCCCTTTCAAAAGTGTCACCTAAGGCCATCAGAAAACACAGATATTTACCTTATGATTCTTAGCAGTATCGAAATTATGGTTATGAAATAGCAATGAGATAATTTTTATGTTTGGGGTTACCACAGCAAGAGGAGTTAGTTGTATTAAGAGGTCAGAGTGTTAGGAAGATTGAGAACAACTGGTCTATATCTAGTCCCAAGGGATCTTAGATACCCTCTTCTGGCCTCCATGGACACCAGGCACTCATGTGGCACATAGACATATACATGCAGGCAGATACTCATACACATAAAATAAAAACCAATGTATTTTAAGGGTCGGATGTCCTAGTGCACACCTTTAATCCTAGCATTCGGGAGGCAGGCGGATCTCGGAGTTTGAGACCATCCTGGTCTACAAAGTGAATTTCAGGACAGCCAGGGATATTACATAGAGAAACCCTGTCTTGATAAAAATCATTATACACACACACACATATATATTTTATTTTAAATATATATATTTAAAAGCCCACAAATGGGATTTAGCTCATATTTTAAAGATTAGCCTAAAATGTTTAAATCCTAAGAAAAATTCCAAACACTGAGAATAAAATTGTTTTAGTCTAATTAAAAATGCACCAGGAGCAATTTGACCACTTTGCCCCCTTGTCATGGTGCTTACAGTAGAGATTAAGCATGGGTCCTTTGACTTGGCAAATTGCCTTTAACCCCTATCTAAAGTTTCTGCTGGAGCATGAAGAGGTGACTTGTGTTCTCACCATCATGAAATACCTCTAAGAACCCCTTTAATGGAAATTCTAAAACAAATCTATTACATCTGTATTGATTTTGTGTGTGTGTGTGCGGGTCTGTGGGCTCCGGGGAGGTCAGAGGACAAATTTCAGGAGTCAGTTCTCTCCTTTGCCACATGGGTCTTGTGGGTCAAACTCACATCTTCAGGCTTGGAGGCAGGTGCTCCACCCGCTGAGCCATCTCCCTGACCCTATGGCAGGTGCTCCACCCGCTGAGCCCTCTCCCTGACCCTATGGCAGGTGCTCCACCCGCTGAGCCATCTCCCTGACCCTGTGGCAGGTGCTTCACCCGCTGAGCCCTCTCCCTGACCCTATGGCAGGAGCTCCACCCCCTGAACCATCTTCCTGACCCTCTAATTTTTTTATTTTTATTTTTTTGTTTTTCGAGACAGGGTTTCTCTGTAGCTTTGGAGCCTGTCCTGGAACTCCCTTTGTAGACCAGGCTGGCCTCGAACTCACAGAGATCCGCCTTCCTCTGCCTCCCGAGTGCTGGGATTAAAGGCGTGCGCCACCATTGCCGGCTGACCCTCTAATTTTTATTTTCTACCACTTCTGAGTCATCTTGAACCCGGTTGCCACAATCCTTATGCCTCACCCAGATTAGAAAGTTTATCCTTACAAAGTTCCTCTGCTGTGGATCTAGAGGCTCTCGGGCCACATCAGTATCTGTGTCCCCACAGTCACCCCTTGTATACGCATTCTCGTTCTGCTCCGCCATTTCTGTGACGAACTCTCTGTTGTTGCTATTGTTGTTTGCTTGCTTTTTTTTTTTTTCAGTGCTGGAGATTAAATTCAGGGCTTTAGTCACGGTCGCTAATCATTACCCTTATTCCCCTGGTCACTCATCTTTGTTGCTCAATTTCCTCTTTCATTTATTTAAGTATACCAAATGGGTTTGTCACCAAGAGACAAGGACACAGTAGAAGTATTGTAGTCTGACATGAATGAGTGTACGCTGATTAACTGATCCATGATGACACACAGCAGCCTGCAGTCTATAAAGTAGATGACATAACTGGTTACTGATTATGACATATACCTCTTATTTTCATAATGAGTCATGGAATAAAAACTGCCCGAAGCTTGTATTTCACGCTTACACTCACTGAGTTTGAATGGGGATGCTGGGCATTAGGAAATAGGTTGGTTTCTCTTGTGAACCTTTAAGCATTTGATGCAGGGTGGTGTTGGGGTCTGTGGAAATCACTCGCTGATGGGCTTCTTACCTAGCATGTGCAAGACCCTGGGTTCAATCCCCAGCACCATGAGAAGGGAAACATAATGTTAAGGTGCATCTTAGGTTTAATGTTAAGCATTGTGGCTTAGCATCCCCTTGCAAAGACAGGCACTTTCAAAAGGGAAAGCATCCCGTTGATAACTGTGTCTGTCTCACGCCAGTCTATCAGGTGTTTGAGAGTGTGGCCAAGAAGTATGACGTGATGAATGACATGATGAGTCTCGGCATCCATCGTGCTTGGAAGGATTTGCTCATCAGGAAAATGCACCCATTGCCCGGGACCCAACTGCTTGATGTGGCTGGAGGCACAGGTAATACCTTGCTTGGTGTCCTTGGGAAGGCTGAGTATCCTGTTAGACCTGTCTGCTGGTGAAGTGGGCTACCGCACCTGCCGCTAGGCTAGCGGTGGTGACTGAAGGATCACTGTGCGGCTGACTTCTGATAGAGGACAAGCATGTTGCTCCAGGGCAGCTTCGTGCCTGGCGCTTTTTCTAAGAAAAGATTTCACCAACTAAAAAGTGTTCTGTGACATTTCATTATCTGAATGACTGCTTTATCTCTTTGGATTTTTGTTTTTTTTATATTTGAGACAGTGTAGCTCTGGCTGAGCTTAAACTCCCTTTGTAACAACCCAAGCTGGCCTTAAAACTCCTTGCGGCCTGTGATCCTCCTGCTTCTGCCTCCGCAGTGCTGGGATCACAGGCCCAGGGCACCATGCCCAGCTTGTTCTTTGTTTTGTTTTGTTTTTCCTCCTCAATGCTTGGGAGTAAACCATGGCTTCACAAGTACTGTAGAAAAATTTGTGTCATAAAGCTTTGCTCCAGCCTGTTTATCTTCCATTTGGCCTTTAATCTCCTTTCCTTCTGTTTGGAGAAAGGCCTTTTCTCAGACAACATAAGCTGCTCAGGACATAAGCTATTTAGGCTGCCCTCCTGCCTTATCCACTCCCACATCAGACATCAAAGCATACTGTAGGCCTTTGTTCCTTATTGCACACTGAGCATCTGTGGAAAAAAATGTACATCTCTGCCTTTAATCTCAGATTTGGGAGGCTGAGGCAGGAGAATCCAAGCCAGCCTGAATTCCATAGTGAATGTGAGGCCAGCCTGGGCTACAAATCAAGACCTTATCTCAAAAACCAAACAGATAGGGGCTGGAGCAATATTTCAATGGTTAAGAGTAAACACGGCTCTTGCAGAGAGCTCTAGTTCAGTTCCCAGCACCCATGTCAAGTGGCTCACAACTGTCTGTAACTTTAGCTCCAGGGGTCCAACACCCTCTTCTGGACTCCACAGGCACTGCACTTATGTGCACAAACCCACACACATGCAAAAATACACATAATAGAAACAAAATCTTAAAAATAAATTATGCCGTGAGGTGGTAGCACACACCTTTAATCCCAGCACTTGGGAGGCAAAGGCAGGCAGATCTCTTGAGTACAAGGCCAGCCTGGTCTACAGATTGAGTTCCAGGACAGATAGGGCTACTCAGAGAGACCCTTTCTCCAAAAAAAAAAAAAAAAAAAAAAAAGAACAAACCAAACAAATAAACAAACCTAATAAGAAAAGCAAACAATTAAGAGCTGGAGATGTGGCTTGGTTGGTAGAGAGCTTGCTTAGCATGCACGAAACTCTGGATTCACAGAAACCAGGATTGGCCATACACACTTACAGTCCTATCCTTCAGAAGGTGGAGGCCGAAGGAACAGAAACTGTCACCCTCTGCCACATAGCAAACTTGAGGACAACATAGACAACGTGAACTCCCTTCCTGTCTAAAACAAAGCAGCAATAATAACACTGACAGAATGTGTGCTGGGTTGAGGTGTTGCTTGGTGGAAGAGCGCTTGCTTAGGCTCCTGCTTCAAGCCCTTGGTTGAGCGCAATGCCACATGGCAGCTACAGATGCCAGGTGAGCTGCTGTTTCACTGTATTGTTTAGGGGATGATGACAAAGTCTGTGGGTTTGGTAGACCTCACTGCCCAGTGGTCCATAGTCGAATCTGTAGATTGGAACCTATAGATGCAGAGAGCCATTTTATACTACTTACATTACTTTTGTAGTTTTTTGTTTTTTAGAGAGGGTCTTACTATGTTGCCATGTCTGGCCTGGAACTTGCTATGTAGGTCCACGTGCCTCCCAAGTACTGGGCAGTGCTGTCGTAAGTGGCTTCTTTTTTTTTTTTTTTTTTGTTTTTGTTTTTGTTTTTGTTTTGAGACAGGTCTCATTACCACAGGCTAAATTTAAACTCATTACATAGTCGTGCTGACCTGATCCTCTCTCCTCCACTTCCCAAGTGCGCAGCGCAGCCATGTTTGGTTATTTGGTGTATGCTCTGCTAGGTGTGGGGCTCCTTAATTTGTGCATGCTAGGCAAGCAGTGTTCCCACTGAGCCTCACCTGCAGCCCTTAATGTGAAAATGATTTTAAACCCCAGTTCTGTGATGTATACATATAATCCCAGCACCCAGGAAGTGGAGGCATGAGTACCAGGACTACTTAGTGAACTCATGGCCAGATTGGGCTACATGAAACAGTATCAAATGAGAAAATAAGAAAGGAGGGAAGAAATGGATCTTCGTACCAAGAGCACCAGAGGAGCCCCCACCTTCAATGTCACTGTCACCATGACTGCCAAGACGCTAGTCCTGCTGATGGGCAAAGAAAGTGTCCACGGTGGTTTGATCAACAAAAAATGTTATGAAATGGCTTCCCACCTGCGGCGTTCCCAGTACTGACCTCATCTGTCCCCTCCCCCACCGCTCCCTTCAGCTTTTGCACCCTTTCTTTCCATACATACACATACCATTATTTTTTGGGTCATTACCCCATTTCCCTTATTGCTGCCAAAACCACATGGGCCGGGGGCTGGGTCTGGACAGACAGATACCTCCCCTTACCCATACCCCCTCCTGTGTGTGTTTGGAAAAAAAAATTGTTTTTTTTTTTTTTTTTCTGAATAAAAAAGATTCTACTAACAAAAAAAAAAAAAAAAAGGAGGGAAGGAAGGAAGGAGAAAGGTTTAGTGTAACTCAGGCATGGTAGCATGCATCTATAGTCCCAGCTCAGGATGCTATAGCAGGAGGATCAGGAGTTGAAGGCCAGCCTAGACAACACAGATGCATCCTTTTGGGGTGGAGGGAGGAATGGTTCTGTTGAAAGGAGCAGAAGCGTCCTTCCTCCATCACATGCCTCCTGCCTCTGCTCTTTGGAGCTTGGGATACTTTTTGCTCGGTTTCATTCTTATCGTTCCTTCTGTTGGCTTCCCTCAGGTGACATTGCATTCCGGTTCCTTCGTTATGTTCAGGCACAGCATCAGAGGAAACAGAGGAGACAGTTACGGGCTCAGCAAAATTTATCCTGGGAAGAAATTGCCAAAAGGTACCAGAATGAAGAGGACCCCTTAGGTGGTTCACTTGTCACGGTCTGTGACATCAACAGGGAGATGCTAAAGGTTGGAAAGCAGAAAGCCGTGGACCAAGGACACACAGCCGGTGAGTCCCTCAGCCAACGCAGCATTTTTTGCAGGCTTAGGAAATAAGGCGATGCACATCAATTCTCAAGTGTTTATGGTCCAGCCACTGGCCGTGTAACCAATCAGCAGGGACTGAAGATGGTAACTGAACTCAGCTTATACGTGTGTTCCAGAATTGGAGCAACGGGCTAAGCTTGGTGAGCGGTGCTGTGTGGCCCAAAGAGCTTAAGGATCCTCTTTTTTGTTGTCACAGTTTTTTTTTAATCTGTATAGTGTTTAGATTGCATATGTCTCTGCAGTATGTGGGTGCCTGGTACCTGCAGAGGGCAGAAGAGGGCATCAGATCTAGAACTGGAGTAACAGATGCTTGTAAACCTGCTGGGTGCTGGGAATCAAACTCAGGCCCTCTGGAAGAACAGCTGGTGCTCTTAACTGCTGAGCCATCTCTCCAGCTATTGTTACTTTTTTAAAAAAAAAAAATATTTATTTATTATGTATACGATATTCTGTTTTGCGTGTATGCCTGCAGGCCAGAAGAGGGCACCAGACCTCATTACAGATAGTTGTGAGCTACCATGTGGTTGCTGGGAATTGAACTCAGGACCTTTGGAAGAACAGGCAAAGCTCTTAACCGCTGAGCCATCTCTCCAGCCCAGTCATCTCTCCAGCCCCCATTGTTACTTTTTTTGTTGTTTTTTTTGTTTGTTTGTTTTTTGGTTTTTCGAGACAGGGTTTCTCTGTGGTTTTGGAGCCTGTCCTGGAACTAGCTCTTGTAGACCAGGCTGGTCTCGAACTCACAGAGATCCGCCTGCCTCTGCCTCCCAAGTGCTGGGATTAAAGGCGTGCGCCACCACTGCCCGGCCCCGTTGTTACTTTTTAAAATTATGTTTTTATTTATGGGGACTAGAGGAGATTATACTGGTGCCTTAGCATGTGTGTGGAGGGCAGAAGACAACTTGTGGGAGTTGGTTCTCGCCTTCCACCACGTGGGTCCTGGGAACTGGGCTATGTTGTCAGGGTTGGCAGCAAGCACCTCTACCCACTGAACCATTTCACGCCCTAAAAATCTTCTTCAAGTTGTTGATTTTGTTGTTGCTTTTTTTTTTTTTTTTTTTTTTTTTTTTTGGTTTTTCGAGACAGGGTTTCTCTGTGGCTTTGGAGCCTGTCCTGGAACTAGCTCTTGTAGACCAGGCTGGTCTCGAACTCACAGAGATCCGCCTGCCTCTGCCTCCCGAGTACTGGGATTAAAGGCATGCGCCACCATCGCCCGGCTTGTTGTTGCTTTTTTTGAGATAGGGTCTTAACTGTATAGCCTTGGCTAGCCTGAAACTCACTCTTTAGACCACGCTGGCCTTGAATTCATAACAGGAGCTTCTTAAGTCACACGATTTTCTTTTTCTTCCTTTTTTCTTTCTTTCTAAAAACCTTTTTAAGTACTGGAGATTGAACCCAGGTTCTTGCACATGCTGACTATGCTATCCTGCCATTGATTTTACATCTGACCATTGAATATTTCAAAATACTTGCCTTAGACAACCAAGCTTCGTACCTTTGGAGCCTATCCTGGAACTCACTTTGTAGACCAGGCTGGCCTTGAACTCACAGATCTGCCTGCCTCTGCCTCCTAAACCCTGGGATTAAAGGTGTGCTGCCACCACCAACGACTTGTAATACATACTTTTTTTTTTTCAAGACAGGGTTTCTCTGTAGCTTTGGAGCCTGTCCTGGAACTAGCTCTGTAGACCAGGCTGGCCTTGAATTCGTGCGCCACCACCGCCTGGCTGCAGTACACTTTTTATTCCAGAGTTTGGAAGGCAAAAGCAGGTAGACCTTTGTGAGAGCTCTACGTAGTCAGTTCCCAACCAGTTCAGGCTACGCAGTGAAACCATCTCAAACAACAAAGCTTGCCCTCTTGACTTGGCTCTCCGGGACTGCCAGACTGCCCTCTTCCGTGCCATCAAGGCAGTGCAGGCAGCCAGAGAGACAAGGGCATGTCGCAAAGAAGGTCAACACTCTGGGCAATGTCAGCATTTCTCTGTCTCCCTCCCACTTGAATGTCTGGTTATTTTAGGCCAATTATTCTCTTCCTCCTCCTCACACATCAAGAAGAAGCTGCCTAGACGAACTACAGCCCACTTGGCTTTCTTGATGAAGGACTCCTTTGTTAGCTATCCACGTTAGCCAGAAGGCAGTCTCTGGACAAAGACACTAGCGTCTTACTCCTACTGATAAATGCATTTCCTTTGTCTGGTGCTCAGCCATAGAGAACGGAGAACAGCGAAATGATAGGTAATGTTCCATTTCTGGAGCCATCTCCTCTACAGTGTGGCCATGAACCTGCTTAGGAATTCGCTGTTGTTGGAGACAAAATGTCACATTATGCAGGCTAGCAGCTAGGGCTGGTCCTGAGCCCCTGATAGTCAGTTCTACCTCTACCTGCCTGATTAAGCAATGAAAAGTAAAGCCACTTACGGGCTTTAAGCTAGGGGCTGGAGAGATGGCTCGGTGACTGAGAGAGCAGACTGTTCTTGCAGTGGGTTCCCAATATCCAAATGGCAGCTTACAACTGCCCAAGACTCAGGTTCCAGGGCTCCAGCACCCCCTTCTGACTTCTGTGGGCTCTTGTACATGTGTGGTGCACTTGCATACACTCAGGCACACATACACACAAAAACAAACAACAAAAATCCTTTGAGCTAAATGGTTAGAATCTGTCCTTTGCTGACATTATTCCAGATGTAGTCACTTAAGCGGAAACTCTCCTGGGAGGAAGTGGATGGTGGGTCTGAGTTCAAATGCAGCCTGCTCCACAGAGGGAAGCAAAATGTTCCGATGACCAAACAAGGAGGTTGGTTTTATGAAAAGATAAAGACTGGAGAAAACAGAAGGGAAGAATCAAAAGTCAACTGGCGGCTTCAGAGTCTCTGTCTTTGTAAATGAGTCCAGAAGGGCAGGAGTGGTTATCAGCGGAGTGTTTCTAGTGGTTCCTTTCTTTTTGTAGGAGTAAAGTCGGAGGGGCCGTGCTAGTCCTCAAGTTTCACAGGTCATTTTCCACATGGATGTAGGAACTTGAGCACAAGACATCCACTGTAATTTTCAGTCTGGTCTGTTGGACCTAGTGCAAGAGCATAATCCAAAACAGTGGCCTCCCATAATGTTCATTTGACAGTGTTGGAGTTTCTACATTAATTTCCGTTGTGTGCCTATGTGTGTGTGTGTGTGCATAAGCGTGTTTTTGTGGAGGTCAAAGAATAATTTGTAAAAAATGATTCTCTCCTTCCCCTTCCCCCATGTAGTTTTTTGTTTGTTTGTTTGATTGTTTGTTTTTTAGTATTTCGAGACAGGGTTTCTCTGTAGCTTTGGAGTCTGTCCTGGAACTAACTCTTGTAGACCAGGCTGGCCTTGAACTCACAGAGATCCACCTGCCTCTGCCTCCCAAGTGCTGGAATTAAAGGCGTGCGCCACCACTGCCCTGCTCCCCCAAGTAGTTTCAAACTCAGGAGTCAGTCTTGGGACCGGCACCTTTTCCTGGGAGCCGCCTTGCTGGTCCTTAGTAAATGGAATCGAAATCACTGTCCTTCAGGACACAGCTATACTGATGAGGAGCCACTGTCGTTTGAATTTAGAACCAGACCAATCACTCAGACCTATAATCCCAGATATTTGGGAGGCTGACGCAGGAGAATCAAAAATTCAAGGTCAGCCTGGTGAGTTCGTTTTATGGTTAGTCTTGGACAATTTAGTTAATAAAAAGTTGAAAGAAAGTTGGAGCTGGGTGGTAGTGGTAGGTGACTCTCTGTGAGTTCAAGGCCAACCTGGTCTACACAGCGAGTTCCAGGACAGCCAGGGCTACCCAGACAAACCGTGTCTTGAAAACTATTTAAAAAAAAAAAAGTAGTAAGTAAAACCTTAAGGCCATAACTCTTTACCACAGTGCTAACTATGAAGCACTTGGTTAGAAAAACATTGCTTTAGGGTAGGGCTAGATATGTAATGCAAGGGCAGCATTTGCCCAGCACACAGAATGCCCAGGGTTTGATCTCTAGCGCTGAAACAGAAATGCTGCTGGGTAGCTGTCCCCACATAAATTAGTGGGTGTTTGTTTGTTTTTTCGAGACAGGGTTTCTCTGTGTAGCTTTGGAGCCTGTTCTGGAACTTTCTCTGTAGACCATGCTGGCCTTGAACTCACAGAGACCTGCCTGCTTCTGCCCCCCAGTGCTGGGATTAAAGGTGTGTGCCATCACTGCCCTGCTATAAGTTAGGTTTTTAAAATTGGAGGACACCAGTGAAGGCAGCCAGGGGTACAGTGGAGAAGGCAGGTGTTTTCTGACACCGAATCTAGTCTCCACGACACCAAATGTAGCAGACTTTCTCAGACCGCCAGCCCCCAAGTCATGACATGGAGACTTATTATTAGTTATGAATGCTCGGCCTTTCGCTTATGTTTGTCCCACTAGCTCTTATAACTTAGTTTAACCTGTTTCTATTCATCTACATTTTGACTTGGTGCTTTTTACCTTTCATTCTGTATGTCCTACTCCATGTCTGGCTGGCTGGTGTCTCCTTCATTTCCTCTCTCATTCTCTCTTCTCTTCTCCCTCCTACTTATTCTCTCTGCCTGCCAGCCCTGCTTATTGCTCTACTGCCTGGTTATTGGCCATTCAGCTTTTTATGAGACCAGCTAGGTGCCTTAGGCGGGCAAGGCAACACATCTTTACATCGTTAAACAAATGCAGCATAAACAAATGTAACAGACCTTTACATAGTTAAAGTAATATTCCACAACAAACAGTTCTTGAATTCTCTCACTTCAACTCTGGCATTACCCAGACTTTGCATCATGGGCTCTGTGCCGCTGGACCCCCACCCCCACCACAAGGCCACACACATTGATGCCTAGGGCACTTACACTTTTATTTGGCTTCCTACAGATTCCTCAGATTCACTACTTCTGTGGCGTGATGGGAAATAGCTACCTAGACCTAGACTTATACCCAGAACTGGTTTTGTCTTCCAGGACTTGCATGGGTACTGGGAGATGCTGAAGAACTGCCCTTTGATGATGACAAATTTGATGTTTACACCATTGCTTTTGGGATCCGGAATGTCACACACATTGACCGGGTATGAAATAGATGCATCCTCGGGATGCATGTGATTTTCAGGATAGCAGTTCCCCTGGAGTGGACCTATCCCAGGTGAAGACAGGGAAGATTCTTTTCTGGGCCCAGTAGTTAAGAGGAGTGACCATTTAAACTTAGAGGTTTCTTCCTCCTCTTTCTCATCTTTGTGTGTATGTGTGTGTGTGTGTGTGTGTATGGTGTGTGTATGCTGGTATACTGGCCCTGAGAAGCATGGCTTTTACACGGGTGCTGAGGATTTAAACTTAGGTTCTCTTCCTTCTACAGCAAGTGCTCTTACCCACTGAGCTATCTCCATAGCTCTTCTCTTAAAAAAAAAAAAAAAAATATATATATATATATATATATATATATACACACACACACACATACATATATATGTGTGTATGTATATATATATTATTGATGTATATATGTATGTACCTATGTGAGTCTTTATGCACTGTGTCATGCAAGTGCTCTTGGAGACCAGAGAATGTTGGATCTTCTGGAGCTGGAGTTACAGGACGTTAGAAGCCACCTGATATGGGTACTGCAAACTGTAACCTGGGTCCTCTGTGTGAGTAGTAAGTGCTCTTAACCACTGAGCCATCTCTCCAGCCCCACCCAGAGCTTTTTTGTTTCTTAGTTGCCACAATGTTAAGCTAGAACCAGTTCTTGGTTGCTTGGGTTGGCACTTACATTCTCTTCATGGTTGGACCGTGGCATTTCCTGTTTCCTTTTGTGAAGCTGTGTGAGTTTGCAGGTTAGAGGCGTGGTCAGACACAGAAAGAGGCACTTGGATGCTGTACAGGCAGAAGGGAACATCATGGTTCCAGTACAGCGGGAAGAGAGTGCTCATAGCTCAATAGGATTCAACTCTTCATTTCCTCCTGAACATTCTGTCAAACATTTAAAGACCATATGCAAGAAACTGGCTTCTTTTCTGTGTTGTGGGCCCCCACTGTCTGACTCCTATATTTCTAGGCAAGACTTTCTTTGTAGGGATTGCTCTGGTCTGAATAGTACTCTCCAAGAGACCTGAGGGTAACGCTGTTGAAAGGTGCTGTGGACCTTTAGATGGGGCCTTGTGGAAACCCCGTAGGTCAGTTGAGTGGTCATGCCTCCTGGCGGTTAGGGGCCTTGAGCTCTCTAGCATTTCTCTAAGTCTTCTTCCTTCCCTGCCCTTCTCTCCCTGTCCTGTTTTTATTTTTCTCTCTCTCCCTTACTTCCCCCTCTCTCTGCCACCTCTATCCCTTTCTCTATTTTATTACTTGGAAACCAAGATCAAAAGTGCCAGGTAAATGCACTTGCTACCAGACCTAATGGGTTGAGTTCAGTCCAGGAAATACACGGTGGAAGAATCAGCTCCTGCAAGTTGTTCTCCACGTGTGTGCTCATGTGCGCATATACACATGCACACACACGCTAGATATATAGGTGTAGGTATAGATATATAGATATAGAGTGTGTGTGTGTGTGTGTGTGTGTGTGTGTGTGATTTGTTTTTGAGACAAGGTTTCCATATGTAGTCCTGACATAGAACTTACTGTCTGTGACTTCATGTGTAGACCAGGCTGCCCTTGAATTTAGAGCTTCACCTTCCTCTGCCTCCCAAGTGTTGGGATTAAAGGTATGTATCACCACACCCAGCTATATCTTTTAATTTAAAAAAAAAAGCACTTTGTAGGCAGGTGTGGTAGCATATGGCTATATTCTCAACACTCCTGCAAAGGCAGGAGGATTGCTTTAAGTTTGAGGCCTGTTCTACATTGTGAATTCCAGGCCAGCAAGACCCATGTAACAATATCATGTCTTGAAAAAACAAATCCTCATTTTGTTCTTTTGAAGCAGGGTCTCACTCAATAGCCAGGCTGACCTAGAACTCACAGTGTAGTCCAGGCTGGCTTTGAACTTGCAGCAGTCCTGCCCCAGTTTCCCAAATTCTAGAACTACAGACATAAGCTACTACATCCAGCTTAAAAACAAAAATAAAATAAACAAAAAATCCTCTCTCGGGCTGGAGAGATGACTCAGAGGTTAAAAGCACTGGCTTCTCTTCCAGAGGTCTTGAGTTCAATTCCCAGCAACCACATGGTGGCTCACACCCATCTGTAATGAGATCTGGTGCTCAAAACACTGTACTCATAATAAATACATCTTTAAAAGAGAAAAGAAAAGAAATGTAAACATAGGGAGCTGGAGAGATGGCTCAATGATCAAGAGCACTGGCTGCTCTTCCAGAGGACCTGGGTTCAATTCCCAGCACCCACATGGCAGCTCACAATTGTATGTAACTCCAGTTCCAGGGGATCTAACACCTTCACACTAATGCACATGAAGTTAAATAAATTAAAAAAAAAAAAAAAACTCTCTCTGAAGAGACAAATTAATCCTGTAAATAATTACTTTGCTACTATGAAGGGAAATTTTTCTCTTTTCCACATTCTGCACTATTTGTGACACCAGGCGTGGCACATAAGCCTCTGCAAACGGCCACATGATTGCCCTCCAATTAGTTAGGATACTAGCTACTGGAACGTCCATAGATTCCTCCAAGCTAAGGGTTCAGTCCACTAAACTGTACTCCGTTCAGATTTAATTTCTCCCTGGCTACAGGCCAGAGGGTCTTTGCCACCCTCTCTCTGGATTTGATAACTTGCTAGAATGCAGTTTCCTAAGCCAAGCATGTCAACATATACAGCAATCACAGGACCTGGGAGGCCGAGCTAGAGTTGCAGGCCTATCTTGGCTGTATAGCTAGAGCCTATCTTTGTTGTCATTGTTTTGGTTTTTGTGGGCTTGTTTTGTCTGTTTTGGAGAAAAGGTCTCATGTTGTTACCCTGGCTGGCCTTAGACTCATTATATATGCTTCTGGTTGTAGCGTACTAGGATTAAAAAAGGCACATGTCTCCTGGCCTGATAGATCCTATTTAAAACAACCAAGGCCAGGTATTACTGCCTCTTGTATGAGAGTTTGTCTCAAAAAATAAAACAAAAACTGAACTTATTTGTAGTTGGAGGCTGCCCAGACCCAAAATAATCACACAGGAACTGTATTAATTAAAACACTGCTTGCCCAATCACTTAGGCGTATTGATAGCTAGCTCTTACATCTTAAATTAACCCATCTTTATTAATCTATGTATCACCATGAGGTCGTGTGTAGAAATGACCAGGCTAGCTAAGGATAAAACAATTATATTTTATTTATTATAAGGGGGAAACTAACGAAATAGGAAATGAGAAATCCAAGCACAGTCCTGTGGGAAAAGGTGCAGGGAGCATGCACACAGAGGTGCACACCTTTTACCCTGGGTCCCAGCGAAGCCACGCCTTAACTGAGACCCACCTCTTAAAGATGGTTGGCTAACAAGGTTCCCCATTAGTCGCAGCCTACTGGCAAAGTTCCGCCAGGCTCTGGAGGGAATCTTTCTCCTGCAGCTACATGGCTTCTCTCTGATGCTGCCTACTTTCTCCCAGCTTAGTTTTCCTGCCTAGCTCTATACTACCCTGCCTTTGCCCAACCAGCTTCTTTATTCATTAACCAATAAACACAAAACATATACAGAAGGACTTCCCACATCACTTCTTTGTTGCTTCTTGACTTCAAGGTGAAGGTAAGCAGTTTACCATACTGTGTCTCTTCACCATAGTCTGTAGGCAAAGGTCTACCCTGTCCCAGCCTGGAACCTATCAGATTGTAAGCGAGAACGAGCCCTTCTCTCTGCTGCTCTGTGCAGTTTGTAGTGGTGCTAGGCAGCCAGCACCCACTCTGTAGCTTGGTTTTTATGGCCATCCCTTTCTCTGTAAAAGGTTTATTATATGCTCTGACTGAAACGTGTTTTGCCTGTTGTTGTGGCTCACACCTGTGATATGGCACTCAGCAGGCAGAAGCAGGATCATCATTGCAAGTTTAAGGCCACAGGAGTCTTATGTGATGAGTTCTTGTCCTGTAGCCAGACCCAGTAACAACTGTATCTCACAAAAACAAAAAAGTAAGATTAAAATGAAATACTTTTGAATAAGATCAAAGTTGAAGATTGTGTCAGTGATAACCTCACACTCACCTCCCAGCATTTGGTGCCTCTTCTCCCACACAGTCTCCAATTCCTTGTGTATATTTGTACAGATGTTTTGTGCCTTTTAAGTGTGTCTGTCAAAGTCGGTGTGCTGGCAATGCCTATAACCCCAGTGCTTAGGAAGGACTGGGGAGATGGCTCACCCAGTAAAGTGCTGGCTACACAAGCAGGAGGAGCTAACTGTGGGGCACACGTTTTCAGTCTGCACTCAGGAGGCAGAGGCAGGCGGATCCCTGATTTCGAGACCAGCCTGGTCCATAGAGCAAGTTCCAGGGAAAAGGCCAGGTGTGTACTGGGGTTGCAGTTAAGTGGAAGAGAATTTGTCTAGCATGTGCAAGGCCCTGAGTTCAGTCTTCAGCATTCTAAAGAAACACAGGTGCACACAAGTACACACACGCACACATAAATCAGTGATTTTGTATGTGTCTGTGTTGCTTAAGAGCTTTTTATAGATACTCATTAATAGTCTCATTAAGTTAAGCTGGTCTTAGAGTCACCCTATAGCCTAGGCTGGCCTTGTGTGGTCTCCCTAGTAGCTGGGGTTATAGGCCTGAGCCATTGGTTGGGCTTATGTGGTGATTTTTCTCCATGTTATCAAATAAAACTCTTAGTTCCTCCTTTGACAATAGCTAAGTAGGTTGTATTTGTGCAGATTTCCCATGATGTTCACCAGGCTTGTGCTGCATTCTGTGCCATATAAAATGAATGATCCACATATGTGTCATTTTCTGTCATATTCCTTTAATTAAAATTGTTATGTTGGTGTCTGGAGAGATAGCTCAATGGCTGCTCTCCCAGAGGACCCAGGTTCCATTCCAGCATCCACATGGCAGCTCACACCTGTGTCTAACTTTAGTTCCTGAGGATATGATGCCCTCTTCTGGCCTCTGCAAGCACCGGCACACAAGTGGTGCACAGATGCACACGCACTGTAGCTCTAATGCATGATTCTAAGCTTCATCTTCATGGAGCTGTGCCTGTCTGCCTGCATCAGCAACTTTCTCTAGTCACAGGGCAGCAAGTGCCTGAACATGGGGTAATTTCTGCATTATAAATCCTAAGGATGTAAAAGGGGATTTATGGGGAATGTTTCATTCAGTGCACATAGAAACTAAACCAGCCTCTCACCCTTGGAATTGTGGAGAGGTCTGCTGAGGATTTTCTTCTCGCTCTTTCTCTCAGGCACTCCAGGAAGCCCATCGGGTCCTAAAGCCAGGAGGACGGTTTCTCTGTCTGGAGTTTAGCCAAGTGAATGATCCCCTCATATCCAGGTTAGCATTGATAACAGAGCTTTATAAACTTGACTAGCAAAAAGTTCCCCACCCCAAAATAGAAAATAGCCAGTAAGCTACAGACAGGCATCTGACTTTGTAAGTTCAGAGGCCCCAAGGAGCAGGGATTCTTTTTTTTTTTTTTTTTTTTTTTGGTTTTTCGAGACAGGGTTTCTCTGTGGTTTTGGAGCCTGTCCTGGAACTAGCTCTTGTAGACCAGGCTGGTCTCGAACTCACAGAGATCCGCCTGACTCTGCCTCCCAAGTGCTGGGATTAAAGGCATGCGCCACCACCGCCCGGCCTGGAGCAGGGATTCTTGAAGAGGTCAGTGAGTTCTTAGTGAAAATGCTTGGGCCAGAAGAGCCTCAGCAAACACCCAGAGGCCATCCTAGCCCACACGGTTCATTTTGTTTGACTCATATGGTATTTTAAGAAATTTAAACCTAGGTGTGGTGGCTTATACCTGTAATTCTAGCACTCAGGAAGCTGAGGCAGGAGGATCACTTCAAGTTCAACCCTTGCTTGGGTCTGTAAAATGAGTTCAGGCCAGACTAGTCTACAGAATGAATAAGACTATCTCAAACCCACCAGCCAGCTAAAAATGTAAAATCAGGAAATTAACATGAAACCTGGATTTCCAGCTTCACTGGAAAAATCAGATGTGTCACTGCTTGGTAGGGCGAACTCCTCCACGCAGGCATCAGAGGCAGAGTTAACTGCTTTTCCTCCAGTTTTAAGCAGCCGTCACTCCCTGTGTGCCTCTTGGCCTTGCTCTTGGCCTACTTGCCTTGTTTCAGTCACTTGCTTGACCCCTGTAGACATCTGAGTCAGTGACTCCTGGCTTACACTGTCCCACTTACTCTCCCCCCGCCCCCGCAACAGGGCTTCTCTGTGGCTTTGGAGCCTGTCCTGGAACTAGCTCTTGTAGACCAGGCTGGTCTCGAACTCACAGAGATCCGCCTGCCTCTGCCTCCCGAGTGCTGGGATTAAAGGCGTGCGCCACCACCGCCTGGCTCCCCACTTAATATTAAGGGATTGATCCAAGCACATTTTTGTAAAGATTTGTTTGTTTGTTTTGAGACAGGGTCTCACTATGTAGCCCTGGCTGTCTGTCATGGAACTCTCTATATAGACCAGTCTGGCTTTAAACTCAAAGAGATCCACCTGCCTCTGCCTCCCAAGTGCTGAGATTAAGTGTGTGCACTACCATGCCTGCTACAGAGAACATTCTTAACCGCTGGGCTATCTCCCCTAGCCCCACACTTTTCTTATGTTATTGGTACAGGGAATACACCCAGAATCCACTCTAATCTTAATCTTTGCCTTCGTTGTTTTTTTAGGCTTTATGATCTGTACAGTTTCCAGGTGATCCCTGTCATTGGGGAGGTCATTGCAGGAGACTGGAAGTCCTATCAGTACCTTGTGGAAAGTATTCGGAAGTTCCCAAATCAGGTACAGAGCTTTTGTAATTTACAGCCAACACCCTGAGATCGAAACCCAAGCATCCTGAATGTGCTTCTCTTGTGTTTCAGGAAGAGTTCAAGGAGATGATTGAGGATGCAGGCTTTCAGAAGGTGACCTATGAAAACCTGACAACAGGAATCGTGGCCATTCATTCTGGCTTCAAACTTTAGCTCCTTTCTGTGTGCAGCACAAACCGGTCATTTGAGCGGAGGTCTGGAGCTGGAAGATAATCTCCCCGATGAGACAGTAGCTGAGCATCGCTCTTCTCTTGAAGGCCATCAAACCTTAGGTTCATGTTCTGCATTGACCAGTCTCAAAAAGGAAGAAACAAACCCCTGCTGGTTTTTGCAGCTCTCATTAGTAGCTGCCCGGGCCACCAGGGCCTTCTCCCAGAAGTGTCTGGTCTGGTTTTGCTGAACTCCTGCTAACACTTGGCTGTGCAGTGTGGAGTCAGGTAAAACCAGCACTCACACAGTGCTGAAACTTCCTCATAGCTCGTCTGTCACAGACGCCTTCCAGAGGGATAATGAATCACTGGACCCCAAGGATGGTTTGAACCAGCCCTTCAGACTAGTGTTGAATCTGGGGCCAAAAGCCCAGGTCCACGTCAGAACACTGGCAATATTAGAACCCTGGGCTGGTGAGGTGCTCATCGGTGAGCACATTTTAGACTAACCAGGGGCTGAAGGTGCGGTTCAGTGGGAGAGCACATGCTTAGCCTGTTGAGGGCTTGGGTTTGGTTCTCATCACCAGAAGCAAACAAACAAAAGTAGGGTTTTGTAAAGCAGTAAAGTTTACATTGTGGGTGCTATTTGTCCCTTTTTCTTGGGGGAGGTGAAACAAAGGTAGTGCATGTCAGCACCCTTCTGTCAGTCTTGTCAGCAGGCACCATTCTCGTGTCCATTATCAGGAAAGCAGTCTTAGTAAACAGGGCTTGTCAGAATACATTTATACATGTAAAAAGAAAGAAGAGAGAGTGGGGAAGGAAATAATTTATAACAGGGTTGGGAGATGACTCAGTGGGTAAGTGCACTCACTATGCTTGCAAATTGAAGTTTGGTTCCCAGCACCCACGTGGTGGTTCACAACCATCTGTAGCTTATGCTAGGGGACCCAATACCTCTTTTGACCTCTATGGGCACTGTGCACACACATACATGCAAACAGTGATACACATAAACAGTAAAACAGATATAAATCTAAAGAATACATGTACTTATGAGCCTTGAATGATGGCACAAACTGCAGCCTCAGCACCCAGGTGGCAGGAGGACGGCTGCAGGCTGAGGCCGAGTCTGCACAGCACGCTCCAGGCCAGCTGCGGCTGCGCACCGAGCTCATACTGACCTCAGAAAGCTTAAACAACAACAGACCATTACTACAGGCTGCCCCTTCGGTATTCCTTATGGGTCTAGGCAGAGCATGTACTGTACAGTCCAGTGTGATGCTAAGAGGCTTCACGTGTATTTTGAACAGGACATTTAGTATCAAGTCTTGTTAAGAAACTGCAGAAGCTGGGCGGTGGTAGTGCATTCCTTTAATCCCAGCACTTGGGAGGCAGAGGTAGTTGGATCTCTGTGAGTTCAAGGCCTGGTTTTCAGAGTTCCAGGACAGCCAGGCTACACAGAGAAACCCTGTCTCTTAAAAACAAAAGCAAGACAACAAAATAAATAGGGCTACAGCACACTAGGAGTCACTAACAGATCACATAAGACCTTGTCTGTCTCCAAATGGCTCCCAGACAGCCAACTGCAGATGTCTCAGAACAGCAGGAAAGAGCAGCTGACATGCTAAACTACATTATTTTTCTCAGCCAGCTGGAGACTACTGGCTTTTGCATTAACAGGAAGGAGCAGGCACTGATAATCCATAAACCATCCAGCCAATTTTATTTCTATAAGCAACATGTTTTCTCGCACCTGAACCTGAAAAAGTTAAAAAGCTACCAGTCTATTGACAGAAAGCATGGGCCAGATCAAATACATCAAAACCCTCAATGTCCAGTCTAAGGAGTGTTGGAGACTGATGGTCAATTCCAGTTGGGTTTCAAATAATATACAGCTGGTCATAAAGAGGGAAAGGGACTCAATTTATGGAAACATTTCTACCTGTCCAAATAGATACAAATCTGAAATACCCTAACTGTAGGCTCCTACATCTTTTCATGCCAACTATCACAAGACGGTAAAACGACCTAGAGATGGTGTACATCTGCAACCCCAGGGCTTGGCAAGTGGTTAAAGATTAGCTCAAGGTTATCCTCAGCTACAGAGCAAGTGAAGTCAGTCTGGGCTTCATAAGATAGTCACAAAAAGCCAACAGGCCTGCAAGATGGATTATGGGATAGACTTGCTGTTGAGTCTGAGTCTTGGCAGCCACACGGTAAACCTACTGCCCAGCTGCCCTCCACAGGCATACATCAACAGTAAAGCAGTCTCGCAGCCTCTAACAACTTCAGGTGCAGAAAGTGTTTATAGCTGTACCTGACCTGATGCTACCCATACGATCGTGGTCAGGTCAAGTCTGCATTCTACTCTGTGAAAATGGTCAACAGGCAGCCCTGCTGGGACCCTTGTACGTCCATAAAGTGAGTGTGGGTTGGTTCTCAGCCTGTAAGGAGTCTCACATATGCTTTCTCTGAAACTGTCAACAGGGAGCTCTTGGTGACCAAGCTTTGATCAGGTTGTTCTGTGAAACTGATTCCTTTACTAATTGATTTCCGAGCACAGCCCAGTGAGCTAAGTCCCACGGCACTGTCCCTCCGATCTAGGCGCACCAGGAATCTACAGTGCTGCTTTAGCCTCCTGAGTGCTGGGGTGACAGGGATGGGTCCTAATAGCCCAAATAATCTGGAGAAACCAGTGTGGCCAGTCAAGCATTACATTCCAAGAGCACTAAAATGTCTAATCCCACACAGCAAGTCCTCAACCCTGCAGTCCCAGTAAGCTGCTCCAACCCTATCTTACCTGAACAAACTAACACACACACATACATCTCAAACAGATTTATTTTTAAAGGAATGGCCTAAGGGAGGGAAAAAAAAGGGGGAAGGGTACAGAAGTATGGCCTAGAAAATAAATACAAATGTAAGCTGTTTTACTAATTATTTTATAACCACAAACTCGTACAGAGGATGATGCTCCGCACAAAACAACAGATTCAAACGAGGTGTTCCCTTAGCAAAGCTAAAGAGTCAGTCTCTGGTATTTGGAATTTAGGATGCAGTCCTTGTTTTTGGATGGATCACTGGGTGTTTGGCACAGTCCATGCTTTTAACCAGATTTGAACAGAAGAATGGCCACCTGACCCAGGTAGAAGTAGATGAAGTGTTTGGTTTCATGTGTCACATAACTACCGAAGTTCCGCCCCACAATGCAGTGCCAGGTGGGGTTGTACTTCTTGTCAAATTCCTGAGAAAGAATAAAACAGAATTTTAGTGGTGTACCTGGAGAATTCACTTTCTAGAAAAAGCAAAGCCTGTAGGACCAGAAAGGGCAAACGCTGGCATCTTCAATTGTTTTCACACTTGGGACTGAATCCAGGGCCTTGGGCATGCTAGGGAAGAAAGCACCCTACCACTGAGCTATACCCACAACCCTAGCAAATTCCTAGGGTAAAGAATGTTCCCCGACTCTAAGTCACCTACAGAGAACAGGACTGCAAACATGCTTGCAGTCTGAGGTAAGATGGAATGGGATCTGAGATCAAAGGCAGAAGGGTCATTTTCCAAGACATTTCTGTCAGTGATTGCACCTGACTTCTGGGGGGGGGGGTCCTTTGTACATAGCCCTGACTGTCCTGGAACCCCACATGTGGACCAATTTGGCCTCTAAGTCAAAGAGATCTGCCTGCCTCTGCTGGGATTAAAGGCGTGTACCACCATGCCTAGTGCAGATGACTTCACATATTCAATGGCGGTAGATGACATCAGCGCTTGTAGTGTATCAGGTTATTCCTGATAACTATCCTACCATCTACCCGAAATCCAGGACCACCAGAAAGACCTTAATGACACTTGTAGAAAGACCAAAGGACAAAGCCTCGATTATCTAAATCGAGCTGGACTGAAAAATAAAAATGCTAGCAACATAATCTGGCAGCTAGCTAGGCCAGACTCTAGCCTTTAAAATTGCTCTCCTCTCTGCAGCTATTACCAGGTCTTAAAGATTAGCAAGTTAGAGAGCATCTGCTCCCCGCTTCCCCCATCCCATCGGGCACTAGAACTGGAAACGTTAATTTCTTCACTAGTTAGATCAAACCAGGGCCAAAGACGATGTAAAATTCTTCAAGGCTCCTCATATCTCATTCTGCATGCAGTATGAAAACCTCGTCTGTTAAGCCGAATGCCTTTCTTACAATCTAGATGCGTCTGTCAGAAAAGGTATTCATTTCTGTTCCATATGAAGCCTTTCATCTTCCCATTCCCACTGGAACCCTCCCACGGCTTCGGTTCCAGTTTCCTTTCCTTCCAGCAAACACAGCTTGAGAAGTTGGCAGTCTTGCCAGCTTTCTACAAACTGCCATTTACCAAGCCTCCACTCATGCCCCCAACCACCACTGCCACCCACTTTCCCTGAACTGCCGACTAACTCCCGGCTGGAAGGCTGGCAAAATCTCCTCCTAGCCCGGCTGGAAACACCCACGCAGCGGACCCTCCCCCCCCAACACCCAGATGGATCCTCGGAGCAGGAATCCTAAGTAGGGGGAACTGCTCGCTGCTCCCTAGTCTTGGAAACCGTTGCTAGGTGGCGCTTTCCCCCAAGGAGCTGGGATTTAGAAAAAAAAAAAAAAAAAAAACAACTTCGGGCGTTGAGGGTCTGGTCTTCCCAAGAGAAACGCAAAAATCCATTTACGTCCTTTCTAGAACTGTCTATACCGAGCCGCCCTGCGTGCCACAGGAAAAACTCTGCCAAGCGCCCAGGGAACGCGGAACAGGGGAGAAGGAACTGTGCGGTGCCAGGTCCTCACCTTCTTGATATGGGCCGCAATATCCTTTTCTATGTTGTACTTCTCCAACGCCTGAGTAGCGCACTCCACCGAGTCCTGTTGCATCTCTTCCGACATGTCTGCATTTTTGATCACCGCCTTCCGGTCGCACATGGTTGCCTGTGGAACGAGGCGCGGGAGAGGTAAGGGTCGGTGCAGGCCGCGCTGCCCTCCGGGCCGGCCGCTGAGGACGACGCCCCCACCCGCTTCCAAGGTGTAGCTCCCACGGCCCACACCGCGGGCCCCGGGGCCGGAGGACCCCGAGCCCTCACTCACCGTGGAGCAGGGGCCAGCCGGCTGCTGCGAGCTCCTGAGGAAGGTGCTGGCGCCGCTCAGGCAGCAAGGAAGAACCGGTCGCTACCGAAGCCGTGGCGCATCTAAGGAGCCCCACGCCAGCCGCCGCCGCCTAATCCCTAGCCCCGCCCGGTGCCCGCGGCCCCGCCCCCGATACACGCCGCTATTGGCTGAGCGCAGCCAACGGCCTCCTCCTATTGGCTCATGCATTCAATGGTTCCTTCAGGATCTTTCCCCCGCATTTTGTTGCAGACCACAATGCACCGCGCACAGCGTCGGTTGCCCAGGCGATGCGCCGCACGCGGGCAGGCCCACACACCCTGAAGGCGGAGCCCGGGTAGAGGCCAGCTCGGACCACCCAGCTGTCTGGAAGGGTGCGAGGGCAGCCCTGCCCACCGAGGGTAGCCTAGGGCGAGTTCTCGAACCGCAGTTTCTAGAAGACGGGGAGTCGCCACCCCAGGTGCTCTCAACTTCCACACCACCCGGGGTCAGCACACTTTACGGCCACACAAGTGGCCTCTGACCTCGAGAGATTCTCCCAAGCACGGGCGAGCCACCGATTTAGTTGCACTAAGGGTCGTGGCTCTGCTGTCTCATTCTTTAAGTTTGTGCGTGCGTGCGTGCCTGAGGAGGCCGGCTTGAGAGCAAGTGCGACGATCTCCCACAGAACCCTGTTTTTCTGTTCGTGTCCTCCCCACCCCCACCATAGCATGGTTTCCCTAGGTAGCTCAGGCTGGCCTGAAATTCGCAGCGGTTCTGTCTAGGTCTCCCCATGCATTATCACACCAGCGTAAATTCCTAATTTTTT
Source organism: Chionomys nivalis (assembly GCF_950005125.1). Lineage (NCBI taxonomy): Eukaryota > Metazoa > Chordata > Mammalia > Rodentia > Cricetidae > Chionomys > Chionomys nivalis. The sequence goes on along the minus strand of NC_080088.1, from coordinate 120,032,524 downwards.
TTTTTTTCCGATACTGGGTTTCTCTGTGTAGCCCTGGCTGCCCTGGAACTAACTCTTGTAGACCAGCCTGGCCTCGAACTCAAAAAGATCTGCCGGCCTCTGCCTCCAGAGTGCTGGGATTAAAGGCATGCGCCACCATAGCCTGGCTGTAAATTCCTAATTTTATAACATAGCACTACATGTTTATTTCATACTGTAGTCCCTGTGTAGGAGCATTTCGGGAAGGGAATCATCCCCAGCAGGTCCAGTCTGTGTGCCAGCCAGTGCAGATCTCAGGAGTTGGAATGTGGGTGACTGTGGGGTGTGTACAGGTGAGGCTTTTTCTCAAGATATGTTGTCCATTTTGGGGAAAACTTCTTAATTTAAGATTTATTTCTAGAAGGGAAGAACTAGCTGGGCGGTGGTGGCACACACCATTAATCCCAGCACTCGGGAGGCAGAGGCAGGCAGATCGAATTCGAGGCCAGCCTGGTCTACAAGAGCTCGTTCCAGGATAGGCTCCAAAGCTACAAAGAAATCTCCTCTCGAAAAACCACCAAGAAAAGAAAAGAAAAGAGAAGAGAAGAGAAGAGAAGAGAAGAGAAGAGAAGAGAAGAGAGAGAAGAGAAGAGAAGAGAAGAGAAGAGAAGAGAAGAGAAGAGAAGAGAAGAGAAGAGAAAAGAACTATCTTAATAGACAAGAAAGTGATCCTCAAAGATATTTTCTCTGGCATAGGTACATTTATGACTAAATAAGTAAATTGATAAATAAATAGATAAGAAAGTCTCTCTAATAGGCTGATGGCAGATCTCTTACCTAACATGCACCATATCCTGATTTTGATACCCAGTGCCTCAGAATGAAACAAAAAGGTAGTCAAAAGCAAGGTGTTAGGGAGTGGAGTCATCCCCGCACTATTTATACCTGTTTTCTTTTTATTTGCCATGGGGACTAAATATAAAGGGAAACCTCTTGATAGATACGTGGGAGCACTAGATGACGAATGCTTGTAGAATCTCCGCACAGTTATGTATGGCTTATAGTGCTAAATGAATCTTACTGGTTACTAGTGTTGAACCATCAAACCTTAAATGCCTGTAGCATATCTTTCAAACTCCTTAAATAATTTTCGGGTTGTAGAATTTCAAGTTTTCTGCTTCCGTTCCTGCATTTTTCTCATCACTCACTCTCATTAACCTAGAGCCTTTGTTTCGTTTCGTTTAGAGAGCGTCTTTCTGTCCTGTAGCTCTGAGCCTCAAACCACAGATCCACTGTCTCTGTCTCCAGAGTGCTGGGATTAAGGGCATTCACCACCACACAGGGCTAACCTAGAACCCTTTTACACTAAACTGTCCAGAGGCACACCGCTCCAAAGACAAAAAGATGAGAGTAATGGAGACTTCCTTACCTAACACGTTTGTGTATCAGTCAAAAGCTTTTCCAGCTCCTCCTTGATCTTAGCTAACAGGCCATGGAGTCACTCCAGCTCCGTGTGTGTTTCTAAAGGCAGGACTGGAGGAGCTAATGTAGAGACAGAATATTTGACAGGTTTGTGAAATGAGACTGGCCAGGGTACTTTCTGCCTTTGCCCTCCCACTGCACTGTGGCATTACTGACAACCCTGGAACCTGAGCTGCTCTGCCGATACATTCATGCTTTTCTCGGTTCTATGGCTGATTTCTTTTTTTTTTTTTTTTTTTTGGGTTTTTCGAGACAGGGTTTCTCTGTGGTTTTGGAGCCTGTCCTGGAACTAGCTCTTGTAGACCAGGCTGGTCTCGAACTCACAGAGATCCGCCTGCCTCTGCCTCCCAAGTGCTGGGATTAAAGGCGTGCGCCACCACCGCCCGGCTCTATGGCTGATTTTGTTTACACTAAAGAGCTGAGTATCTAAAGCAGACAAAGTAGGTAGGACTGGGGGGAGGAGGACGGGGTGCGGGGGAGTAGGTAGTGGCAGTGTTTGCCTAGTATGCATGAGCCCTTATCTTCAGTCTTGACCACTGCAAAGCAAATAAATAACAGAGAACGGGTTATTGCTACAGCACTTGCCTAGTATGAGTTAGGCCAGAGGCCATATAATTGATTCCTAGCAGGCTAAGGGAAGGGAGTCAGGCGCTTGGGAGATGGGGTCGGTCAGGAGGATCAAAAATTCAAGGTCAATTTTGGATAGATGGTTCCAGGGCCAGCTTGGGCTAGATGGACCCTGTCTCAATACACCCCCAATAAATAAACAAAGTAGAGGAGGTGGGAATAAGAGCAGCAGTGAGTGGGTGCTCAGTACCCCTCATGCTGCTGTGTTTGAGACCCTCTCCTGCTCCTTTCTCTTTCTCTCTTTAAAATGTTTACGGGTGTTTGTGTATCTGTACATCACATTTGTGCCTCGTGCCCACTGAGGCCAGAAGTGGGCATTGGATCCCCTGGGTCTGAAATTAGACAGTTGTAAACTGCTGTGTGGGTGCTGAGAGCTGAACCTGGGTTCTCAGGAAAACAGCTAGTGCTCTTCACTGCTGAGCCATCTTTCCAGCCCCAAGGGGACCCTCTTTATTTATCCATTTAGCAAAGCTACATAGCTAAGGATGACCTTGAATTTGTGATCTTCCTGTTTCCACATCTCAAGTGCTTGGATTTTAGTCATGTGCCATCATACCCAGTTTTTGTTGTTATTTTGTTTGTTTTGTTTTGTTTTTTAAGACAGGATTTCTCTGTCTAGCTTTGAAGCCTGTCCTGGAACTTGCTCTGTAGACCAGGCTGGCCTCGAACTCACCATACCCAGTTTTATGGGATACAAGGAGTTCAAGCCAGGGCCTTGTGCATGCTAGATGAGCACTCTACCAGTTGAGCCATCGCCCCAGCCCTGTCTCGTTGGATATCAGCTCAAGTGTCTCCTTCCCCTGAACTCTGTTTGCCTCTGTCGCCGTCATACCATTAAGTTCTGTGACACTTAGATTCCCTTTATGATAACTGCCTCGTGTATTCCTCCAGAGGGATTATTAGCTTATGTATTGCCCTTCTTACTTAATGCCTCTGTGTTCCTCCCTCTTTGGTTCCCTGTTCCATCTTCAGCATCAAGTCACTACCTAGGGTCAGGGACGCAGCTTCAGTGGTAGAGTCATTGCTTAGCATAAGCAAGGCCATAGGTTTTCCTCTGTTCCAGGAAAGAGAACGTGCTTAGTAAATATGACTGAAATTTTAAAACCACTAGGTCTTATGCCCCCCTCCACCTTAAAAGATCAGGGGATTTAAGAGGGACCAGCAAGATGGCTCAAGGGTGAAAGTACTTGCTTTGGGAACAGCACTTGGGAGGCAGAGGCAGAGGCAGATGAATCTCTGAGTTGGAGGCTAGCCTGGTTTACAAAGTGAGCTCCAGGGCTATACAGAGCAACCCTGTCTCAAAAAAAAAAAAAAAAAAAAAAAAAAGCAGCTCCTGCAAACTGTCCTCTGACCTATGTGAATACAAGCATACACAAAAAGAAAAAGGGAAAAATGGATTTCCCCCTTTGAGACAGGGCCTCACTGTGCACCTCTGGCTGTTCTGAACTATATACGCCAAGGTTGGTCTTGAACTCACAAAGCCCTGCATGCCTCTGCCATCTGGGTATTGGGTACTGTGATTAAAGGTATGCTCCACTATGTGTGGCTGGAAGAAAGGTCTTAAAGCCAGGTTTGGTGGCAGCATGACTGGAATGTTAGTTAGCACTGAAGCAGTGGAGACAGGAAGATCAGGAGTTCAAAGTCAGCCTGGGTTATGTGAACCTTGTCTCAAAATAAAACTCGCTTCACAGACGTGGACTGAGTCTGCACGTTCCAGACTGTCTCAGATCTCACACCCTCTGTCCTCATGCACAGGTCACAGAGCAGGCAGACGGCTCTAGTTTCCTTTCTGTTGCTGTGATAAGTAACTAGTTATCAGGAAAAGGGTTTCTTCGCTGCACAGCTCCAGGGAAGTCAAGTCAGAAGGTGGAGTGGCCACATCATACCTACAGTCCAGAGCAGAGAGGAGTGTGCATGCTTGCTTGGGTAGCTGTGTTCAACTTAATCCCTCCACTTCAGCTTAGAACCCCTGTGTAGAGAATGGTGTTGTGTTGTCCAGAATAGGCTGAGTCTTTTCACTTCAGTTAAGACAATGCCCACAGATCACATTCACCCCAGCACTGACTATGGGAAGAACCTGTAGTCTACAGTAGGAGCCTAGGGGCCCAGATGATTTAATAGGTGACCTCAGCATTACTCTCTAATTATATGCAAAGTGATCCTCAGTCAACCTAATTATTCTAGGATTCTAAACAAAGGAATAGGTACTTGAACTCTGATTCTGGCATCTCTATTCTGATTCACTGGGAGAAAATCTGATTCTAGAGTAGTTCCTAAAACCTTAAATCAGGATGCCTAGGAGGTGTCTAAAGGGACTTGGTACCAGGCGTACTCTTCTCTGTGCTGCAGAAATCAAGAGAACTGCTGAACACAGTGGCTTGTGCCTTTAACACAGCACCTGGCAAGCTGGGGCAGAAAGAGTAACCATAAATTCAAGATAAGCTTGGGCTACAGAGGAAGACCCTCAAGACAACAAAAGAGAAAGAAATCTAAGGCCAGAGCGTATTACCATGGCAGAGCTTATGTGTGAGGCCCTGGGAAGCGAAAATTTCTTTCCTCCAACTTGTATTAAAGCAGAAGAAGATAAAACTAAAAATATACAGAATCAGTGCTGGAGAGATGGCTTGGGGTTAAAAGCACATGTCCCTCTTGCAGAGAGTCTGAGAGTCATTCCCAGCACACCAGGCAGCTCACAATTGCCTGTATCTCCCAACTCCAGGGGATCTGATACCCTCCTGGGACATCTGTAGGTACCTGTACATGACATACCCCCCAACCCAAACACACACACACGAACACACACACACATATATGTATATGTATATATGTTGGTTCTTTGAGACAGGGTTTTTCTGTATAGCTTTGGAGCCTGTCCTGGAACTTGCTCTGTAGACCAGGCTGGCCTCAAGCTCAGAGATCCACCTGCCTCTGCCTCCTGAGTGCTGGGATTAAAGGTGTATACCACCACTGCCTGACCATACATATATAATTTTAAAACCCTTTAAAAGTAAACAAACGAGTGAATATAATGAATAAAAACAAAGTAGAAAAAGTGAAAACTCACTGTGAGGGGCATGCTTATGTTTGTAATTCTAGCTTTCAAGAAGTGGAGGCAGGAGATCAGGGTCACAGCTTTGGGGGCCAGCCTGAGCTAAGTGACACCTTGGTGGCTTGGACCAGGCCAGCAGTGACGGGTGGGATGAGAGGAGGAGAGGAGGATAGATTCTGGCTGTACCTGAGGGTGGAGCTGATTTGCTGATGAGCTGTAGGGTGTGCATAAGGGAGACAGGGCCCTCAGAGATGACGCCAGCTGGGCATGTGGGGCACACCTGTGTCCCAGCTGCTGCTGCGGAGAGCACGGGATCGCTTGTGCCCACGAGGAGATTGAGACTAGCATGGGTTCCATGGTGAGACCCTAAATAAATATAGCTTCAGCTACGTGGCTTGAACAATAAGAAGGAACTGAGGTGAGGAGGGCTGGCAGAGGAAGCAAGTTCTGTTTTATGGTGTATAGCTGGAGATGCTTCATAGACCTCCACAGGAAGTACCAGTGTGCAGCTGGATGTGTGAGTTCTGGGGAGAGGTCCAGACCAGAGCTGTAATCTGGGGAGTCACCAGCTTATTGTAGACATCTAAAGCCATGGGTCTGGATGAGGTCACCTCTAAGGGAGGCGTCTGTGTAGATGGAGCAAGTGCAGGATACAACTGAACTTCATTTGGCCCCTGTCCAAAACAAACTCCATTACGTTGTGATTTGTTTCCCCTGCCTAAGTGCCTACCGTATTTAGTCGATGGGCCTCCAGTGTTTACCCAGCCACTTAGTCCGTCCACCCCTTTAATTTTGGGTGGTGCTGCACACTGAACTCAAGGCCTCCTGCACGGCAGGCAAGTGTTGAACGACGGGGTCTAGTCTCATCCCTTCGTGCTTTATTTTTGCTTTGTTTGCTTTGGTTTTTTGTTTGTTTGAAATATGATCCCAAATAACTCAAATTGGCCTGAACTCTGTGAATCCTCTATATAGCTGACACTGGCCTTTAACTCTTTAATTTTATTATTTATCTTGTCTTTTTAAAATTATTTTTATTTATTGATGTTTTGCCTGCATGTGTGTCTGTGTAAGGGCGTCAGATCCTCTGGGACTGGAGTTACAGGCAGGTGTGGAGGTGGGAATTAATCCCATGGTCCTCTGGAAGAGCAGCCAGTGCTCTTAACCACAGGCCATTTCTCCAGCTCCTTATTTTGTTTTTTTTGTTTTGTTTTGTTTTGTTTTGTTTTTCGAGACAGGATTTCTCTGTGGCTTTGGAGCCTGTCCTGAGCTAGCTCTTGTAGACCAAGCTGGTCTTGAACTCACAGAGATTCACCTGCCTCTGCCTCCCAAGTGCTGGGATTAAAGGCGTGCGCCACCACCGCCCGGCTTTTTTGGTTTTTTGAGACAGAGTTGTACTAGGTAGCTCTGGCTGGTCTGGAACTGTGTGGACAAGGCTGGCCTCAAACTCACAGAGATTCTCCTGCCTCTGCCTCCTGAGTGCTAGGATTAAAGGCATGTTTCAGTACACCCAGATGAACTCTTTTTTTTTTTTTTTTTTTTTAAAAAAGCGTGATGATTGGGTGCATGTGTGTGTTTGTGCACTTTGTGTGTGTGTGTGTGTGTCCAGACACACAGTATGGGTGTGGACAGTGCACATCTAGAGGTTAGACAGCTTGGGTGATGTGGTTCTTTCCACCACGTGGAACCTGGGGATGAAACTCGTCATCAGACCTGATAACAAGTACCTTTACAGTGGAGTCATCTCCTCAGCCACGCCTCCAACCCTTTATCTTCCTGCCTCCACCTCCTAACTGCTGCAATTACATGTATGGGACACCACACCCAGCTTTATTAATTCTTTTCAACATCTCTTAAGCACCTACCAGGTATATGCTTCCCACTGAGGCATTCAGAGCGTGAAAGGACAAGACCGAACAGTCCCTTCCTGGGGAGGGAGCAGCAACCGAACCCGGGTGTGCAGTGCATGTGGCTGTCACTGGCAGAGACAATGAAGGAGAGGACAGGCTAGTGTGGAGGCCAACAGTGTGCTCTACCGTGGGAGGCAAGGAAAGCTGTCCTAGGAAGTCTGCAGCGCCTGCACTACAGGACAGTACATGAGCAAGACACACAGACGAGACACGGGGACACGGGTCATCCTTGATACAAGAGTGCCAACTTTATTGTGCTCCAGGGAAGCTTATATAGGGATCCTTAACTGAAGCCACCAGAAACCACTCCCCTGCCATCAGGATGACATGAGGGTCTCGTCAGAGCAGCTGCAGGCACAGGGAAACAAGCTGTTTACTCCACTCACTCCAGCAGGCAAAGGGTCTGAGGCAGGCAAAGAAAGTCAAGGGGCCAGGCAGGGGTCTGCAGCCCCCAACAGAAGTCTTTCTAGAGAAGCAATCAGAGCAGGGAACCAGGCTGAGGGGTAGTACAAGAACCTTCTGGGGGGCTGGAGAGATGGCTCAGAGGTTAAGAGCATTGCCTGCTCTTCCAAAGGTCCTGAGTTCAATTCCCAGCAACCACATGGTGGCTCACAACCATCTGTAATGAGGTCTGGTGCCCTCTTCTGGCCTGCAGGCATAGACACAGACAGAATATTGTATACATAATAAATAAATAAATATTAAAAAAAAAAAAAGAACCTTCTGGATGGAACAGCATATCCAAAGGCCTGAAGGTGAAAGGAAGGGATGGCTGAATAAACAACAGTAACTCCCATTGTGTGTGTGGTGTGGGAGAGATGAGGACAGAGGGATGGACATCAGTGACACTTCGGGGTCTTGGGAGTCTGAATAAGATATGTGGTCTCCATCTTCAACTACCAATGATTCTAAAAGGCTACATGAGCAATTCAGAAGAGAGTGGGCCACCAGAGCCCAAGAGGGCAGCCAGTATGCTACAGAGGCTCTTGTCTCATTCTCAGTTCCCTGATTATATTCCTATTTATTTATTTAATTATTTATTTATTTATCTAGTTAGTTAGTTAGTTTTGTTTTTTTTTTTTTGGTTTTTCGAGACAGGGTTTCTCTGTGGTTTTGGAGCCTGTCCTGGAACTAGCTCTTGTAGACCAGGCTGGTCTCGAACTCACAGAGATCCGCCTGCCTCTGCCTCCCAAGTGCTGGGATTAAAGGCGTGCGCCACCACCGCCCGGCCAGTTTTGGTTTTTTGAGACAAGGTTTCTCTGCAGCTTTGGAGCCTTTCCTTGAATTAGCTCTTGTAGACCTGGTCTGCCTCTGCCTCCGGAGTGCTGGGATAAAAGGCGTATGCCACCACCGCCTGGCTTTTACTTAAAAAATTTTAAACAGTCTTGCTAAGGCCCAGGCTCCCCTAATACTGGGTAGCAATTAGGTCTTTTTGTTTGTTTGTTTGTTTTGTTTTTTTTGTTTTTCGCGACAGGGTTTCTCTGTGGTTTTTGGAGCCTGTCCTGGAACTAGCTCTTGTAGACCAGACTGGTCTCGAACTCACAGAGATTCACCTGCCTCTGCCTCCCAAGTGCTGGGATTAAAGGCATGCACCACCACCGCCCGGCTAGCAATTAGGTCTTTAAGACAGGATTCCTAATGGGAGGTGGAATACTCCATCCTACAGGGAACCCCTTAAACTTGGCAAGAAACAACTCAAAGCTTCAGGAAGTCCTTGAGACTGACAAGACTCACTGGGTCCCTTCCTCCTGAGCGTACAGAAGCTGTGAGGACCGCTGAAAGGTATTCTTGGAGGAGCTGAGCTGTGTAGAACAAGCTGGAAGAAGGTAGCCCAACGTGCCAAGCTGCTAGCAGGCTGCGCACATACCAGGTCCCCGGCTTTGATGAGCGATCTCACCCCTGCTCAGAGGATGTTGGTGATGCAGCTGTCTGTACGTCGTTTCTGCTCCTGTGAACGACCCTCACCCGTGCTGCTTTAAGTAACCCCAAGAAAACGCAGTCGGTCTCCAAGCTGACTGTAGTGGTGTTCTCGCTTCGGTTCCCTGCGTGGGGCAAGCTGGCCTTTGCTCGCATCTCCTCCCACTTGAGGTTCTTCTGCTTTAGCCTCCCACATGCTGAGACTACAAACTCATGCTACCATGCCCAGCTACATCCTCCATTTTTATTTATTTTTTGGATTTTCGAGACAGGGTTTCTCCGTAGCTTTTGGTTCCTGTCCTGGAACTAGCTTTTGTAGACCAGGCTGGACTCGAACTCACAGAGATCCGCCTGCCTCTGCCTCCCGAGTGCTGGGATTAAAGGCGTGCGCCACCACCGCCTGGCTACATCCTCCATTTTAAACATCTGTGTGTTGAGTCCCAGTTCTCTCCGAAGGCAAGCAAAGGGTGCATGAGGTTCTTGGGCAAGAGTAGAACTCCTGGCCCCTCAAACTTGTCACCCGGCCAGACTGAACCACTCTTACTGTACTGCTTACTCCGCTGAAGAGGCGAAGATGCAGTATTTCTTCCTTAGCAGGTGCCAAGGACTTCTGAACAGAACCTCTGTGACCCCGTTCTAGCTGGGTCGATATAAATCAGCCTCCCAGGTTACAGCCCCTCCACCGGCAGGCCATAAAGCAAAATAATGTGATCAGTGCAGCCAACTGGGTCATTCTCAGATTCAATGTCATGACTGTTCTATATATGGAATATTTATTGGGGTTTTAACCAGTTTTCTTTCCTGAAATATATTTTTTTTTTTATTAAAAATTACGAAAGTCGGTGCTGGAGAGCTGGGTCAGTGGTTGAAAGTACTGGACATTCTTGCAGAGGATGTGGGTTCGATTCCCAGCACCTACGTGGCAGCTCACAGCTGTCTGAAACTCCAGTTCCAAGGGACCTGATGCCCTCTTCTGCCCCCCCCCCCAGGCACCAGGAATTGTACATGGTGCAGAGACATATTTTCAGACAAAACACTCAGACACATAAAATAAAAAGACTGGAGAGATGGCTCCGCAGTTAACAGCTCTTACTGCTCTTGCACAGGACTGGGGTTCAGTGCCCAGCACCCACAGAGTGGCTCAGATCTATCCATAACTCTAGTTCCAGGGAATTACGCCCTCTGTGGCACTAGATATACACACACAACACAGACATACATGCAGGCAAAACACTCATATACATAAAACAACATTTTTTTTAAAAACTTAAATTGTTATAAATTTTTTCTTTTGAGAACAAAATGGCACATAGTACCAAGTACACAGGGCCAAATGTTGCAAAGAAAAATTTCAATCTTGGGGGCTGGAGAGATGGCTCAGCGGTTAAAAGCACTGACTGTTCTTCCAGGGGTCCTGAGTTCAATTCCCAGCAACCACATGGTGGCTCACAGCCATCTATAATGAGATCTGGTGCCCTCTTCTGGGGTGCAGGTACGCATTCAGGCAGAACACTGTACATAATAAATATATAAATCTTTTAAAAAAATTTCAGTCTCAAATTTCAGGTTTTGCGTGTGTGCATGAATGTGTGCACATCAGGGTTCATGTGTGTGGGTACCTGTGTGCACCTAGTGTGTGGAGGTCAGAGGACGATCTTGGGTGCTGTTCTCAGGCTCTCCAACCTTTTGAAGAAAGTTTCCCAGTAGCTTGGACCTTCCACAAGCAGGCTGGGCTGGCCAGTGAGCATCAGGGTCTCATCTGTCTTCTCTCCTCAGGCAGGGATTACAGCAAAAGCTATAGCACCTGGCTTTTTAAAGTCTATAGTTTATTTGTAACTATGTGTTTTGTAGCTGTGAGTGCAGGCTATCATGGAGGCCAGAGGCATTGGATCCACTGGCCTTGGAGGCAGTTGAGAACTCCTGATGTGGGTGCTAGAAATTGAGCTCAGATCCTCTGGGAAAGCAGCAGGTGTACTTTACCACTGAGTCATCTCTCTAGCCTTATCATCTGGCTTTTCTGTTTGTTTTTTTTTTATTTTTTTGGCTTTTCGAGACAGGGTTTCTCTGTGGTTTTGGAGCCTGTCCTGGAACTAGCTCTGTAGACCAGGCTGGTCTCGAACTCACAGAGATTCTGTTTGTTTTTAAAGACAGGGTTTCTTTGTGTAGCCTTGGTAGACCAGGCTGACTTCGAACTCACAGAGATCCGCCTGCCTCTGCCTCCCAAGTGCTGGGATTAAAGGTGCGACCCATCACCATTCAGCTCTTCTGGTTTGTTTTTAACCTGGTTCTGGAGATCCTGGGAGGTACTGACTGAGTCATCTTAGCAGCCTATAATTCAGAGTGCTTATTAGTTTCTGCTGTGTTGGGTATTGAACCCATGGCTTTTGGAGTGCTGAGCAAACCCTCTATGCTGAGCTATGTCTCCTGCTCTAATTTAACATAGGTTCTCACCTAGCCCAGGTCACACAATCAAGGCTGGCTTCAAAATCCTGATCCTCTGGCCTCCAAAGTGCTGGGATTACAAGCTTATGTCTCTACACCCAGATTTCTGGCTTTTGTTTTGTGTTTAGAAACAGGGTTTTTCCTAGAACTCATGATTGTCCTGTCATAGCCTCTAAAGTGATGGGCTTACTGCCCTTCACCACTGTGCCCAACTCCCAATTTATATGTTTAATATCATTTAATATCAACAAAATGCCACAGAGAACTGGGTAAGATGACTGTGTTAGAGAAATCCACGGGCAGAAGCGCTCAGGATAATAAAGGAACAAGACCTTCAGAGATGCAGACTTGGAGGACAGCTTTCAGAGTGGCCGTACAGGTCTGGCCACTAGGTCCAGGACCTAAAGACCAAAGAGAGCTTGGTCGCGCAAGTACTGGGGAGGTAGAGGTGCAGAGTGGGAAAGCAGCTGCTGCAGAGATGCATCCAGCACAGTCACTCAGAGAAGCTGGAAGGGAGGGGCAGGCAATGGGGAAAAGCTGCTGGAGGACACTTAAGAATGCTAAGGTAAGCATGTGGAGATCGATGGGGTCCTCTCCAGGGAACAGGCACTCCCTCTCCTCTGCTGGGTCCCTAGCATCTAGCAGTGCAAAGAGACTTCCATAAATATATTGGACATCTTTTCACATATGCATATATGGCCATGGTCTTTCTGAGGTCCACACATTCCCATTTACCAAGGGTCCTCAGGGTCCTCTCTAGATGGACGCTAAGATTTCTTCCAGTTTGGGGTGGATCACAGTTCTTAATACGCATCATTAATAGCATTGAGCTCCCGCCGCCCTAGACTTTTGGTCAGTTTGATTTTGCTCTCCTCTGGCTTCTTCTAAACAAGTCCCCTTTTGCTATTCACTGCTCCCTTTGCAGACTCTGAGACCAGACTCCAGTCAGACCTCTTCCACCCCCACACCTCCAGCCTAGGCCTCAAGTCCCCTTTACAATCACCCTATTCAGAGATACACAATAAACATTTGTATGGTAAAGGCAACTCACGCTGACTTCTACTGAGTAGCTGAAATACTTAAGACTTATACATATAATCTACCCCAGCTGGGTTCTCATTTGCATTAGGGAGTTCACCATAAAACACATGTGTCTCTAAGTAAGACTGATTACCCCCCTCCACTTTAGGAACCATTTAGCGTCCTCGAGCATCAGGGTATCCCCCGTGTCTCAGCTTTCTTCACGAACATTTTCTTTCTATCTGGAAAGCTTCCCCTCTGCCCTCATTTCCTGCCTAACACCATCTGGTTGTTCTGGCCTCCAGGAGAAGCCACTCCCTCCAAGAAGCCTTTCTTCCCTGTCACTTCCCTGCAGCCAGGGTGAAGACCTATATACTGCGTTTCTTGTCATGACTATTTGCTCTAATTGACTTTCTAGTTGTCTGTGAACGGGGTGAGGACAGACATTGGGCCTTAGCCACTGCTGTATCCCCAGCATGCAGCACCCGGCCAGGCGTGACGCTGGGGCTCAATAAATGTCGCGTGAGCGTTGAACGGGCAAGGGTGGAAGAGCCACTCATGTCCCAGATGCCATAATCATACCTTGGCCTCTTGGAGCTGGGGCCACAGCATGCTACCGGAGAAATTTCTCCTGCGTTTGCCACACCTTCGAGGAGTAATGTTGCCATAGCAAGAGAAATCTGAAACCACAGAGGACAGAATAACAATAAAAAAACCTAGGTCCCTAGCTACCTAATTCCAGTGAAGACAATCACAGAAGCCCTGCACACATGTCATGTGCCTGTGGAAGAGGCAAGTTAGCCAGTTAGTCTCAGCTACACACAAGCCAGTTCAGCCACTATTCATATGTTCCTGCCCTCCGACCCCTGCCACCTCTGTGTGTGTGTATGTGTGTGTTCGTCCATGTTAAGTTCAGGTACACGCATGTGTGTATCCTAAAAGCTTGATTTTGGGTTAACTTTTTTCTTAAAAAAAAAAAATATCTTGGGCTGGAGAGATGGCTCAGTGGTTAAGAGCACTGACTGCTCCTCCAGAGGACCCGGGTTCAATTCCCAGCACCCACATGGCAGCTCGCAGTTGTCTGTAGCTCCAGTTTCAGAGAATCTGACATCGTTATACCAATGCTCATGAAATAAAGTTAAATAAAGTTTAAAAAAAAAATCTTAAAAGAGGGGCCAGCAAGTTATCCCAGTTAGTAAAGCAACCTGCCACCAAGCCTGAGCATGTGAGTTTGATCCCTGGCACCCACATAGTAGTGGGAGGGACCCCATTCCCACAAGTTGTCCTCTGACCTCCCCATTCAAGCCATGTCATGCCCAGAGATGAACACACACGATAAATTGATTTTTAAAGAATGTAATTTTATACTATTGTTTGTTACTATTTTATTTTTTTTTTATTTTTTATTTTTTTTGGTTTTTCGAGACAGGGTTTCTCTGTGGCTTTGGAGCCTGTCCTGGAACTAGCTCTTGTAGACCAGGCTGGTCTCGAACTCACAGAGATCCGCCTGCCTCTGCCTCCCGAGTGCTGGGATTAAAGGCGTGCGCCACCATCGCCCGGCTGTTACTATTTTATTATTATTCTTTTCAAGACAGGGTTTCTTTGTGTAGTCCTGGCTGTTCTGGAACTTACTCTGTAGACCAGATTGGCTTTGAACTTATAGATCCACCTGCCTCTGCCTGAGTGCTGGGATTAAAGGCGTGCACTGCAGCCGCTGCCACCACCACCACCAGCATTGTGCAGCAAAAATGTACGTTTAAAACAGTCTTCAGAGCAGCCGGGGACACAGGTGGAACATTCCTCCACAAAGTCCCAACTTCGATCCCAGCACAGAATAAAACAGGTACGGTGGCCCAGGCTGAATCCCTAGAACTTGGGAGGTAAAGGAAGAAGGGTCAGAAGTTCAAGGTCATTCTCAGCTCTACAGAAAATTCAAAGCCAGCCTAGGTTAATGATCTAGTTTCAAGTCAGGTGGAGCTACAAAGTGAGCTCTGTCTCAAAAAACTAAACAAAAAACACGTAAACATGCTGGGAGGCCGGGCGGTGGTGGCGCACGCCTTTAATCCCAGCACTTGGGAGGCAGAGGCATGAACTGGTTTTTTGGGATGATTGGTATTTGTAAATTACTGTTTATAAAAAATTGTACTGGTACTGTTTCTTGTATATTGATATGTTAAATATTAAATGTGAGTGTTCTTACCTCTATTTTTGTGTAAGTATGCTTATAACTTTGTCTATATTATATTGATATATCTACCATATTACATTGTACATTTCTACCTCTGATACTATGACATTGTTTACAGTTAAAGATCATTGTCTTCATATATTACACAGTTGTTTATTCTTTTAGTCTTCAAAGTTAAATAGGTATTAAAAATTATATGTTTGTCATATTTATTTTTAAGTTAATCAGGTCTTTTAGTTACATAGAGATTATATTTAGTATAAATAGTATAATCTTCAGCCTCTTCAAAGAGCTGTAAAAATGGCCTTTAATCTAACCTAAAATTTCTGTGCCAAAGAGACACAATTATTCCTGACAACACCACTCTACTCCCAAGAAAACGTTAAACACCAAAGACACTCCACTGGGAGCTTGTCTTCTTGGCAAAACTGGCCTTTGGGTTAAAAAAAGCCCATACCTCAACTTCTGACAAAGATACAAAATATCCCTAAGTGGATAAAACAGGATTGTCTTATCTTGCCAAGACAGGGTAAGATAGTCCTAAAAAAGTTCCTTGCCTTTAATAATGGTATGCCAGTTATGTTAGGCCTTAGCCAAAGTTGGTTGACTCAACATTACAAACGAGACTTTGGGTGATTGCCCAGATAGTCATTTGTCTCTGTCAATTGTTACACATTTTGGATATCTCTCAATTGTTAAGTAATATTTATTCCCTTCTCAAATCTTTGACAAAGTTAAAGATTATATAATTGTAGTTACTCTCTATGTTATTTAAACTCCTTGAGATAAAATGTTTAACAAAAGTTTTGTTCTCAATATTGTTTGTTATATTTATTATTTTTTATTATTGTATATAGTTATATTTGGTTTAGTTCTATCTTATTTAGACAAAAGGGGGAGATGTAGGGATATAGCCCCACCCATTGGGGGCGTGTTCGCCTCGGGCTAATATTTACAGATAAATCTGCCGGGCGTGAGCCCAACAGCCCTTTTCTTTTTTTTTTTTTTTTTTTTAATATTTATTTATTATGTATACAATATTCTTTCTGCGTGTATGCCTGAAGTCCAGAAGAGGGCACCAGACCTCATTACAGATGGTTGTGAGCCACCATGTGGTTGCTGGGAATTGAACTCAGGACCTTTGGAAGAGCAGGCAATGCTCTTAACCGCTGAGCCATCTCTACAGCCCAACAGCCCTTTTCTTTTGCTCCGCTGTGCTCCGCGGGAACCTGTGGTCCTATAAGTCTATTTCCTTATTAAAGCTGTATATATCTATATAATCTGTCCACATTCATTTGCGCCGCCACAGAGGCAGGCGGATCTCTGTGAGTTCGAGACCAGCCTGGTCTACAAAGAGCTAGTTCCAGGACAGGCTCCAAAACCACAGGGAAACCCTGTCTCGAAAAAAGAAAAAAAAAAAAAAAAGAAAAGAAAAGAAAACATGCTGGGGAGATGACCGCAATGAAGAACACCGGTTGCTCTTCAGAGGACCCGGTTCCGTTCCCAGTATCCATGTGGCAACTCACAAACATCTGTGACTCCAGGGGACCTGAATGCCCTCTGACCTTGACACTGGCACAAGCATACACGCAGACAAAACACATACACACACACAATTATAAAATAAAACCTCAAATTAGTTAAGTACAATTAGGCATAATATAAAAACTCAGTTTCTCAATACCAGTAGCCACACTTTGTGTGTGCACACATGTGTGTGAGCGTGCATGCATGCGGAGGCTAATGGTTGACTTCAGATGCCTTCCTCAGTCATTCTCCACTTGAGTTTTTGAAGCAGGGGCTCTCCTGTTGGAGCTCACTGATTAGGCTGAACTGGCTGACAGATAAGTCCTAGGGATCCTCCCATCTGCAACTCCCCAGGATGCCACACAGGAGCTGTGGTTACATGAACTAAGGTCTTCAACCCTGGGGGCAAGCTCCAGCACGGCATAAACCAGGCACGGTGGCGGCTTGCCTGTAATCCCAGCACTTGAGAGCTGTGGAGCCAGGGATCAGGAGTTCAAATTCAACCTCAACTGCCTATGGTGTTGGAGGCCAGACCGGGTTACAAGAGAACCTGCATCAGAAATAAATACTCGAGCCAGTGCACTGGCTCAGCAGATGAGGTCTCCAAAGGTTCCCACTGCACAGAAGCACAGACATGGGGACATGAGTTCAATCCTCGGAACCCACATAAAGGCGGAACGAGAGAACCAACTGCATAAAGTTGTCCTCTGACTGCCACGTGTGTTTATTATTTAAATAACAAATACAATTTAAAATAAAAGACCAGGCATGGTGGCACATGCCTTTAAACCCCAGTACTTGGGAGTCAGATGAATCTCTCTGTAAGTGAGGCCACGGTTACATATTGTCTATGTCTGATCTATGTAATGAGTTCCAGGTCAGCCAGAGTTACATAGTGGGTCTCTGTCTAAAAAGTAAATAAAAGTCAGGTGTGGTGGCCCTTGCACTCCAGAGGCAGAGGCCAGCAGGTTTCTGTGAGTTACAAGCCAGTTTGGTCTACATGACAAATTCCAGGCCAGCCAAGGCTACATAGTGAGACCCTGTCTCAAATTAAATAAATAATAAATAATTGAGGATTCTATCTACTTATAACAAGCTAGCAAAAACAAGGCAACAGCTGCTACAAATTCAGTACGCTCCTTGCTTTAAATAACCTCATAGAAAACCAGGCTCTCCTCTTCCCACCTGTTCGGCCACATTTAAAGAAACAGCAGGTCCTTCATTATCCCATAATAATTGAAACCATGTTAATTTTTTTTTCTGCTGTCTCTTTAGAAAACACCAGAGAATTATGTTCACAACAGACTGCAAACCTTCTTGAATTTTCTTTCCCTTCTGTCTTCTCACCCTCCCACACTTGGCACTTACATTCCTCAAACTCTCTGCTCCCCGATTCTAAACCTCCTAATTTAGCTGCTGGTTCTTCCCAGCACCCCCTCTGCGTGGCTCGTGGCTCATTAGTATGTAGTTCTCCAGAAATCAACCCTTCAATCCGTCCTTCTCTCCTTCCTTCATCAACCCCGGTGTTTCCTGTACACTGGGCAAGTGCTCTAGAACAGAGCTATGGTCCCAGACGCCTCTCACAAATATACTGGGCTATGACAGACAGCGAGCCCCAGGCTGCCATAGCCAATAGCACATTCCAGTGACCCAGCCCACAACCTTCATGCCAGCCAAGACCCATTTCTCCAAGATGACTCATTTTTCCTACTGGCTGTCTCCTTCTCGCTCCCCCTTCTGCCTGCTGAGAGAAGTTCATGACTGAGCTTCACATCGAAGGAGACATTTCACTGAGATGCCAGAGGGGACTGACGTCACAGGGAAAGGGAGAAAACCAGAAGAACAGGTTTGAAGACACGTCTTTTTTGTTTTGTTTTATTTAATTGGACACTGCCCTACTTTCTGAAAGAAAATGGCTTGCTGTGGGAAGGGCTCTCCTCTGCTCGTTAAGGTAGGATCTCCGCGTGTACTCAGGCTGGCTTCAGACTCAAGCTCCTCTTGCCTCAGCTTCCTAAGTACTGGGATCACAGGCGCTCACCGTTATGCCCAACTCAGTACATTCAACTCCTAACAGTCTCTGAAGGCCAAGAAATGCCTCAGTCTGAGGACAAGCCTATTGGTATCTAATGTGTGTTGTATGTGTGCGTGTGTGCGTGCACCTGTGCTTCTCGCTCCAGGGTATCCCAGGGGCCAGCCTGGTCTTGGGCTCCCCATATAATCGCGAATGATCATCCTGTCCCCATCTCCAGCGATTACATTTTTTGAGACACCACACCTGGTTTCTCTGGTGCTGGGGCTTAAACTCAGGATCTTGTGTATGCTGATAAGCACTGTGCCATCTCAGCTACCTCCCAAGATCCTCCATCAGTTTTTGAGACAAGAGCTCATCAATTGGTTAAGACTGGCAACTCAGCAAGCCCCAGGGATTCTGCGCTGGGACATATCTCCTACCTGGCTTGTACATGGGTCCTGGGGATCTAAAGTCAGGCTTTTGTAGCAAGCACTTTACTCATTTGAGTGGCCTCCCCAGCTCTGTTTGCTTGTTTGCTTGGAGACAGGATCTCATGTATCCTGAGCTGGGCTCCAGCTAGCTAATTAACTGAGCATAACTTTAAAACTCTGATCCTGCCACATGCTGGGGCTGCAGGAGTGTGCTACTACACCTAGATTATGCGGTTATAGGGACTGAACCTGGTTCCTGCATGCCAGGCAAGTGCCTTACCAACCAACGGAGTTACATTCCCCACCCACCTTTTTTTTTCTTTCCCCCAGACCAGGTCTCACTGGCCTGGAACTGGCTATGTATCTAAGTTGGCCTCAAACTAGAGATCTTCTTGCCTTAGCATCCTAAGTGCTGGAATTACAGGCTTGTGCCACCATACCCAATGCTTCCATAAATCCCCTGCATGAAGGACAGTCTGTTTGAAGTGCCATTGGGTCCTGTATGTATCATCCTGTTTTCAGCTAGAGGGCACACATTACCTATAACCCTTCTGCTCTTCTTTATCTTTCCATTCTTGTGTCCTCCATGTTTCTGAAGTAACATCACCCATGCCTCTCGGATCAGCTCCTTTTTCTGCAGATCAATTCTATCTTGCAATGACACCACTGCCCAACAACTTCCCTAAGCCAGGAACCTGACCTGAGTGTCAACCCGAACTTTTCCTCCATCAGCCCTCATCCCTGGGCATTTTGAAGTCCTATGATTTCTTGTCCTTGAGATTTCTTATCCAGTTGTGGTATCAAGGGTCATCTTCCAGCTTCTTGGGAGGAATCCCACGTTCAACGGTAGCCTGAGCAACTTAGTGAGACACTGTCTCCAAATAAAAACTAAATGATGGCCAGGGGTCCAGAAAAGTGTTTCACAGTGGGCAAAGGTGCTGGCTGCCAAGCCTGATGACCTGAGTTTGATCTTTGGGACCTAATAACTGCCTGGAGTTGTCCTCTGACCTCCACATGTGTGCCCTTCATATACGTTCCCCACTCACCACAAATAAACACTTGTAATAAAAATACAGTCATGCGTATACTACAATGGCCAAACTCCTGTCTCGCATGTACAAGGCCCTAGGTCTAATCCCTAGTATTAAAAAACAAAACAAAACCTCTGGGGCTGGAGAGATGGCTCAGTGGTTAAGAGCACTGGCTGCTCTTCCAGAGGACCTGGGTTTGGTTCCCAGCAATGGGAGACGAGGGTGGAGAGAAACCAATCCCTAGAGCTCACTGGCTAGCGACTGTGGTCAAATCAATGAGCTCCAGGTTCAAAACACAAGACAGATGCAGACTGAAAAAGACACCCAACTTCAACCTTGCTCTCCATGTGTGCACACATGCACACACCCTTTTAACGTCAATACCCTTGGCAGATCCCCAATTCTGAACCCCATTGGCCTATGGACCAGCTGCTCTTTCCTCTGACTTGCTGAACTTCCTGGCTCACTCCTTCCAGTCCTTCAGGCCTACGGCGAGGGTTCCCTCCTGGAAACAGCTTTAGGACAGTTTGCTTCTTCCACTTTTAATTTCTTTTAGTGTGTTTATATGCGTGGATGTGGATGTGTGCTTGCCTTGGTGCACATGTGCAGGTCAGGAGACAGCTGGTGGGAGCTGGTTCTCTCCTTCCACCATCTCAGGTCGTCAGACTTGGCAGCGAGCTCCCCACCCACAAGTCTCCAGCCCAGAGCTTTTCGTTATTTTTTAATTCATTTTTTTTTTCGAGACAAGGTTTCTCTGTGCATCCCTGGCTGTCCTGGAACTCACTCTGTACACTAGGCTGGCCTCGAACTCACAGAGATCCACCTGCCTCTGCCCTCTGAGTACTGGGATTAAAGGCGTGTGCCATCACCACTGGGCAAGAAGCATATTAATACATTTAAGTACACCCCTGAAAATAAGAAGCCATTTGGGCTTTTTACCATGGTGCCCTGGGGAAGCCCTTAAAAATTCAAGATCCTATCTGGCCAAGAATCTTTCCTGCTTACCTTCTGGGCCTGACAAGAGCATATTCCAGACACAAATGCACTTTTATTTGAGAAACCATTTATTAGGTTTTATTCCACTTATAAAACTAGTACAGGGCCGGGCGGTGGTGGCGCACGCCTTTAATCCCAGCACTCGGGAGGCAGAGGCAGGTGGATCTCTGTGAGTTCGAGACCAGCCTGGTCTACAAGAGCTAGTTCCAGGACAGGCTCCAAAACCATAGAGAAACCCTGTCTCGAAAAACCAAAAAAAAAAAAAAAAAAACCTAGTACAGGCTAATTACAGTTTGATAAACACAGGGAAGTATAAAAATAGAGAAATCATTGCCATTAACAGATGTCTGTACAAATATAGGAAAAGAAAACACCAGGGGTAGTGCCACAGACATTTGGAAGGTTTTCTTTAACTCTTAAATTTCAGTGTTTAATTAGGGCTATGTTGTTGTTGTTTGAGTCAGGGTTCTGATGTAGCCTAGGTTGGCCTCCAACTCATTAAAGTGCTGAGGATAACCCTTCTGCTACCCACATCCCCAGTGTTAGGAACACAGGTAGGCAAGTGGCATTACATTCTCTTGAAAAGTTTCTACACTTTTTTTGGATACACACACACACACACACACACACATATATGTATATGTATATATATATATTAATTATATGAATGCATATACACAGAACTGGAAAATTACATCCATTTTTATTTATTCAGTATATGAAAAGAAATAATATTGTAATAATCTCCAATTCTACAGAAATGGTTTTACCAAGTGTATTTTGTACTCTATTTGTCATTTGTCCTGGCAGTGCTGGAGAATGAACCTGGGGCCTCAGGTGTGGTATGCAGTCACTCTACTGCTAAGCTAGAGATGA
The DNA here is from genome assembly GCF_950005125.1 of Chionomys nivalis. Taxonomy (NCBI): domain Eukaryota; kingdom Metazoa; phylum Chordata; class Mammalia; order Rodentia; family Cricetidae; genus Chionomys; species Chionomys nivalis. The sequence continues at coordinate 120,011,062 of NC_080088.1, read as the reverse complement.
ATGACATCTAAAATGACGTTTCCAGTGCTGTATTTTTCATAGATAAGTGGTTAACAGATTCCTTCAACAGACCAATAAAAGAGATTAACAACCTAATAGATTGCCTTCAGAGTGCACATGTGGATTTTATATATATATAAGTTTTATATATATATATGTAAGTTTACTTCAATTATAACTAAGTTATGACATCATCAGAAACATGAATACATAATTGTGTAACATTCAATGTTATTGTGCTAATTCACTTCCTTGTTACCAGGCGTTTAGTGAAAAAAAGTAATTTTATGTGTATAAGCGCTTTGCCTGAATGTATGTAAGTGTACCATGTTCCTGCCTGGAATTCAGGGAGATCAGAAGAGGTTGCTGGGTCCCCTGAACTGGAGTTTGGATGGTTGTGAGCCACCACACGGGTGCTGGGAGCAGAACCCAGGTGTTTTCTGCAAGAAGATTAAGTGCTCTTCGTCGCTTCGCCTAATCTTCAGCCCATCATTACTCATTATTTTTAATTAACTTATTTTTTTGAGACAGGTTTCTCTGTGCATCCCTGGCTGTCCTGGAACTGTGTAGACCAGGCTGGCTTTGAGCTCAGAGATCCACCTGCCTCTGCCTCCCAAGTGCTGGAACTAAAGGTGTGTGCCTGCCACTACCGCCCGGCAGCCACAACATTTTTCTTTTCAAATTTATTATTATTTTATGTGCATTGGTGTTTTGCCTGTAAGGATGTCTGGGAAGATGCCAGATGCCATTTGTGAGCTGCCATGTGGGTGCTGGGCCTTGAACCTGGGTCCTAACCACTGAGCCATCTCTCCAGCTCCCAGAACTTTTTTTAATTGTACAGAATACAAAATAAACACAAACATACATAATTTGAGAGTTTTTTGTTTGTTTGTTTAGGAGATATTATTTTATGGTATAGCCCAGACTGGACTCCCAACAGTCAATGCTCCCCAGCCTCCAGAATACCAGGATCCCTAAAATGTTACTATGGGAACATTTCAGACAGAACAGTGAGACAATGGTACAGTGAACACATGCTCACTGTCTAGAGTTACACCTAACATTCTGATGTCTTTATCTTCTACTATCCCTCCAGCCATTTAGGTTTGAACGGTTTTCCGAGGCAGGGTCTCAGTATTTAGCCCAGGCGAGCTTAGAATTTTTGAGTCTCTCGCTTTAGCATCCTGACTTTGAGATTACCAGAATGTATCGTCACTCTCAGCCTTTCTTTTCGAGGTTCTTCTCCAACTCACTATGTAGCCCATACTCTACAGTGATGGCTTTGGTGATACTCGGGAATATTTAGTATGAGACAGTCTTTACACTCTTATCCTAACAAATCCCCACGACAGGGTTGCAAAAAGCTTTGGCTGACCTGGAACGCTCTCTAGAGACCAGGCTGGTTTTGAACTCACAGAGATCCTCCTGCGCCTGCCCCCACGTGGAGTGCTGGAATGAATGGCGTGCACCACCATGCTCGGTTCTCCATCCCTCGACAGTCAAGCTCTGGAGACCACTCGGGCCTGGGATTGAGGGTCACGACCGCCCAGCGCTGGGAAGTTTGGGGACTTCTGTGGGGTCGGCGTCCTTTCCTCAGGCGCCCCGCTCGCAGAATGACAGGCACACGCCAAGAGACCTGCGAGCCTAGGTGGCGCTGCAGAGCGAGTCCCACTGCTCGGATCTCGTTACCCCAACCTTCCTTCCCCTGGCACCTCTCGGGACACTGGCGCCCACGCACGCGCACGCGCACCTCGCGGCCGCTTTCCCTTTAAGATTACTTTAGTCTCCTCCGACCCCCACGGCTTCCGCGCAGCGTTCCCACAATGCAGTGCGGCTGAGCGCCTCGGAGCCCGCGGGGGAGCTGCGGCCGGGATCAGGGCTGAGGCGGCGGCGGCGGCAGCGGGAAGTGGGCTGCGGCGGGCCCGCGGCGTCGGGCCGTGCGGATGTCGGGCTGGGCGGACGAGCGCGGCGGCGAGGGCGACGGGCGCATCTACGTGGGGAACCTTCCGACCGACGTGCGAGAGAAGGACCTGGAGGACCTGTTTTACAAGTACGGCCGCATCCGCGAGATCGAGCTCAAGAACCGGCACGGCCTCGTGCCCTTCGCCTTCGTCCGCTTCGAGGACCCGCGGTGAGGAGCCCGCGGCTCGCCCTCCTGCAGGCTGGCGCCCGGCCCGGCCCTCCCCTCTCCCCGCGCTCCCCTCCCCCTCCCCGCGGCGCCGACCCCTCGCGGCACCCCCCGGAGGCGGCGGCCACTTCTCTCCTCAGCTTCCCCTGTGGTTTAGTGTTTCACGTCAAAACCCCAGATGGGCTCTGGAGGGCCCGGGCCCGCCAAGCTTGCCTTGGGGAGAGTACGAGTCTGCACTCTTTCCCTGGAGGCTGGGAAGGCAGCCTAACGGGAAGCTCCCCTAAAGGAGCCGCGGGTCCCCGAACCGCCTCTGCAGAGGACTCGGCAAAGTAGGCAGTCGCCACCCCGCCCCCCGAGCCCGGGGCCCTCGCCGTTATGGGGGAACACACGGCGGGGACAGGTTGCCTTTGGCGGCCATAAAGGGGTGTCTGGGACCTGTCCCCATTCGGGCTCCCCACCGCGCCTAGTTCTTGTAAAAAGAGTGGGATTGAACCCGCGGGGGAAGGGAGCGGCGGCTGTGATTTGATTCCCGTCTGATGAGGGAGGCCCGCCCGCCACAAGTTAATAGTACCAGGGTTGAGGAAAAGCTAGGACCTGTGGTTTTGCAAGTGTTAGCCCTCGGACCGGAAAAGGCCCAGAACTTTTAAGTGCGCTGTAGAAGTCACAGCACCCCAGTGCTCACATCGCTGGGAGGACCGATCAGCTCCGTCTCTGCCTGCCGACCCGGTGTCCCGCCGGCCTGGGTTGGAGATACGGATTGCCAGTGGAAGTAACCTGGTCTTCGATGGTTGAAAACTAACGGCCTATTCCAAAGTGTCTTGACATTTGCCTCAAAAGTAGACGGAAGCATTTTTACAGATGGACGTGAGACAGTCATGTTAGTTAACAGCGCCTTTGTCTATTTTGAAGTCATTTCGTGTCAGGTGCCATGCTCTGTATGTAGTTAGCATTTCCAGCAACCCATGAGGGAGATATTGCTGACCGTACCGCACAGATGAGGAAATTTCGCATTGGTTAATGCAAGAGGTTAGTGAGGGGATAACGGTGTTTCATAAGGGATCTAGGTAGGATCTAAACCTCCTCTTAGACTTAACAGTTACTGTGTGTTATATGGTCATGTTCTTCCTTTAGTCTTAGCAGAAGAAATTATATTCTGCTCTATTTGAGAAGTTTCAAACAAAGCACTTAAAATATTAGCATCTTAGTCTTTTTAATAACCCAATGAGATGATAGGCCTGTTTCTCAGGGGGTATAAAATGTTTAAATAGGTAACTCAAGTCCTTTACATACAAATTCCGATTTTAATCCCTAATATGCCTGCCCCTTCCAGGCTCCCTTAGAGATACATTCTGGCAGTCAACGTTGTCCAGGATGTGTTTGTTCCTTGATGCCTTTTTGTTAGTTTGCTTTAGGCAGGGTATTATACTATAGCCCTGTCTGACCTGGAACTTTGATAGACCACGTTGGCCCCAAACACAGCGATCTACCTGCCTCTGGCTTGCATTGCTGCTATTAAAGATGTGAGTCACCATATCCACCCCTCACTTATCTTTTGAAGAAGATTCATTTATGTGTGTGTGTGTCTTATCTGTATGTATCTGTCTGTTCCACACGCATGCCTCTTGTCCAAGGAAGTCAGAAGAGACTGTTGGATCCTTGGAACTGGAATTACTGATGGTTGTGAGCCACCATGTGGGTGCTTGAACCAGCATCCTCAGGCCCTCATCTGTCTTTAATCTTCTTTCAAGACGGAGTTTCTTTTTTTTCTTGAGCTCTACATTTTTCTCTGCTCCCCTCCCTGCCTCTCTCCTCCTCCGAGCTTCAACCCTTCCCCAAGGTCCCCATGCTCCCAATTTACTCAGAAGATCTTGTCTTCTTACACTTTCTACTTCCCATGTAGATTAGATCTATGTAAGTCTCTCTTAGTGTCTGAATTGTTGTCTAAGTTCTCTGGGATTGTGGTTTGTAGGCTGGCTTTCTTTGCTTTATATTTAAAAACCAACTATGAGTGAGTATATGTGATAATTGTCTTTCTGTGTCTGGGTTACCTCACTCAAAATAATGTTTTCTAGCTCCATCCATTTTCCTGCAAAATTCAAGATGTCATTTTTTTTTCTGCTGTGTAGTACTCCACTGTGTAAATGTACCACATTTTTCTTATCCATTCTTTGATCGAGGGGCATTTAGGTTTTCCAGGTTCTGGCTATAACAAACAAAGCTGCTATGAACATAGTTGAGCACATATCCTTGTGGCACGATTGAGTATCCTTTGTATATATACCCAAAAGTGGTATTACTGGGTCTTGAGGAAGGTTGTTTTCTAATTTTCTGAGAAATCGCCACACTGACATCCAAAGGGGTTGTACCAGCTTGCATTCCCACCAGCAATGCAAAAGTGTTCCCTTTTCCCCACAACCTCTCCAGCATAAGTTGTCATCAGTGTTTTTGATCTTGGCCATTCTTACAGGTATAAGATGTAAGCTCAGAGTTGTTTTGATTTGCATTTCTCTGATGACTAAGGATGTTGAGCATTTCCTTAAGTGTCTTTCAGCCATTTTAGATTCCTGTTGAGAGTTCTCTGTTTAGGTCTGTACTCAAGACGGTTTCTTGTGTAACAGCTCTGGCTGTCCTGGAACTCAATTTGTAGACTTGGCTGGCCTTGAGTTCACCTGCTTCTGCCTCCTGAGTGCTAGGATTAAAGGCATGTGCTGCCACCACCATCATTGGGCTCCTTTTTAAACTTTAATCTTTATGCCATTAAGCCTTTTAGAATATTAAGGGGCCTAATATAGGATAAGCCTTTAGAGCAGTGGTTCTCAGCCTTCCTAATGCTGCAAACCTTAATACAGTTCCTCATGGTGTGGTGACTCCAGCCATAAAATTATTTTCGTTGCTACTTCATAACTGTGATTTTGCTACTGTTAAGAATCATAATGTAAATATTTTTGGAGATATAAGTTTGTCAGAGGGGTCTGACCTCAGGCTGAGCTTGAGAGGAAAATGCTTGCCATGTTCTGATAAATTGGCTTATTGGCAAAATCAGTTATCAACAATTACTTTTTCTTTTGAGACAGGGTTTTCCTGGCTGTTCTGGAACTCATGTTGTAGACCAGGCTGGCCTTGAATTCAGAGATCTGCCTGCTTCTGCCTCCTGAGTGCTGGGATTAAAGCCACCATGCCTGGGCTTCCATGCCCTTGACAGCTGTAGTCCTGTTTTAGTTTGTGCATCCAGAATCATGAGTTTTGTTAAGATGACTTCACAAATACGTAGCACATCTTTTGTTCATATTCAAATCCCTTCATTATTATAAATTTTTTTTTTTTTTTTTTTCAGTTTGAGGGTTTTGCACTTGAGAATGTGTGCATGCCATGGCTGAGCCATCTTGCTGGCCCAGCTGTAAAGTTTCTGAGTAACGTGAAAAGGTTCCCAACTAAAGCACATCAAGATTTTGTTTTGGGGTCTATCCTCCTGTTCCCTCAGGCTGATTTCACCTCTTAATTACTCGTGCCCTTCATTGGGAAGTCATTGGGCAGCACTAACTTAAAGCTTTCCTTTGCAGGGATGCTGAAGATGCAATTTATGGAAGAAATGGTTATGATTATGGCCAGTGTCGACTTCGTGTAGAATTCCCGAGGACTTTCGGAGGTCGGGGTGGATGGCCCCGTGGTGCAAGGAATGGGCCTCCTACAAGACGATCTGATTTCCGAGTTCTTGTTTCAGGTATGTTCTTACCACAATGAATGAAATGGTGCATGTATGCTACTTGTAAGAAAAACTAGCTGTTATTCAGTACATGGTATATGCTGGCTTTTTAGTAATCAGTGCACACGGGCAGTCTAAAGCTTTGTTCTAGTTTTTTCAGGGAGGCAGGTACCATACAAATGAAATTATATAAGTAATGCAGCCTTGTGGGACAGAAACTTGTTTCTTTTTTGTTTTCAGACAAGGTCCCTATGTAGTCTTGGCTGTCCTGGAACTCACAAAACCAGGCTGGCCTTGAATTGACAGAGATCTGCCTGCCTCTGCCTCCTGAGTGCACAGCATGATAAACATGTTTCTTTTAAAGTGGTTTCTTACTGGTGAGGGGCAAAATGATGACAAGACCTTTGATCTATAATTCTAAAAATGTTCATCTTTGGAAATGTTCCTTGGTGTCTGGCTTTATAGACATCACAGGAACCAGATGCAAACAACTTAAAATCTTGGGGATTGTATTGGAAAACATAGAACATTTGTAATTGGTGTCAATGAATGATGGATGAAATGCTAAGCTCAGAAGTTTATGTGTCTTTAAAATATCAATGCAGTGTTAAGGTCCCGGGCCCTCTGCACACTGCAGGGGAGTTTGGGGGCCCCAGTGGAGTGAAATGTATTGAGCCTGCTGCCTTTTAAAGTGTGAATGTCCCACAATCATGGTAGTGCATAGAGTGATGGTATCTGTCTATCTGTGTCCCTTTGTAATTTTTTAACCCTAGGACTCTATTCCCTCCTTCAAGATGTCATACATTATCTTTTTTTCTCTCCATGCTGCTCTGAAATCCTGCTTAGAAAACTATTAGGAAATGGCTGCAGTCCTGAGCTGTGAGCGGTAAACACAGCCTTTGAGAGCAGGAGCACATTTCCCTTTCATGACATCAGGTAGGGTTGTATGACTCCCAACTAGTTTTAGCGTCTGAGTGTTACCTTTCCCCAACTGTAGTGAGGAATGTTGGTGATCTCTTACGAGGTACTTTGTGGTCTGTCAACCATTCATGATAATAGAAAACAAACTTTGGTTTTTGTTGATGGCTGTTCCCTCAGCTGCACTTGATTTGTTTCAAACGCCCCATGTCCTGGAAAATAAGTTCAGCAAGAAATACCTGGTACTAATAAATTTTATAAGAAAAAAAACAAAACAAAACAGAATTCAGTTTTGGGAGTGTCACATTGATTGTGAAGGACAGAATGGTAAATTCTCAGAGGTTGTAAGCCTGTAATAGGATGCTTTTGTTGGGAAACTTTGGTCTCTGGACAGTTAACCTAGCTTTTCACAGTGGTTTACCATATATACTTCAAGTAATTTTTCTGGTTTTGTGCCCCTTTAAAGGATTTGTGACTTGGGAACCTTAAGAATAAAGTGATCCACAGAGTATAGATCATCATAGGTATTGCTAGTGCCTAACAGCAGTTAACATGACTAAAGGGTGTGGCTCTTCTCTTACATTGTCTGTACCTAGGACTTCCTCCATCAGGCAGCTGGCAGGACCTGAAAGATCACATGCGTGAAGCTGGGGATGTCTGTTATGCAGATGTACAAAAAGACGGAATGGGGATGGTTGAGTATCTGAGAAAAGAAGACATGGAATACGCTCTGCGTAAACTGGATGATACAAAATTCCGCTCTCACGAGGTGGGTTCTTACCTTCTATTAAGTCTAATTTAGCAATAGTAGCAACAGGTCATGGCCTTTGCCATTTGATGACTTCACAGTACCATAAAGATCCTGTATGACACCCTCATAAAGATACATGCAAGCAAAACACCAATACACATAAATTAAAAATTAAAGGGGGTGTTTGCTAATCCTAAGTCCTGCAAGGTCAGAGCACGGAGAAGTATGCATTTGTTTATCTTGATTTTCTTCCTTTTTGAAATGGAAGAGTATGGGTACTTACCTCCTAATAACATTGTGCAGGTGTAGTAACATCACAGTATCAGGCATGCAGTACGTGGGGCTGAGAGCCAGGTTAGAGGTCATCAGCTTTGCTTACTATTCTTATACTTTACTCTTTCCTTTTCTGTTTGTTCCAATTTCAGGGTGAAACTTCATACATCCGAGTTTATCCTGAGAGGAGTACCAGCTATGGCTACTCACGGTCCCGGTCTGGGTCCAGGGGCCGTGATTCTCCGTACCAAAGCAGGGGCTCTCCACACTACTTCTCTCCTTTCAGGCCTTACTGAGGAAGGGGGTGGGAAGTTTTTCTATTTTTTAGATGCCCTGAGCTGCTTTGTGCTCAGAATCTGCATTCCAGATTGATAATTTAGTGTCTTAGGAGATTTTCTAATTTCTTTCTTTTTTCTTTTTTAAGGAACTACATAATTTCAACCAGGGCCACCATACTAGCAGTGAAATGTTTTAGACTGCAAAAATAGAAGTTGTGGCTTTGGTTCAGAACAAGTTGTATATTTTTCACCCCTGATTATGGGATAGAAATCAGTGCTGCATCTTTGTGGGCTGCTCTGCTCTGGAGATCAGCAGTTACAACAACTGAGTCGCTCATTTTGTTGAGAAATATATTTTAAATGTTTAGTAATTGGTGTGTGGTTATCTCTGAGTAGGCACATAGGTTTCCCCTAACAGATTCTGACCAAAGAGCAGCGTCCTCTACGTTATCACAGCAGTTTGTCGGGGCAGAAACATTACATTGCTGGGGTAGTGGTGATGGTTTCAAAATTTCAACACCAAAGGCAGATTCTGTATTTTTTTAAGATTGATATTTATGTGTACACTACATGTGTGTTCATGCTCACTGAGGCCGCAAAGGCATTATAGACCCCTAGAACTGGAGTCACAGGAGGTTGTTGGGTCACCCTGAGTTGACACCAGTCAGACAGGAGACTAGGGAGGGCTCCGGTTTTTGTTTTTTAATTTGTGTAACCTTGGCTGTTCTGGATCTCACTCTGTAGATCAGGCTGACCTCAAACTCAGAGAGATCCACCTGCCTCTGCCTCTCAAGTGCTGGATTTAAAGACATGCGCCACCACACTGGTTAAGTTCTCTTAACCACTGAGCCATCTCTAACCCAGATTCGGAGTTTTTTTTTTTTTTTTTTTTGGTTTTTTCGAGACAGAGTTTCTCTGTGGCTTTGGAGCCTGTCCTGGAACTAGCTCTGCAGACCAGGCTGGTCTCGAACTCACAGAGATCCGCCTGCCTCTGCCTCCCGAGTGCTGGGATTAGAGCTGACATTGTAAATGAAACTGCCTGTAAAAGAGGTTCACTGAGGTGGTTCACGCCTCTAATCCCTGTACTTGAGAGAGGAAGCCACCCTATCTGAACAACAACACAAAAGGTGTGTGCGTCTGTGTGTGAGAACATTGCAGATAAGAGAAGAGGAAGAATGAAAACAAGCCCAAGGCTATTTTTAACAAGTTCTTTCTTCAGAAAGGAACTGTTTGGCTGGTGTTCACAGGCACTGTGTGTGGGGAGGGGGGGGGGTCAGGTGCTCATAGACACAGCTTGGGGTGGGGGTCAGGTGTTCATAGACACAGCGTGGGGTGGGGGGTCAGGTGTTCATAGACAATGTGGGAAGGGGTGTTGCCACTTTCTGAGAAAGGAAGATGGTTCTAAATTAGGAGTTTCCAGGCTGTAGTTTACTTTGACACTACTCAAACATTTCTATAAAACGAGTCTTCTGGTAGGAATAAAGTGCTAAGGAACACATGAAGATGGTTGGCTGCTCAAGTCAGTGGAAAAGCAACTAAAAATAACTTTTGTCACGTGGTCACGGGTAATCTATCTCCTAAGTATAAACAGAAAAATTCACATACATACATTTTGATAGTGTTTTTTGGGAGATGAAGGAAGATGTTTTCCATATGGAACAGGCCTGTGAGTACTTGATCCACTTCCTTGGAAGCAGGCTTGTGGTGCTCAATTAGCTGGCTATTTTCCAGTTCTGTCCTCAGAACAGTTACCAAGAAATCGTAAATGTCCGGTTTACACAAGTATTCACAGTAGCAAATGACCACCCTGTGAGTCCACCATCTTGATAAGGGTTCCCCTTCCCCAGAATAGCTACTCTGCTGTGGGAGAAGGGATCCTGTTTACCATGTCTGGCAAAGGAATATTACCTGTTTGAAAACAAGAAAGAATATTATAGTTGAACCTGCTATTCAGCTGGCCCTCCTAAACTAATGGTCACTTGGTTTTCATGAAACAATGGAAGTAGGTATTAATGCCATCCTTTTCCCCAGCTCTCAAGTATCACTAACAGTTCAAAGTGAAGCCAAACCCACACCTTCCAGTACATAGAGGCAAGCTGTATATAACCAGGCACATATATTAGGTAGAAATGGAAGACTAAGAATGAACCTTTGCCTAGAATCCAAGTCTGGAGCAAGGTTCTATCTGTGTGATATGATCATAGATCTATCTGATGAAGTATATAAAAGTCTTTTCTCTTTAGCTAGCTGAAGCAAATATGGCAGTTAAGAGTTTAATCCACAGGCAGGGGTGCACACCTTTAATCCCAGCATTTAGGCAGAGGCAGGTGGATTTCTGTGAGTTCAAGACTAGCCTGGTCTACAAAGCGAGTTCCAGGACAGTCAGAGCTGTTATATAGAGAAACCCTGTCTCAAAAAAACAAAAGAAAAATTGAACTCATAAATATGTTAGTTTTGTTAGCCAGAGCTTTAACTTTTAGCTGCCTGGTGTTTGTGTCTGCTGTGGAGGCTGAAAATTCAACATAGGAGACAAAAGGTCATGCTGCCCAAGCTTCCATTTTAAGTGTGTATAGTGAAGTTGGAAATGCAGTTGCTACATCAGGAATTACAAACCACGGCTGAGATACATAAGCTATATATAGGTATGTTTCAGCTGGCCTATGTGACATGTTAGTTTTTCTTATTTGAAATGGTTACCAATACAAGTTGAGGAAGTATCAGACAAAAAGTTTTCCAAGCAAATCAGTTCAGGTTCCTCTGTCACCAGAGCACCAGGGAATGCCAGCTGTTCCTGAAGACAGGGCCCAGGCCCAGGGAGATATGCGGTCTGCCACACACACACACACACACCCTTAGTCCTTCCTGTACTGCACGTTCACTTTCACTGACTGGCCCCAAAAGGTGGGTATGACTCCTGGGCTACTGTCATCACGGCACCACTTGTGTGCAGTTTATCCTTTTGTATCCAGATAGTGTTTATCATCTTCAGTGAGCATGTCTGAACCACTGCTGACTGCCCTGGGAACACATACCTGGGGGGGCCACAAAGTACTCCTCCACAACGTGCCTGGAGTTCTGGAGGAGTTCCTCAGCACAGCTGCCTTCCGCTGCAGTGTCAGGTCTCAGGTACAGACACCTGCAAAACCCAAAGGTCGGACGTACATTTTGAGGGAATTGAGGCTTCTTGAGCACAGAGAGATAGGATCAATAAGGAGGGTACAGGGGAGCAAAACAGCCTTTGCTGTAATTACCATCCCCAGTAGGGGTGCTACCTCAAGTTTGTAGGTCCTCCCGGTTACTAAGGACTGTAATTATTCCCTGGTTTGAGTAGCAAATCTTCTTGGATAATTAATATGAGTAGACTAATTTTGGCGAAGTAAATAAATGGGCAATTATGATACAATTGTATTAAATCTGGGCTGGAGATATGTCTCGGTGGTTAGATGCACTGGCTACTCTACCAGAGGACTCATGTTTGGTTCCTAGCACCTACATGGTGACTCAAAACCACTTACAACTCCAGTTCCAGGGAATTCTGATGCACTGCACACGTGTGCATATTCAGGCACACACACAAAATATTTTAAAACAAGCAAAATACATCAAAGACTAACAAATGTCCCAAACCCTGCTCCAGTGAGAAGCATGTACTCAAGAATCAATGATGTCACTGCCAGAGACTCACCAGATGCAGCATGAATCCCATACAAGAGAACACAGCTGATTCAGACGGGCAGTAAGTTAGTAGTACCCCTGAGGTGAATGCTGTTTTTTTTTTTTTTTTTTAAACTACAGCCACCTTCGGAGATGCCTGTCACTAAGTAAGATGCACTGAACAGTCACATTGGGTGGTACATGCCAATAATCTTTGTACTTAAGTAGTTTAAGGCTAGTGCCTGCACAGGCTTTGTCTCTAAGATATATCACATGAATCTCTTGTTCTCTAGACATAGTGGCTTCTCTAAAATATGTGTATATAGTGCCTCTAAAGTATGCACACTGCTTAGTGGGTCAAAGCACTTGCCACCTAGCTGGAAAGAGAATGGACTCCTGGACTCCCATAGGTTGTCCTCTGTCCTCCACTTGTACTCTGATCAGTACATCTATACTCACACATACATTGCTTTAATTACAGCATTCAGGGGGCAGGCACAGGTGTGAGTTCGAGGCCAGTCTACGTACTAAGTCTAAGGTCAGCCAGGGCTACACACTAAGATTCTGTCTCAAAAAAATTCAAATATCTGCATTACAAACCAGTGAAACTAAACAGCGATACAATCAAGCAGTTTCACACTGAGTTCAAAGTGCCTGACAAGAGCCAGCCTGCTTCTAGATACTCATTAAAAATGAGGGAGTCTCTAATACCTTAACCTGGGAAGTGAGGCTGGTAGACCTCTGAGTTCAAGGTCAGCCTAGTCTACAGAGCACGTTCAGGACAGCTACCTGAGAAACCCTGTCTCATAACAATAAAAAGGAATCTGAAATCACTGGCAAAGAGGAGTTAACCCTAGGAGAAGCACCAACATAAAACGAGACATTGTCATTCACGTTAAGAGAATGGAGGGTTGGAAATGGCTCGAGGATCCACACTTGTCTAGCTGATTGTGGTTTTCCCACACTATGTATTCTAGGCTGGCCTCAAAACTCTTCATCCTTCTGCCTCTGCCTCCTGAATGAATGTGTTACTATAATACCCACCTCACCCCAGAAGCCCAAAGTATTATGTTAACTGTGGCCTTAAAATGGAATAATCTTCCAAGACCTTAGTTTCTTTTCAAAAAGTGAAGGTTGCACTTCCATGGCCTTTGTCTTTGTTCGCAGTCCTGGCTAGCCGGAACTGATTAAGTAGATTAGGCTGGCCTCAGATTCGCAGAGATCTTCCTACACTAGCCTCCTGAGTGCTGGAAATAAAAGCATGGGACACCATACCAGCTAACTCTATTTTGGTTATTTATTTTTTATTTTATTTTTTTATTTTTTTGAGACAGGGTTTCTGTAAATAACAGCCCTGGCAGACCTGGAACTTGCTCTGTAGACCAGGCTGGCCTTGAACTCCTGCCCCTGCCTCCCGAGTGCTGGAATCACAGGTGTGTGTGACCACCACCTGGCTTGTGTGGTTTTTTGACAGTTTCTCTGTGTAGTCTTAGCTGTCCTGGAAATTGCTGTGTAGAGTAGCCTGGTCTACACAGTGAGTAAATCTACATAACTCAGAGATCTGCCTGCCTCTGCTTCCCGAGTGCTGGGATTTGTTTTTTAGGAAAAAAAAATGGGTGGTGGGGCTGTATGTCAGTGGTATAATGACAGCTTTGTATGTGTGAGGCCCTAAATTCAATATCTAGCACAGAAGGTAGGGAAAAAAAACACATTGCAACTGTACCATTGAAAGGCAGTCACTGGTCTTTCTGGGCTAGGACTCTGTTGGAGACTGGCTAAGAACACAGTAGATCCTAAGTCTCAATGCCATGAGGTACTTATCTCTGTTTTAGCTTCCTTCCTTTACAGAAGTAAAGAAGACTTTGTAAAATTGCTGGAAACAGCAAATGTAATGTAAAGGTTTATTTTATTATGTATGTGTGTGTGTGTGCACACGAGTACAGGTGCCCGTGAAAACCAGAAGCATCGGATCCCTGGAGTTAGATGCAGTTTTCAGCTGCCTGGTTTGAGTGCTGCAAACTGAACTCAGGTCCTCTGCATGAACAATTAACACTCTTAACTAAAGGACACCTGGTGGTGGCAGTGACGGCACACTCCTTTAATTCCAGCACCTGGGAGACAGAGACAAGCGGATCTCTGAGTTTGAGGCCAGCCTGGTCTACGGAGCGAGTTCCAGGATGGCCAGGACTACACAGAGAAACCCTGTCTCAGAAAAACAAACAACAACAACAACAAAAAAAAACCCAAACAAACAAAAAAAAAAAGGTAGGGGGTAGTGAAAACGGCTCAGGTAAAAGTGCTCTTTGACCCCATGGACCCAAATGGAAGAAACCAACTCCCCTCCACACGTGCTGCGACACGGACGGACATGGCAGCAGTGGGCCCGCATCTTAAGCAGCTCCAGAATTTGAAACACTAAACAGGCCTGGATGACTTTGAGGAAAAGTTTGATTTTGTTTGATTTTGGTAGTGGTGAGGAATCAACCAAGGACTTCATTCTTACTGGCTTTGGGGGCATTATTTATTTGTTTAGAAGTTTTTAAAAAATATTTTTAATTATGCATATGTGAGGGGTCTGTGTATGTGAGTGCCAGTGCCTTCGGAGGCCTTGGAGCTGGAGTTATGTGTGGCTATAAGCCACCTGGCATGGGTGCTGGCACTCAGCTTGGGTCCTTTGCAGGAGCAGCAGCAGATATTCTTAACTGCTAAGCCAACTCTTGGCCTCTGTTTGTTTTTTAGAAGCAGGGTCTCCTTCAATATCACAGGCTGAACTCAAACTTGTGTTAGCCCTGCCTGAGCATCCCAAACCCTACAATTATGGATGTAAGTCACCATGACCAGTTTCAGGCCAACTGTTTACTACGTATCTACCGCACCTGTCTTCCTGCACCAGGAGTCTAGAAGATGAGTGAGTTTTAATGCTCCAAGACATCCACTTCTATTACCAGTGTCTTTCAGCAGCAGCTAGGCCAGTGGCTCTCAACCTGTGGGCCACAGCCCCTACAGGTCGCATATCAGATGTTTATGCAGCAAAACTGCAGTTACAAAAAATAGTAATGAAAATGTTATGGTTGGGGGGGGTCACCACAACATGAGGAACTGTATTACAGGGTCGCGGCATTAGTAAGGTTGAGAACCACCGATCTAAGCAGAGAAATGAGATTCAAGTAGATATATTGTGACTAATAAGTCCTTTGAATATCCTAGAACCGTAAAGAATTACTACCAAGGAACGGGCATTTAATGGCGGTTGACAGCTTAAGAAGAAAGGAAAATAAGTAGGAGAAAAGCAGGTGAGATAAAGAGCCAGTTAAAGCAAGAGCTGAGAACTGAGGGAAAAGTAACAGGAAGAGAGAACTCAAGAAGCGGAAAGAACATGACAGTGCTGGCTTGGAGAAACGGGCCATGAAGACACTTTCTTTTGGTTTCCTTAGAAGCAGTGGCACATCTGAAGGACTTGGAATGGAAAGCGACTTCTGTTGTGAAGTGCTGGGTAGCACTAGGCAAATGGACCTGAGCTTCAGATCAAAGACCTGAAGCAACCAAAGACTGGAAGGTAAGAAGAACGGGAGACTAACAAGGTTCAAATTTTGCAGAAGCACTTCACATAAAGGTCATGGTTCCAGATTTGGCTCTCTGTTGTCACTAAGGGGACTAGAAAAATGGCCCCAGTGGTTAGCACTGGTCAGTCTTCCAGGTCAGCCAGATTTGATTCCCAATACCCACATGGTGGCTTACAATCACCTGTAACTCTAGTTCCAGTGACTCCCACGCCCTGTTCTGCACCAGATATGTGGCGTACAGCGTACAAGAAGCCCAAACATTCACACACACAGATTAGTAAAAAAACCACCAGCACTCGGGAGGCAGAGGCAGGCGGATCTCTGTGAGTTCGAGACCAGCCTGGTCTACAGAGCTAGTTCCAGGACAGGCTCCAAAGCCACAGAGAAACCCTGTCTCGAAAAACCAAAAAAAAAAAAAAAAAAAACAAAAAACAAACCCACCACCAACAAAAAACCCCCAAACACTTTCAAGCCAAAAATGGTAACTAACTCACACCTATAAGCCCAGAATTTGAGAAACTGGGCAATGACTGCCGCAAGTTTAAAGCCAGCTTGGGATATGTAAGCATGATGGTTGCTCAACAACCTATAATCCCAGCACTTGGAAGATGGAGGTCTGACAAGGATCAGTAATTCAAGGTCATCCTTAGCTTGCCTGGTTTATATGAAACCCTGTCTCAAAAGAAGGAAATAATGAAACATGCTGGGTGCGGTGATACAGACCTACAGACAGTAGTACTAAGGAGGCAGCCAACCTTGGGTTTAAAGCTAGCCCGTGCCTGTATAGCCAGACTCTTGTTTCAAATATAGATGACACAGCTTATATGTTATTTGGATATGCCATATTAGTATATAAACTGACTGGAGAAGGTCTCCAAAATATATAATAGTATTTAATTATTTCAGATATTTAATCTGATAAGCAGGTCGACAAGTGCAAACACTTTAGCGGGAATGAGCTTAGCTTGCTGAGAAAAAGTTATGGAAGCCAAAACAAGCTGGAGGGTAGTGAGGGAACAGTACATCCGAGTGAATAAGCAGGGGCTCCAAGGAGCAGGGATTCGAAGACGATGTCTAACAAGCAGCTCGGATTTTGTTTCTATTTACACCGAGACTAGGAAGGCTAGAGGATTCTAACCGGGAATAACATGATTCATAATGAACTAGGGGAAGGGAGAAAACGTCCTTACGGTGACTGGGCAAATTCCCAATCATGCAAAGGACACTGAAAGGACCTGAAACAGCCTGGAAGGTGCCCTGGGTTCCCTGGAAGACCTCTAGGCCGCAAACGGGAGTTTACCTGTTCTCCAGTACTGACTCCAGGGGCTCCACCCCGTCGGTGTCCACGGCGTGCAGCTGCTCAGCGAAGGCGACGGCTTTCTCCAACCGGGCCACCGCCTCGCGGCTGCCGAAGTTTACCAGCGCCAGACGCTCCAGATGCTCTATTTTCTCGGCGGACACGCGGCCACTGCCCTGCGGGGCGAGGGATGGAGTGCCGGTCCCCTGCCCCGCCGCCTGGACCTTTCCCTGTGGGCCCGCTTTGGAAGCAAAGCCTCGGCCCCGATCCGGCGCAGCCCGAAAACGTACCCACACCGCCCGTGCCCACATTTCTTTGCTTCTCGACGGCCGTAGTGACGAGAGGCGGAGCGACGCGCACGATACTGACGACATTAGAGTGCGCCGCGGTCGCCGTCGCAGCCGCCGCCATCGCCATGAACAGCGTCGGAGAGGCTTGTACTGATATGAAGCGCGAATACGACCAATGTTTCAATCGCTGGTTTGCCGAGAAGTTCCTCAAAGGGGACGGCTCCGGGGACCCGTGCACCGACCTCTTCAAACGCTACCAACAGTGTGTCCAGGTGAGTCTCGCCGCAGACGCTGCTGCAGCCATCCCACCGACGTTGCCTGGGTGTCTCTCCATTTGACACACGGGGATGTTTTGCGGTGCTTTGCTTTCTACGGAGTACAGTAGCATCTTCTGGTTCATTTATTTGGTGCTCATTCTAAACTTGCGAAGTAGCCGTAGTTATCTGTATCTTAAAAATGTGTGTGTCTGCGTGCGCGATCAGGGTAAGGACAACTTACCGGAGTCAGTTTTCTCCTTCCACATTTATAAAGGCTCTGGGGATCGAGTTCGGGTTCCCAGGCTTGGCCGCAAGACCTTCCATTATCTCTGTCTTACAGATGGAAAACTAGCACACAGAAGTAGTAACTGGTTCAAATGTACTAGCGTCTGGTGACTTTGATTTATTTTGTTGGGGGCGCAATATTTCATTGTTTTTATAAGTGAATGATGTTTACTGTTTTCTAGACGGTTGCATTGTTTTGATTGTCTTTTTTTTTTTTTTTTTTTTTTTTTTTTTTGGTTTTTCGAGACAGGGTTTCTCTGTGGCTTTGGAGCCTGTCCTGGAACTAGCTCTGTAGACCAGGCTGGTCTCGAACTCACAGAGATTCACCTGCCTCTGCCTCCCAAGTGCTGGGATTAAAGGCGTGCGCCACCACCGCCCAGCCGGTTGCATTGTTTTGTTATGATCTCTTTGTTGCCCTATTTTTCTCTACCAGTTCCCAGTTGCAGCTGGTAAGGTTTGATTCCAGACCAGTAGGAGCACTTTCACTAACCTAACCTAAAACATCCTCCCAATTTCAGGAACGATTTTTAGCTGATTCTCAGTCAGTGAGGGTGACTCAGAGTCACATGCCTGCTGGTACTGGAATAGATTTGAACACTGTCGCTGAGACAGAGCAGTGGCACTTCCTGCCTCTGCCCCCCAAGAGCAGGTGTGCAGACCACACAGGCCCTACCCTCTTTACATTGGTACTTCGTTGAGATTACTGGGTGTGGTGGTCCACACCTTTCCCCAGGAGTGTGAATCCGGGGCTAGCCAGAGCTACACACTGACACCATGTCTGAAAGAGAAGAGTGCCCCTTAAATGTGGGTTTCACAAGATTTATTTATTTATTATGTATACAGTGTTCTGTCTGTATGCTTGCTGGCCAGAAGAGGGCACCAGATCTCATTACAGATGGTTGTGAGCCACCATGTGGTTGCTGGGAATTGAACTCAGGACCTCTGGAAGAGCAGGCAGTACTCTTAACCTCTGAGCCATCTCTCCAGCCCCCGTTTCAAGTCTTTCTGGTTCACTTTGGTGCCATTACACTGCAGCTACAAAACATTGACTTCAAGCTTTCATAGACTTCTCTAATTCATTTTCTTTTTCTATCAGAAAGCAATAAAGGAGAAAGAGATTCCTATAGAAGGACTGGAGTTCATGGGCCATGGCAAAGAAAAGCCTGAAAACTCCTCTTGACCTGCCTGTCACTTGGAAGATGTCGGTAGATTGAGAGGCCTCTGGATTTTGTCAGCTAAGGCAGTGAAGCCAGCCATGGGATTCGAGGAGTTTAAGAGGAGATTTTGTTTCTTCTTAGTATTCTCCTCTCACTTCTTAAAGAGCAGCTCTCACTTTTGCTTTGAGACAGTCTCACTTTTGCTGGCATCTTGCAGGATCTCCGTGCTACAATGAAACAGCTTCTTGGGGTTTTGGTTACAATACATGGTTTGGAATCAGCTTTAACTAATCTTGAATGTAAATAATGATAAACTGGTCACGATCAAGGTTCCCCGACAGCTTTGCTGCAGAAGGACTACCCGGGAGTCACTGTTCCTGAGCACAGTTGGTCAGGACCGCCTTTCCCTCTCGGGAGCTACTGCTCTGAAAGGGATCCAGACACAACAGCTTCAGTCCCTGCTGCTGGCGGCCTGGGTTAGCGAAGTAGGAGACAGCTTTACTCAGCTCCTGCCTTAACGAGGTGTTGGAACAACAAGTGAAAGCTTCAGAAATGACGTAAACATCACTTTGGAGCTCACAGTGCCGCTCATAGCTCTGGCACCTGGAGTGGCTGTGGAAGAATCACCTACATCGCAGCTTTGCTATGGCCAACTTTCAGCTCCATGAATTAATGTCAGTCCGCACATCATATAAAAGGCATCTGGCTAAGTGGGGAAAGGTGCTTACTTGTTTGCCTACCGTGCCCTAAGTCTGTAATCATGAAAATGGAATAAATTCTAAAATTCAGATTTAACTCGTTGCCCCTGAAACTGTGTACTTTTTAGAACACTTACCGCCCTGTTGCCCCATGTATCTCATTATTTTGCAGAGGGCAAGCTCTGCTTCTTAACTTGATTTGTTTAAGCCTACGTGGCTGATGCAGCACGTGGGTCAGGAATCTGATGTTCAGCCCGGCCTCTTGCCTGTCTTCAGCTTGCTGAGATTACACATATGCACTGTAATACCCACCTTATATAAATAACTTCTTTAAATTAGTATGTATTGCCGGGCGGTGGTGGCGCACGCCTTTAATCCCAGCACGTGGGAGGCAGAGGCAGGCGGATCTCTGTGAGTTCGAGACCAGCCTGGTCTACAAGAGCTAGTTCCAGGACAGGCTCCAAAACCACAGAGAAACCCTGTCTCGAAAAAGCAAAAAAAAAAAAAAAATTAGTATGTATTGTGGTTCCAAAACAATGTCATGTAGTCCTCACACTTCCCTAAATTTAGAATTTAGTATATCCCTAAGGACAGAATGAAAGCTGATTTAGAGGGCTGACATCTGTTTTGTGTTACTAATTATTACTTCACTTTAATTTGACCGACCCTAGTGCCATTTCAGACATTTTACATTTACATTTTTAGAAAGATATGGATGTAAAAGATCAGAGGAGATTTTTGAGGCCTGTATGAGGGAAACAAGGAGGCTGAAGATTAGTACATGTAGTCTAAACTCAAACTGCACAACAGTGCTGTAAGGACTCAGTGCAGCCAGTCGATGGCAAAGAAAACAGATTTTTTTGGGGGGAGGGCAGTCTCATGTATTCCAGGCTGGCCTCAAACTTGATAATCCTCCTCCTTCCTCTACCTCTTGAGTGCTGGAATTTCAAGTGTATTCCACCACATCCAAATTTAAAATTTTTTTAAATATTATTTATTTTGTTTTATAAACATTGGTGTTTTGCTTTCATTTATGTCTGTGTAAGGGTGTCAGATCCCCTGGAACAGTTGTGAGCTGCCATGTGGGTGCTGGGAATTGAACCTGGGTCCTCCAGAGTAGCCAGTGCTCTTAACCTGAGCCATCTCTCCAGCTCTGATTTACAAACTTTTTTTTTTTTTCAAGACAGGCTTTCTCTGTAGCTTTGGAGCCTGTCCTGGAACTAGCTCTTTTTTTTTTTTTTTAATTTATTTAATTATTAAAGATTTCTGCCTCTTCCCCGCCACCACCTCCCATTCCCTCCCCCTCCCCCAATCAAGTCTTCCTCCCTCCTCAGCCCAAAGAGCAAGCAGGTTTCTCTGCCCTGTGGGAGGTCCAAGGACCACCCACCTCCATCCAGGTCTATTAAGGTGAGCATCCAAACTACCTGGGCTCCCACAAAGCCATTACGTGCAATAGGATCAAGAACCCATTGCCATTGTTCTTCAGTTCTCAGTAGTCCTCATTGTCCGTTATGTTCAGCGAGACCGGTTTTGTCCCATGCTTTTTCAGACCCCGGCCAGCTGGCCTTGGTGAGTTCCCGATAGAACTTTTGCCTCAGTGTGTGGGTGCACCCCTTGCGGTCCTGAGTTCCTTGCTCGTGCTCAGTCTCCTTCTGCTCCTCCTTTGGATCGTGAGACTTCAGTCCAGTGCTCCAATGTTGGTCTCTGTCTCTGTCTTCTTTCATCACCTGATGAAGGTTAATATTCAGGAGGATGCTTATATGTTTTTCTTTGGGTTCACCTTCTTATTTAGCTTCTCCAGAATCACGAATTATAGTCTCAATGTCCTTTATTTATGGCTAGAAACCAAATATGAGTGAGTACATCCCATGTTCCTCTTTTTGGGTCTGGCTTACCTCACTCAGGATAGTGTTTTCTATTTCCGTCCATTTGTATGCAAAATTCAAGAAGTCATTGTTTTTTTACTGCTGAGTAGTACTCTAATATGTATATATTCCATACTTTCTTCATCCATTCTTCCATCTAGGTTGTTTCCAGGTTCTGGCTATTACAAACAATGCTGCTATGAACATAGTTGAGCATATACTTTTGTTGTATGTTTGGGCATCTCTTGGGTATATTCCCAATAGTGGTATTGCTGGGTTGAGAGGTAGGTTGATCCCGACTTTCCTGAGAAACCGCCACACTGCTTTCCAAAGTGGTTGCACAAGTTTGCATTCCCACCAGCAATGGATGAGAGTGCCCCTATCTCCACAACCTCTCCAGCAGAGGCTATCATTGGTGTTTTTGATTTTAGCCATTCTGACAGGTGTAAGATGGTATCTTAATGTTGTCTTGATTTGCATTTCCCTGATTGCTAAGGAAGTTGAGCACGATCTTAAGTGTCTTTTGGCCATTTGAACTTCTTCTGTTGAAAAGTCTCTGTTCAGCTCAGTGCCCCATTTTATAATTGGATTGATTAACCTTTTACGATCTAATTTCTTGAGTTCTTTATATATTTTGGTTATCAGACCTTTGTCAGTTGCGGGGTTGGTGAAGATCTTCCCCCAGTCAGTGGGTTGCCTTTCTGTCTTAGTGACAGTGTCCTTTGCTTTACTGAACCTGGGTCCTCCAGAGTAGCCAGTGCTCTTAACCTGAGCCATCTCTCCAGCTCTGATTTACAAACTTTTTTTTTTTTTTTCCAAGACAGGCTTTCTCTGTAGCTTTAGAGCCTGTCCTGGAACTAGCTTTTTTTTTTTTTTTTTTTTGTTTGTTTGTTTGTTTGTTTGTTTTTCGAGACAGGGTTTCTCTGTGGTTTTGGAGCCTGTCCTGGAACTAGCCTGTAGACCAGGCTGGTCTCGAACTCACAGAGATCCACCTGCCTCTGCCTCCCAAGTGCTGGGATTAAAGGCGTGCGCCACCACCGCCCGGCCTGGAACTAGCTCTTGTAGACCAGGCTGGCCTCGAACTCAGAGATCCACCTGCCTCTGCCTCCCAAGTGCTGGGATTAAAGGTGTGTGCCACCAAGGCCCGGCTCTGATTTACAAACCTTTTAAAAGACATTTTTTCCTGTATTTCTATTGCATTTTGTGTGTGCAAGTGTGCATGGATAGTCAGTTCTCTCTACCATGTGGGTCCTGGGAATCCAGCTCAGGCCATGTCTTGCCTTAACCAGCTGAGCCTTTTGTTTCTTCCTTGGTGCGTGGTTCACACAGTCCAGGCTGGCCTTGAATTCAGTGGATAATTGGGTATGACCTTGAACTCCTGAGCCTCCTGCCTCTATCTCCCACATACTGGGATTTAGTCAAACCCAAGACTTCATGCATGCAAGTATTTATCAACTGAGCTACACCCACAGACCATTTTTTTTTTTATTTTGCCCCCCTATTCATTTTCTGTGTGAATGAATACTTGGTTTCACATGCATGTATGTGCTTATTGGTTGTGAACCATTATGTGTGTGCTGAGAATTAAACCCAGGTCCTTTGCAAGAACAACAAACACTCTTAACCACTCTCTAGCATACACACACCCCTTTTGTTTCTTTGAGGCAAGGTTTCCTGTAGCCCAGGCTGGTTTCAAACTTGCCAAGTAGATGAACTCATGATCTTCCTGCCTCAACCTCCCAGCATAGGGATTACAGGTGTGGACCACCACACTGGTGCCTGGGCTGGCTACCTTTCTACTGCTGTGAAGAGATGTCATGTTTTTATGTGACTCAGTACCAGAGGGATTTTTGACTTATAAGATTTATTTATGGGGCTGGAGAGATGGCTCAGTGGTTAAGAGCATTGCCTGCTCTTCCAAAGGTCCTGAGTTCAATTCCCGGCAACCACATGGTGGCTCACAGCCATCTGTAATGATGTCTGGCGCCCTCTTCTGGCCTGCAGACATACACACAGACAGAATATTGTATAATAAATAAATATTTAAAAAAAAAAAGATTTATTTATTATGTATATAGTGATCTGCTGCATGCCAGAAGAGGGCACCAGAGCTTATTACAGATGGTTGTATGTGAGCCACTATGTGTCCTGGGAATTGAACTCAGGACCGCTGGAAGAACAGCCAATGCTCTTAACCTCTGAGCCATTTCTCCAGCCCTAGTTCCAGACAATTTAAGTCCATGATCGTCATGTCAGGAAGCATGGCAGCAGACAGGCAGGCATGAAGCTGGAGTAGAAACCGAGAACTTAGATCCCGATCCACAGGCAGAAGGTAGAAAGCTAACTGGGAATGGAGTGGTTTTTTGAAACCTCAGAGCCTGCCTGTTCCCAGTGACACACTCCCCAAGACCATGCCCCCGTCCCTTTCCTAACAGTTTCAACCAACTGGGGACCAAGGATTTAAGCATATGAGTCCATGGGCCATTCTCTTCCAACAACCACACTGGGGCAGCATTGTTTTATAGTTGACTCATGTATGCATGTGGATGTAGGCCAATATAGGAGTCAGTTCCGTCCTCCCAGTGCGTGGGTCCTGGGATGGAACTCAGTCGTCAGATTTGGCGAGACCTCTACTGCTGAACCGTCTCACTAGTTCTTGTTTAGTTTTTCCTCTTAAGACGAGTCTTGGACTGCAGCTTAGGGCTATAGCTTTGGGCTATGGCAGTCCTTTGGCATCAAACTCCTCTTCCTGAAGTCCTAGAAGTTATAAGCATGCACTACCATGGCCTTTTAGAATCTTTCTTGTTATTTTTTTGGAGGGGTGTGATGGTCATCATTTTCATCTTAGGTGAGAAGGACATTCAAATTCCTTAACTTTTTTTTGTGTGTGTGTGTGTGTGTGTGTGTTTTTCGAGACAGGGTTTCTCTGTAGTTTTGATGCCTGTCCCGGAACTAGCTCTTGTAGACCAGGCTGGCCTTGAACTCACGGAGATCTGCCTGCCTCTGCCTCCCGAGTGCTGGGATTAAAGGCGGTGGACAGGAACCAAAAATTATGGAGAAACCTTGTCTCTAAAAATCAAAAAGAATCAAAGAATATTTGAGATAGCCAGGTGGTGACACACCTTTAATCCCAGCACTCAAGAGGCAGAGACAGGTGGATGTCGGCAAGTGTGGGGCCAGCTTGGTCAGCAGAGCGAGTTCCAGGACAGACAAGGGCCAGAATTCTTGAAATAACAGCATGGTGGTGCACACCTTAATCTAGCTACTCATGATGGAAAGGCTAGAAAGCCTAGGAGTTCAAGACTGCCTAGGCAACATAACAAGACCCTGCCTTAAAAAGGGCAGCTGATAGCTTCCTTGCTTTATACCACAACCTAACAGGAGCATCTTAAACTAACAGATTATCCACCCTACCTGACTTCATCTTCTCCAGCTATGACTCCAGTTGTTTTAAAGGTCTTCACTTTTGACAGGCAGTTAATGGCTATGTCAGAGTCATTTTGTAACTACTGTTACTGCTGTTTTGTCTTTCCCCACCCCCCCACCCCCCCAGACAGGGTTCTCTGTGTAGCTGTCCTGGAACTCATTCTGTAGACCAGGCTGTCTTGGAACTCAGAGAAATCCACCTGCCTCTGTCTCCTGAATGCTGGGATTAAAGGTGTGTGTGCCACCATGCCTGACTGAGAAAAGAATCTTTACCCGAAGGTAGGAACTTGACTCCTTTGGTAGACTGAACAGGAGGGCACTAAGACCCAGGAGAGCTTGCATAAGCACAAGCACTTTATTGGGCTGTACAGCCTGAGCTGACCTGGAAGGTGCTATTTAGCCCACACAGTCTTTTAAGTTGTCACAGGCACCTGTTATAGGTGGTAAGCAGCAGCCATTCTATTGATCGTCAGTGTCTGTCGCAGAGCCCATCCCAATAGGTAGCTGCTCTGTGCTCGACTTTACCCATCCTAAGCACAGGAATTTTAAACAGTATTCAGTGGGCTAAACCAGATCTGAGCAGTGCCGACTTCTGGAAATAAACCAAGGCTGCAACATTCAGCTCATGAACAAGGTAACTTTAAGTTATTTATTTAGGCCATCTCCTCTTATAAGCAAAGGGATGGAAGATCAGTGTAATGGTCACTGTAGGATACAAGGAAGGATGAGCTTAGCGCCCCATGCGCTTTCATGGTCCACAAAGTAATGGTCCAAACCAGTGCTGTGGTCCCTTGCTGCCTGGGGGAAGGTCCAGGTTCTCTTTACTCATCTTCATAGCCAGTCGGAAGTGGGTTCACATGAGGGTTGTGGAAGAGGGTATGATTACCATCTCCCCAGGGGAAGGGCTGTGGAGTGAAGACGTCAATTAGATAATTCCAGAAAATGCTTATAAATAACTCGGCCACAAAACAGAGGATACATAAAATCAAAATGAAAATCTGCCCTTTACTGGCATAGTTTCAATTTCCCATAGCTTTTCCCCCTTAAACTTTATTTATTTATGTATGAATGCTCTGTCTTCATGCACACAGAAGAGAGAATCAGAATACAGATGGTTGTGAGCTGTTGTGTGGTCGCTGGGAACTGGGCTCAGGACCTCTGAAGAGCAGCCACTGCTCTTAACCTGAGCCAACTCTCCAGCCCTCAACTACCCCACAACTATTACTAGTTATCCAATTCTTCTCTAGATATTGTTCTTCATGCTACGTATTACGTAGTCACCCATTTCCACTATGTTCTATCTATAGGTGCTGTTTTTGCTATTATGGCTGGTTTGTACACTGATTCCCACTATTTACAGGATACACACTAGAACAAAGTGGGAGGGAGGCCCCTGAAGTAGATGGTAAGAAAAGCAAGCTCAAGACAGCTACTCGGCGAAGGAGAGACGGCTCAGCAGCATGTACTGTGCTACGCTTTTACAGCGCCCAAGCTTGGTTCCTAGCACCCATGTTAGGCAGCTAATAACTGTCTGTGCTCTAGTCCCAGGGGATCTGAAGCACTCTCTGGCTTCCCTGGGCCGCCACATGCACTCACACATAATTTAAAATAAAATAAATCTTTTTTTCTTTTTCTTTTTTTGAGACAGTTTCTCTGTTTAACAGCCCTAGCTGTCCTGGAACTCTCTTTTGTAGACCAGGCTGGCCTCGACCTCACAGAGCTCCGTCTGCCTCTGCCTTCTGAGTGCTGGGATTAAAGGTGTGCACCACCACATCCAGCTAACCTACTACTTTCTTTTAAAAACCAACTTATTTGTTTTGTGTATGAAGGCCATTGTCAGAAGGCAACTTGCAGGCGTAGATCTCGCCTTCTACAGAGTGGGTCCCAGGACTGAACTTGTGTGCTCAAGCTTGATAGCCTTTACCTGCTGAGCCATCCTTGGAGCACCAACTTCAAACAAACAAGTAAACAAAAACCCAGGGTTTCCTTATGTACCCAACCTGGAACTCTATAAGAACAGACTGGCCAAAAAAAGTACCATGATCCTCCTGCCTGAGTGCTGTGATTATCAGCATGCATGATTCTACCTATCATAATTTTTTTTTTTTTTTTTGAGACAAGGTCTCTCATGTGGCCCTAGCTGTCCTGGAAGTTGCTTGTAGACCAGAGCTCTACCTACTTCTGCTTCCCAAGTGCTGGGATTAAAGCCACTTTTAATTACCGAGTCATCTCTCCAGCCCCTTCCCACTATGTCTGAAAAGCATTGCTCTAGGTCAGTGGCTCACAATATTTTGGTTTTTTGAAACAGTCCTAGTTAGCCCAAACTAATCTCACTTTACAATGTAGCAGAGAATGGTCATGAGCCGACACCTCCCACGGACGGGATTACAGACTGAGCTACCACCCCGGCTCAAGGGGGCAGGATACGGAGAGGGGGTAGTACTGCCATCTAGTGGCAGAGGCCAAGGCAGGATGCTGTCAGATCTCCCGCCCCCACCAAAGTCTCACTAAATAGCTCTGGCTGCCCTGAGCTCACGAGGTAGATCAGACTGGCCTCGAACTCAAGAGATCCACCTGCTCTGCCTCCCAGTGCTGAGGCTGTGCGAGAGTGGGATCGAGGCTCAGGTTCTAAAATCCAACTCTAGAATCAGTTTCTGAGAGGCTAGTCCCATGTGAATAAGGTGACACGGTTCTTAGGGAACAAAGACGACACCCTTGTTACATCAAGTGACGGAGGGCAGATTACTGAACTGTCTATACGAACAGCCAAGATAATGACAGGCACTGTGAGAGACAAACCGGCAGTCGGGTCGCGAAGCACCTAGCATCACCCGGCATGCCAAACGCCCAATCTCCAATCCCCTTCAGCGCTTGCCACTTTATTATAAATGGCCACCTCAAACCTCCACGCTTTCATGCAAGAAAAGGCTGCTTCTAAACTGCACCAGAAGATGAGAGATGCCATAAATCGGGGAAAATGAAAACCTAGAGGCATTTACTGTGTGACCTTTAAGAAAACTGAGACGTGACCCACAGCTGGCTTCCCTTAAGCAAAACAAGAATAAAACGTCCTGTTTGCGCAGACAGACTGGTAGCCAAGATCCCAGAACCCCAAGAGCTGGGGAGTGGGCGGCAAAGGCGCAGGGCGTGCGTACCTTGGTCCTGATGCGGAGATGAGGATAGGCGACGAACTCGGGTCTCTCGTGCTCTCCGTGCTGCGACTTCAGGAAGACGTTGAGCATGCTCACTCCCACCCCGGGCAGCGCCACGAAGTAGGTGAGGGCCTTCCACATGCGAGCTGCGGCGGGGCCACAACGTCAGCCTCGGCCTCTCCCTCCCGCAAGGCCTCCCGCCAAGGTCACGGCCCCGCCACGTCGCCCGAGAGCCGCGGAGGCCCCACTCCCACCCGAGCCCCTGTACCTGAACCCTCCTCGCCGTGGGCGCCACTCGACATGGGCCGCCCCACCCGTGGGAGGGCCCGGCCCAGCAGCCCCGACACCCGAGACCCGCACACCGACGACACCATCTTGGAACTACACCGGCGCGCCGGAAGCGGAAGTAGGGAAAGGGCGAAAGGGGTGGGACAGAGTCGGCAAACGAAGTCTCCATTGGGCAACGCCTTCCCGACGCCGGCCAGGAACTGCGGTACCTGCGCACATCTGCCGTCCTGCGCACTCCGGCTTCCTGATCAGATCCTCCGGGCGGCCGGAGTGGGAGAGCGCATGCGTGCTGCATCTGCGCCCCGCCTCCCTCATGTCTGCTCCTGGGTGGACGTGTTCGCTGAATAGAGCTCCTGCGGAACTCGTGCGGCTTTATGTATTGTCGGAAACACCATTTTCTTTCCTCGCTGTCTTTTCATCCTTTCCCAAGGCACCCGACACCGTCGTCATTGTCTCTCTCACTCCTAAAGACAGTTATCACGGTCTTCTGTAACGCCCTATGCAGAGTGTAAAGTCCGTGATGCTTAGGTTTTGCCAGCGTTGCATTCTCAGAGTTATTTTCCTGGAATCGTGCCTAGGCACTCGTGCCTAGCAGGTGCTTAATACAATTTAATGAATGAACGTATGAATCCATGTTTTAACAAGTCAGTGGACAGCTCCTGTAACTAGGAATCCTGAACCCTGGAATTGGTGCCCGAAAATCTGGACTCTAATATCAACTCCATATCCTCAACGTTTGACCTCTGGTCGTTGCTTGTCATTCTCGTTCTCAGATTCCACCGACATCTGTTAGATTTTGTCTATATAATCTTTTTTTTTTTTTTGACAACTTTGATAGGGTAACTTTGATAACTTTGGCTATCCTAGAACTCGCGTTCTAGACCAGGCAGGCTGGCCTTGAGCTCACAGAGATCTGCCTACCTCTGCCTCCGACTGCTGGGATTAATGGTGTGCACCATCAACGCCTAGTGTCTATACAACTTTTTAATTCCTCCTTTCATCTTCTTTCTTATATTTGTCTAAAAGCCTTCTTAAAGATAAAAGTTAAAGAAGAAAAACCGGTTGTCAGGTGTGGTGGTGCACACCTTTAATACCAGCAGCTATGTGGAAGATGCAGATGGAATCAAATACTCTCTTCTGGCCTCCGTACACAACTCGGGAAACACTCATATAAATAAAGTAAAATATTCTCAAAGTGTAGTGTTACATTCTTTAAACCCCAGTTGCTCGGGAGGCAGAGGCAGGCAGATCTCTGAGATCAAGGCAGCCTGCTCTACCAGAGGAGTTCTGGGCTAGCCTAGTCTATAAAGCAAGCTTCAGGCTAGCTAGGGTTACACAATAGGACCTTGCTCAAATAAATAAAAAAAAATACATTTCAAAATGCATTCCCGGTTTAACAGGCAATGTCAAGGTGGAAAGTGACTACGCAGTATGTCTGGAGACCCCCGCCAGGGTCCTTATACTGCAGATTAAGAACTGGCAAAGCTAGGTGTAGTGGCTCACCCCTGAAATCCAGAAATCCAGGGCTGAGCAGGGGCCTCGTGGGTTCAGAGACTATTAAATAATCGCCTCATTTGCAAAACCTTGGATGACTAAATTTAGACAGCCAAGAAAAACAAAACTGTCAGTACAAAGACTGTGTAATCATTTGGTTTGGTTTTGAGACAGGGTTTCTCTGTGTAGCCTTGAGTGTCCTGGAACTCTCTCTGTAGACCAGGCTGCCCTAGAACTCACAGAACTCCATCTGCCTTTGCCTCCTAAATGCTGGAATTAAAGGTGTGCACCACCACCTGGCTTTTTTTTTTTTTAGACAGTGTCTTACTACGTAGCCCTGTCTGGCCTGGAACTTCTAATGTAGACCAGGCTGGCCTCAAACTCACAGAGATCCAACTGCCTCTGCCTCCCAAGTGCTGGGGTTAAATGCATACACCTCACACTTATCAAATGTGTGATATTTTGAGCACTTATCTTGTACTTAAATATATGTTAAGCGTTTTGTGTTTTATCTAATCATGTTTTAAAATTCCATCTTGTTTTAGGCAGGATCTCATATATCCAAGGCTAGCCTCAAGTTCACTCTGTAGCCAACCTTGAACTTTGATGCTCTCAGTCCACCTACCCTGCCTGCCCACCCAGATTTATTCAGTGCTGGGAATCAAACCTAGAATTTCAAGTATGGTAGGCAAGCTACCAAGTGGATCCCATTCCAGCCCATGCTATGCATTTTAGATAAACTGCTTTCCCCACATCAGGAAATGGTCACCCTATTCCTGTCACCCTTACTGTGATCCTTAGGCCTTCTCACTAATATTCCATCACCACCCATCTATTTAAAATCTTAGTGTGTGTATGTATGTGTACCTGCCTATCTGTATGTGCACCATGTGTGTGCAGTGCCCACAGTGGCCAGAAGGGGGCATCAGATACTCTGGAACTGCAGTTACAGGCTACTATAATCCACCCAATGTAAGTGCTAGTAACAGAACCTGGATCCCCTGCAAGAGCAGCAAGTGCTCTAAACTGCTGACCCATATTCTCAACCCTTTATTTTGGTTTAGACAGTCACTTTTGGTTTGGCTTGGTTGAGTTTTTTAGACAGTGTGTCATTCTGTAGTCCAGGCTGGCATGGAGCCCCTGGTGTGGCCAGGATGTCCTGGAACTAACTACGTAGCTCAAGTTGATCTTGAACTCATGATAATCTCCCTGCCTCAGCCTCTCAAGCACGAGGACCACAGGCAGGAGGCCCTGCAGTAACCGGCTATGTGGGTTTGCTGTCTTCGTTTTTGAGACAGAGCCTCACTATAGAGCCTGTAACTCATATTGCCTTCCAGGGGCCTGGATTGCATGTGTGTGCTGCTCATCTTCCCTGTCCTGGCCACCATCTTCTCAAGAGAGGCCTTCCTTGACCATCTTTAAGCAAAACAACTCCTGCTACACTGACATTCTATCTGCCCTCCAGTGCCTTATCTAGTCCATCACACTTACCGCCATCTGTTATATTAAATATTTATGGGATTAGTGTCTGCCTTCCTCGTTAAACATCATGGGGGCAGGGACTTGGTTTTGCCTACAGATGTGACCCCAGCACTTGTCCCACGACAGACCCTCACTGATTGCATTAATCCCCACCTGGATCCTGTTAGGTAATTGCTGTCCTTCAGATCCTGAAGTGGAGAGTCTGGGGTGTTCAGGGAAACCACCCCAGATGGCAGTCTTAGGTAAGCAGTGAACTCAGGGAGGCTGGGGCACCGCCTGTTCTCTTAGCCTCAGAGCTACACAGGCTTTGGATGTGGGATTCCCCTCTGAATGCTGTGACTACCATTGGTTAATAATGAAGCTGTTTGGGGGCCTGTGATAGGGTAGGACAGAGCTAGGTGGGGAAAACTAAACTGAATGCTGGGAGAAAGGAGGCAGAGTCAGGAGAAGCCATGGACTCACCATTGGAGACAGAGATGTGGAAACCTAGCTGGTAGGTCACGAGCCTCATGGTAAAATGTAAAATAATGGAAATGGGTTAAATTAAGATGTAAAAGCTAGCCAATAAGAAGCTAGAGCTAATAGACCAAGCAGTGATTTAATTATTAAAGTTTCTGTGTGGTTATTTCAAGCCCCCTCCCTACTACAGGCTTTGCTTTAGGGGGCAGAATAACAACTCCCAGGTGCTAACTTGGCCGAGCGCTTGCTGGGCTGATGTGCACATGGAGAGATTAGCAAAGTCAGTCATGGTTGCTCGCACCTACAGCCCCAGCACAGGGAGGCTGAGGCAGGAGGATGGACAGCTTAAGGGAAATATCAGTTAGTAGAGGCTAGGGAGGATGTGGGGGTCTCAGGGGAGGTGAGGGGGTAGATAAAGAGAGGTTGATAAGTGTACACCGTGTTCTCAAGTGGAAATACCACACTGAACCCTCCTAATAGGTGCAGTTAATGTTAGTCAATCAAAAATAACCATTTCAAAATCTTCTGATCTCTGCAGAAATATTTCAGGTCATCTTTGAGAATGGACCAGGCCACTAAATGTCTTCTCGGGACACTTCTGCACATGCTGCCTTTCATTGCTTTCTACTCCCTGGACCGACTAGCCTCTCTGTGCAGGGAACCTCCCAAGGCCATTGCCAGGCAGGATGTCATGGATCTGATGTCATCCTCTCGAGCAGCTGGTGATGTTTACACCCATGCTGGGGCCACTAAGTTGTCTCCTCTGTACTGCTTGCTAAACAAGGAACTGGTAGGTGAATAGCTCCACAGTGGGACAGCTCATGACGGTGGAAGAGGGTTTCCGGGTGGCCCTGGCTAAGAACAGAACTTGCTTAGGAGGAAACCATATCTGGGCATCCCGCCTGCTACTTCTCCTACAATTTCTCCCGGCTAAGAGCACTTTTTATTCCTGGGCCAATATATAGTTATCTACCAGGACACTAATTCTGGAAGGCACTGAGTCATCTTTCCAGCAGGCCTTCAGGGAAGCAAGGATGGTAGGACCATCACATTCATCTTTGTGTGACTGAACTGGGCACCGTGATTCTTTAGGGTCTCGATATCACCCTTTGGCTGCAGACCTCACCTCCGTCTAGAAGGAGGTGACATAAATGTGCTGGGTTCTACAGCACAGGACAACATGAATTGCTGATGGTAAGTTCGAGTCCCATGTCTGCCACTCAGCTATATAATCATCCATAAGTCACCTGTGAAAGCCCCACTTGTGAGCTGGGGTTATTCTGTGGACTTGGGATAGTAAATTTAGCTGGTGTTTATTAAACACTTACTATATAGCAGGTTCTTCGCAGGTACCGATTTCTTTGTTAAAACTTTTGACACAGGTGTTATACTGATCCATTCTGTAGATGAGGCAACTGAGGCCCAATGTGGTTAAGTCATTGGCCTAATAAAGCCAGTGTTCAAATCCAGAAGTTTGGCTCCAAAGTTTTCACTGGACCACTATGAAATGCTGCATTAAGGAGGTAGAGAGACGCTGGCTCGGCCATTAAGAGCACTTGTGCAATCCAAAGGACTGGAGTCTTAAAAAACAAGCCTGGTGTCCACAAAAACCTGCACCTGCACATGCAAGGGAGCTGAAGCCCTCTTTTACCTCCCAGCCAGCACGTACAGACACGAAAGCAGACACGTATACACACAGATAAATAATCTTTTAAAAATCTAGGCTGGCAAATGATTCAGGGGTAAGACACTTTCTGCCAAGCCTGATGACCTGAGTTTAATTATTAGGCCTCACACGGTAGAAAGAGAGAAATGATTCCTGAAGATTGTCCTCTGATCGCCTCACGCCTGCTGTGGATGTGTGTGCAAACAAATAAAAATGTGATTTTAGAGGCATCTTAAAGCAACACTACATCAGCCGGGCAGTGGTGGCGCACACCTTTAATCCCAGCACTCAGGTGCCAGAGGCAGGCGGAGCTCTATAAGTTTGAGACCAGCCTGGTCTACACAGCATGCAGTTAGGGATGAAGGTTCAGGGATGAAGCTGGATTTAGATCCTGGCTCTGCCGCTTTTGTTGACTGAATCTCTTTATTTTTCTGGGCCTCGGTTATTTTACATAATAAAAGCACCTGCTATTAGTGTTGTCCATAAGGCTCAATGTGATTTATGTAAAGCATTTAGTGTCTTACTCAGCAAATAACAGCAGTTATTATTAATTCTCTTTGTTATTGTTTAGTGGGGTTTTGTTTCTGTTTTGCCAGGAATTCACTATGTAGCTCTGGCTTTCCTGGAACTTGATATGTAAACCAGACTGTCTTCAAATCCAGAGACACACCTGCCTCTGCCTAGCAAGTGCTGGGTCTAAATGTTTGTGCTACCATGCCCCAATGGATACAGAAATCTCATTCTAGGCTTACCTAGAATTATTAAGAAATTCAGGTTGGTTTCTAATTTGCAGTGATCTTCCTGATTCAGCCTCCCGAGTAGCTGGCGATACAGACTCAAACTGTTAGTATTAATTATCCACAGTTACATTCAGTTAAGGCTGAACCAGGCCTGGGGATGTAGTTCAGTTGGAGTGCTTGCCCAGCATATAGGAAGCGCTGAGTTTGACCCTCCCATGCCTACTAAAACTGGGCGTTAGTTCACACCAGTAACCCCAGCACCAGGCGTGGATTCAGGAGGATCAGAAACTCAGTATCATCCTGGACTACATAGCTAGTTGGACCAGCCTAAATACATGAGAACCTGTCTCAAAAAGAAAAAGAAGCAAATACATGGTACGTGGAGATGCAGAATTCAGCTCTGAAGAGACGGCTTCCTAGTGTAGAGCCCTTGATGCTCCTACAGAGGATGAGGACCTAGACCCCACACGGTGAGTCAGAACCGTCCAGAATTCCAGTTCCAGGGGATCCGGTGACCTGTTTTGGCCTCATTGGGCACCAGGCATGCACATAGTACATAGACATACATGCAGGGAAACATTCATACAGATAAAATTAATAATAATAACAGCATGGTATATTGAAATACATTGTATACATCTCTACTGTACTGCATTTAAATGAAAATTTAAAAGATAAAGGCTGCCTACAAAATATCATGAATGGCTGCCTTCATTTTTGTAAAACAGATAGTGTAGCAGCTATGCGCACCTGCAATGGAAGATTACATTGGGGCTTTTCTTTTTAAATATTCTGCTATATATACTATTTGTGTTGTAAAAAAGAATCCTTCCACCAAAAAACGGGCTGTTAAGTTGCTACCAGGATTTCTGTTCCTGCTATCAGTCCCATTAGACTGTAAGTCACATGAGGATAAGAACTGCTTGAGTAAAGTAAAAACAGAAGAACTGGATAGGGTGGGACTTGCGCACCTGCGTCTGCAGTACCGTTCTCTCCCAGTGGGTGGCAGGATCCTCATATGCGGGTGCCGCCCAAAAGCCTGGCTCAGGGAAGTCCTGCCTTCGGCCTTCAACGTGGCTGATCTCATCTCAGGTTCCTGGAAGGAGGGCGAGGAGGGAGGTAAAACCTGAGAAAGGAATAGAGGGAGGCCAGCCAGGGCTCAACATCAGGAACTGTTTCTTCGGGCCTTCCTCCAGAGGCTTCTCATCTTCCCCACGCTGGAAGAAGAAGAGAAATCTTCAAGGTAAACAGGGTAGTGCCTCTATTATCCCAGCACCTGGGAAGCTAAAGGAGAATCAAAAATTCCAGGCCAAGATGGATGCGGTGGTGGCGCACACCTCTAATACCAGAACTGGGGAGGCAGAGACAGGAGGATCTCTGTGAGTTTGAGGCTAGCCTGGTCTACAGAGTGAATCCCTGGGTGGGTGGGTGTGTTGGAATCTTCAGTTGTTCTAGTCAGGTCTGTAATTTCAGCTACTCTGGAGGCTGGAGCAAGAAGATCACAAGTTCAAGACCAGCTCACGGTATAGAGTGAGTTCCAGGCCAGTCTGGGCAACTTGGTAAAATCTAGGCATGGTGTGGTACATGATTTTAGCACAGCTTCCAAGAGCAGACATAGCCAGGGTGGAATAGCTAGGGATCGCCACGTGGACATGCTTTTAGACCCAGCAATAGAAGACAGAAGCAGGAGGAGCACTGCAGATCCAGGTCTAGCTGGAGCTGCAAGGGCGAGAATCTGTATCACAAGGGGCTGGGGCTACAGTTCAGTGGTGCAACAGTTGCCCAGCATGTGTGAGCCCTGGGCTCGACGCCAGCACAGCAACCAAATCATCAGGAAAGGAGAAAAGGGACAAGGGCTTGGGATGAGGGCCAGTTGGGAGACTGCTGGTTGATGGAGGAGGGTCATCTGTCTTATCTGTTGCTTTCATTGGTTAATTAATAAAGAAACTGCTTGGCCTTTGATAGGCCAGCCCTTAGGTGGGTGGAATAGAGAGAACAAAATTCTGGGAGAAAGAAGCCGAGTCAGGCAGTCGCCATGATTCTCCCACCTGACACAGACGCAGGTTAAGATCTTTCCTGGTAAGCCACACCTTGTGGGGCTACACAGATTATTATAAATGGGTTAATCGATATGTAAGAGCTAGCCAATAAGAGGTTATAACTAATGGGCCAGGCAGTGTTTAAATGAATACAGTTTCCGTGTAATTATTTCGAGTAAAGCTAGCTGGGAGCCAGGCGGCGGGAAGCGGCGCGCTGCTGCTCACTACAGCTGGTCTAACTGTGCAAGGCTGCGTTCAGTCCCCAGCACTGCATAGAACCAGGGGTGGCGATGGACACCTGTGATCCCAACATTCAGGAGGTGGGGGCAGGAACATCAGGAACACAAGGACATTTATAGTTACATAGCAAGTCCAAGGTCAGCCTGGGCTGCCTGAGAGCCTGCCAGAGACCGGAGAAGATAGAAAACACTAGAAGACCTACCCTCCCTCTGGGCCTGGGACACTGAGCAAAAGGAGGGAACTCTTGAAAATCAGCATAACTCAGAACTCACTTGACAGTTTATTTATGGTCCCTACTCAGCAGTTCCTTTCCTGTTCTGGGTGGTTGTGAGTGGTCTGATCCTGGGGGTGGGGTGGGATTAAAACTTGGGTCCTCTGGAAGAGCAGCAAGCACTGAGACATCTCTTCAGCCTCTGGTTTGCTTTTAAGTCAGGGTCTCACTGTGTAACTCAGGCTAGACTTGAACTTACAATCCTTCTGCCCCAGCCTCCTGAGCTCTCTCCCTCCTCCTCCTTTGAGTTTATTCTTTTTCTTTTATTTACTGTCTTTGTGTGTGCGTGTGTGTGTGTGTGCGCGCACGTGTGTGTGTATGCTGCGTGTGTGTATGTGCATGGGTGTGTGTGTGCGTGTATGCTGCGTATGTGTGTGTGTTTTCAGTACCACAGTGCCTGTGTGGAGATCAGAGGGCAACTTTCAGAAGTTGGTTCTCTCTTCCCACCACATGGGTCTTGAGGAATCGAACTAAGGTTTTCAGGCTTGGTTGGCAAGCACCTTTAGTCAGTGAGCCCTCTCACCAGCCCCTTCTCTCTTTTTTAATAATTATAGGTCAGTGACCCGGGGAAAAGATTAGTTAATAAAGTGTTTACCTTATAAGCGTTCAGATCTGAGTTGAATTCCTAGAACCCATGTGGGGGAAAAAATTGAGAAATGGAGACCAGAGGATGTCTGGGGATCATCAGCCAGTCTAACCAATTTGATGAGATTCAGGCCTATGAAAGACAGACGAGTTCAGGCCCTGAAGAATGACACCTAAGAATGACATCCTCTGACTTCTACACACACACACACATACATGCATGCACACATGCACACCCACGTGCACATGTATACACTCATTAATAATTATAGATTAGATAGCCTATGGCTAAAACAAGAGAGAAAGAAAGAATGAAAACATCCCCTTACATAGCTGATGACGGTCTTGAATTTCTAATCCTCTCGCAGGGTCGGTCACAGGCATGTGTCATCACTGTAGCGCTGGAGCTCAGCTGTGCTACACCTCCCACCCTGAAGGGTCCTGAGGTTTCCTTAAAGAGAAACTGAGTCAGATGCTGTGGCAACTCCCTGTAATCCTGGCATTCAGAAGTAGATTTGAGTAGTAGCTCAGGGTCATCCTTGGCTATATTAAGAGTTTGAGCTGGGCGGTAGTGGCACACGCCTTTAATCCCAGCACTTGGGAGGCAGAAGCAGGCAGATCTCTGTGAGTTCGAGGCCAGCCTGGTCTACAAGAGCTAGTTCCGGGACAGGCTCCAAAGCTACAGAGAAACCCTGTCTCAAAAAACCAAAAGAAAACAAAAGAAAAAATCCAAAACCAAACCAACCAAACAAAAACCACAGAACTAGGAGGGCTGGAGATGGTTGAACAGTTATTCCCAGCACCCACATGGCTACTCACAGCCTGGAGCTGCTTCCAGTTTCGGGAGATCCTAAGCCCTCTCTGACTTTCTCAGGTAGGAGGTATGCAGGTGGCACACACACATACACGCAGGCAAGATATTTGTCCACATAAAAGAAATAACTCTAAAAATAATCCACAAAAATAAGACCAAACAGCAGCAGCAGCAGCAGCAACAGAGAGAGAGAGAGCACAAATGAGCACCGATTTTACTGCCTCCCACACTGCTGATCCTCTGGACAGGAAGGACCACTTTTACATTTACTTCTGCAGGAACTAACTGTCATTTCTTTTCACTGATTCCGGGACTCGCAGGGCCACCGTCGCCCTCTCTGTCTCGCCCACACTGCATCGTGCCGTCTTCCCAGCTCCTCTGTCTCCAGCGTCTCTGCATCCGCCTCATCTACTGAAATCTCCTTACCCCTCGATGGCTCTCACCCAGAGCCTCTCCGCTCCTTCCCTGCCCCTAGAGCCACTGCCCACATCGTCTTGCACATTCTGTGGTACTGCGTGAAATATGTGGCTGTCTCCACGCCTGCCTCTCTACTAGGTCAGTCATCTCCAGCGGTTGGTTAGGATGGTCTTAGAACGGAGGGCCTCCCAGCCCTCACTCCTGAAAGCTGGGCGTCAGTCCTTTTCGTCATCTCTCTCCTCTACATCGAATTAACCAAGTCCTGTGCGTTTTTACCTTCGCTGTGTCCCTTGGGTCCCTTCAGCCTACCTCTGCCTTAGTCACGGCCCTTACTCCCTCTGCCTGAACCGGTTCAATTCCCAGCACCCATATGGCAGCTCAGAACTGTCTGTAACTACAGTTCCAGGGGATCTGACAGCCTCACACGAATGCACATAGAATAAAATTAAATAAATTATAAAAGAAGAGTCACCAGGTAGTGCTGGCTTTGAAGGCCTGCAGGGGTCATGGAGAGCAGCTGAGGCTTGGCACTGTGTGGCAGGGCTGGAGTCCCTGAAGAGAGCCCAGGAGAGGCCAGGGGTGAAAGTGCAGCTCAGTTGCAGCAAAGACCCCAGCATTTTGGAGACGTCAGAACCGTGGGATGGGCACCAAAAACAGCAATTCTGCTGGAGTGGAGCCAACTGGAGCCTGGATGATAAGCTGTGTGCTGCAGAGGGCAGAGCCAAAGAAGTGACCCAGACCCCTTGGCGGAACCCAGAAGATGGTGAGTGAATCCTAGACATTGGATACTGAATTATTTACACAGTTCAAGTTTTGTTTTGCTTTGATTTGATTGTAACTATGCCCTGGTTCTACCCTCTTGAAGTAAGAACATATTTATTTATTTTATAGGAGTCCACAGTTGAAAGCCTAAATTTTTAAAGAGATTTCAGATTCTAAAAGAGGCTTTGGGTTCTTAAATAGACTGAATTTTAAACGCTTGCATTCGTAAAGACCATGGGATTTTAAAGATTGGAATATTTAACGTTGTGATGCTTATGTTAATGTGTGCTCTTGGGGGAAGAACAAGAAAGGAAAGGTTATGGCCTAACAGGGATGCGTTTGTGTGTAACGTTGATGAGAGATCAGTTGTGCTGGCTAATGTTATGTCGGTTTGACATAGGAGAGTCATCAGAGAGGAGGGAGCTTCCGTGGGGAAAACACCTCCATAAGATCGGGCTGTATGCAAGCTTGTAGAGCATTTTCTTAATTAAGGTTGACATAGGAGGGCCTTGCCTATTGTGGGTGGTGCCATCCCTGGGGCTGGTGGTCCTGGGTTCTATAAGAAAGCAGGCTGAGCAAGCTATGAGGAGCAAGCCAGTAAGCAGCTTCCCTCCATGGCCTCTGCATCAGCTCCTGCCTCCAGGCTCCTGCCTGGTGTGAGTTCCTGTCCTGACTTCCTTCAGTGAGGGACTGCAGTGTGGAAGTATGAGCCACACAAACCCTTTCCTCCCCAAGGTGCTTCTGTTCATGGTGTTCATCACAGCAATGGGAGCCTAACTACGACCCAGGAGGACATCTTTCTTTCATTTTGGTTTTTTAGACAGGAACTCACTATGTAGCCCGAAGTAGCTTGGTAATCATGGTGTAGACAGAGCGCAGAGAGATCTGCTTCCTG
This sequence comes from Chionomys nivalis, assembly GCF_950005125.1. NCBI lineage: Eukaryota > Metazoa > Chordata > Mammalia > Rodentia > Cricetidae > Chionomys > Chionomys nivalis. The sequence continues at coordinate 119,971,215 of NC_080088.1, read as the reverse complement.
AGTGCTGGGGCTACAGGCACCTGCTACTCTGGGTCATTTTTCCCCACATAAGATGCGAGGAAATGGGACTGCAAGTGTGGGTCTGTGATGGAGTGCTTGACTTCTCTCTCTCTCTCTCTCTTTCACACACACACACACACACACACACACACACACACACACACACACTGGGCACGGTAGAATACACCTATAATCTCAAACTCCTAAACCTGGAAGCCCTAGTTTTCCAGACTTTTGGCTTTCTACCCCTACCCCCACCACGTTTTCTGTGTCCAGACCACACCTAACCACTCCTCCCTCAATGACAACTGAGAACTTTTCTTTGTGCTGTGTCCATAACGGTCATTTAGGGCTTTGCTCCAACCTCTGTGTCTTTTAATTTTGTATTTTATTTTATGCGTGTGAGTGTAGTAATAAGGGTTCTCTAGAGCAGTGATGCTCCACCTGAGAGTGTCACCCTCTTTCAGGGTCAAACTACCCTTTCACAGGGGTTGCCTAAGACCATCGGAAAATGCAGATATTTGCATTACAATCCAAAGCAGTAGTAAAATTACAGTTATAAAGTAGCAACAAAAATAATTTTATGGTCAGGAGTCACCACAACACAAGGAATTGTATTAAAGGGTTGCAGCATTAGGAAGGTTGAGAGCCACTGTCCTAGAGGAACAGAACTAATAGAATGAATCTATCCGTATTAAAGAGGGATTTATTGGAGTGGCTTACAGGCTGCGGCCCCAGTAGTCCAACCGTGGCTGCCTCCCAACAGAAAGTCCAAGGATCTGGGAGCTGTTCGGTCTAGGAGACCAGATGTCTCAGCAGGCCTAGTCTATGCTGGAGCCCCAGGGAATTCCTAGAGAGCTGCTGGTCTTCGGTTTACATTGGGATCCTAAAGAAGTGGGTTCTAAAACCAGCAGAGGAATGCCCCAGTAACAGGATGTAGAAGTAACAGCAAGCAGGGAAAAGCAAGAGCTTCCTTCATGTCCTTTTACGTGGACTGCCACCATAAGATGTGGCCCAGATTCAGGGTGGGTCTTCTCACCTCAAACGATCCAGTCAAGAAAATCCTTCACAGGGGTACCCGGCCACTTGAACTTTAGTTGATTCTGGACAGTAGTCAAGTTGACAACCAAGATCAGCCATCCCAGCCTGAGCCTGGAAGAGAGCTCCCCTCTCTTACAGATTACAGACACATGTGGCCACCCCCAGGTTTACATAGAGACTGAGGATCTGAATTCGGTCACAGCAAGCCCTCTTACCCATGGGGTCATCCTCTGATCTCCACAAAGCATTCAACCCCACTTACAGAGATGTTTGCTTGCTTTCTGATCATATCTCATCTGTCTGTCACATACAATGGCATGATTAGTGACTGAGAGCCACATCAGTTCATCTGATGACCGGTAAACAGAAAGTCACCTCTAAAATCAGCAGCTGGCCAGGCGGTGGTGGCGCACGCCTTTAATCCCAGCACTTGGGAGGCAGAGGCAGGCGGATCTCTGTGAGTTCGAGACCAGCCTGGTCTACAAGATCTAGTTCCAGGACAGGCTCCAAACCACAGAGAACCCCTGTCTCGAAAAACCAAAAAAAAAAAATAATAAATAAATAAATAAAAAATAAATAAATAAAATCAGCAGCTGGTCACACTCCTGGGGCATCACGTCATTCTGAAATTTGTAGTAGACAAGAAGGGTGCCCATTGATCAAGTGAGCCAGTGAATTCTTTTTGTTGATATTTGATTTCTTTTTTTTTTTTAAAGATTTATTTATTTATTTATTATGTACACATTGTTCTGCCTGCAGTCCAGAAGAGGGCATCAGATCTCATTACAGATGGTTGTGAGCCACCATGTAGTTGCTGGGAATTGAACTCATGTCCTCTAGGAAGAGCAGCCAATGCTCTTAACCTCTGAGCCATCTCTCCAGCCCCAATATTTGATTTTTTTTTATTTGCACGGACTTATTTGTGTATGTGCACATGTGCATAGGCACACGTGCCGTAGCATGCCTTTAGAGATCAGTTCTCCTCCACTGTGTGGGTTTAACTGAGGTTTTCAGGATTTGCACTAACTGTCTCATATCTGGAGCCTTCTCACTGGCCTTGTCTTGTGTTTTGGAGACAGTGTCTCTGGTAGCCTGAAGTGCCACAACATCTCTATGTAACTGAAGCTAAGGTCCTCCTGCTTTCTGCCTCCCAAGTACTGCCATCACACACACACACACACACACACACACACACACACACACACACAGAGGCACCATCATGCCCAGCTCCTGCAGTAACTTCTTGCTCAAATTGAGTTGGTTAGTCCAACAAATTTCTACTCTACAAGCACAAACAAACCTTTGCCATGGACATTTGGGGTGCTCAGAGCTAGCAGATTGTCTGCTCTGCTCCTCTCCATCCCTAGCTCCCTCCTTTTTTCCTTCCTTCCTTCCTTCCTTCCTTCCTTCCTTCCTTCCTTCCTTCCTTCCTTCCTTCCTTCCTTCCTTCCCTCCCTCCCTCCCTCCCTCCCTCCCTCCCTCCCTCCCTCCCTCCCTCCCTCCTTCTTTTTCTCCTTGTCGTTCCCTTTTAGTGTTAGGAATTGGACCTAGGCCCTCACACATAGAGTGCAAACACTCTCCCATTAAGATATCCCCTCCAGCCATCTTTGAACATTTTCTGTTGAGATACAGTATCTCTAATTTGCTCCATCGTCTTGCTTCAGCCTTCCAATTAGCTGAGCTTACAGAACTGAGCCACCGTGCCTGGCTGTCCTCTTACCTAGGTTTCCGGCTCCAAGACTCAAATGTTCCTCCCGTCTCAGGCCCCCTAGAACCTAGAGCTGCAGAGCACATGCCATTGCCCTGGCTTCCGCTGTTCTCATACCTCACTGACATCTTCCACGTTTATAATTGATTTGTATTTTTGTGGTTTATTGTTGTTTTGTTTGTTTTGAGGCAAGTCTCATGTAGCTCTGGCTAGCCTCAAATTCTTTATGTAGCTGAAGTTGGCCTTGATTCCTGGTCTTCCTGCCTGTACCTCCCAAGTGCTGGGATTATATACAGGAAGTGCCAGCATGCTTGGTTTACAGCTTCCAGGTTTTACACCTTTAACGTGGGTAAGAGTTTTGCTTAGTGCTGGGGGGAAGTAGAACGCGTACTCTGCTAACTGAACTGTGCCCAGCCCCCAGAAGTTGGTCCTTGTTCTTTTCCTTTTTCTACTTTTATTTTTAAAGACTTTAAGACTACAGGATCATATAAGCTGAGTGCTGGAAGAATTCTAACAAACTTCAGATTCCAGCCGTCCAGCCTTTTGTAATGGGCTGGGCATGACACAACAGGGCTAATTGGGATAATGACAGTGGGGAAATCTTGGTGTCAGGAATTTCTCAGTATGCCATGGACCAGCAGCAGCAACACGACCCGGGAATTGGTGAGAAATGTAAATTTGGGGGCTCCACCTCAAGGCCTGCTTCCTTTGGGAGGAGGGGTGGGGAGCCGAGCAGTGTGTGTTCCAACAAGCCCTTTGAGCATTGTGAAATGCCCTCAAGTTAGCAGCTCTTCACACATCCCAGGCTTATGTACCACTTAAAGGCTGTGTGATCTCAGACAAGTCTCTCTAAACCTGTGTCTTCTCTAGAAAATAAAAACGACGGGGGCTGGAGAGATGGCTCAGAGGTTAAGAGCACTGGCTGCTCTTTCAAAGGTCCTGAGTTCAATTCCCAACAACGTGTTGGCTCACAACCATCTGTAATGAGATCTAGTGCCCTCTTCTGGCCTGCAGGCATTCATGCAGGCAGAACACTGCATACATGATAAGTAAATCTTAAAAAAAAAAAAAGAAAAAGAAAAAAAGAAAAGAAAAATGACAACAAACCTACATGACAAAGTAATCGAGAAGATTGAAAAAGATGGTTCCGGCAATAGGAGCTCTGTACGGAAAGATATTAGAAAGTTAGCATCCTCCTGAGGGGGCATATTGACCTAATTAATGTGCCCGAGTAGAAGTCCCTGAAATATAACCACTGGCCACTTTACAAATACGAAAACTGAGTCTAAAGCAGCACGGCAGGGACTCATCCACACCCTGAGCCCTGCCCCACCCCAGCCTCAAGCTGATATAGGCTGACTGTCCGCTTGCTGGTTCCTGCTGGTTCCTTGGGCTCTCTCTAAACCATCTGCCCTTTCAGAGTCTTCCTGGCCCTGCCCCTTGCCTGGACTTTGCTAGGGCAATTGCAGCAGGGTGGTTCTTAGGGCTCGGTCAAAGGCGTCAAGCCTTTCCTGGGGCTGAGGCTCAGTTGGTAGGCTTTCTTGCCAAGGGTGCGCAGAGCCCTGAATTTGGTCCCCAGCATCTTTTAAAGCAGGCACATTGGTTTACACCTGCAGAGAATGAGGAATTCAAGGTCAGCCTGGGCTACACATCACGTTCAAAGCCAGTCTGAGCCACACTGTATCTTTTGGGGGGGAGTTGAGATGGGGTTTGTCTGTAGCTTTGGACCCTGTCCTGGAACTGTCATGTCTTATCCTGTTTTCTCTGAGCCTGACCTGGAACTTGCTCTGTAGACCAGGCTGGCCTTGAACTCACAGAGATCCACCTGTCTCTGCCTCCTGAGGGCTGGGATTAAAGGCATGTGTCACCATTGCCGAGCTGCCACACTGTATCTTAATCCTAGCAAGTTCTATTATTGGTGTCTGTGTGCTTTAGGAAATGAGATTCCAGGGAAGTGTTTGTTTTGTTCAAATGGGTTAAATAATTCGACAGTGGGTCAAGAATTCTATGCCAAGGCAGGGGTGGTACGTAGGTCTTTTAATCCCAGTACTTGGAAGAAAGAGGCAGACAGGTCTCTGGGGTTTTGAGGCCAGCTTGTTGTACATAGTGAGTTCAGGATAACTAGAGCTATATAGTCAGGCCTTGCCTAAAATGAAAAAAAAATATTTGTAACTGTGTGTGTGAATGGTTTGAGCTAAGGAGATAGCTTAGCTGGTACAGACGCTTGCAGCCAAACCTGTTGACCTGAGTTTGATCCTCAAGACCCACATGGTAGAAGAGAACTGATCCAAGGTCTCTACAAGTTATCTCTGGCTTCTGTACGCGCACCAGAGAGCTCAAGCATTCGAGCACGTGCTCTCTCTCTCTCTCTCTCTCTCTCTCTCTCTCTCTCTCTCTCTCTCTCACACACACACACACACACACAATAAATAAATAAATAAATAAATAAATAAGTGAGTAGATGGGTGGACAGATGTAAGAAGTTTAGATTTTTTAGGTTGGAGCTGTGGCTCAGTTGGGTGTGCTACTAAGGCTTCCTCCCTTACGAGGTATAAACTGGACATGGTGACACACCTGTAATCCCGGCACACTCAGGAGGCTGAGCTAGCAGGATCAGAAATTCAAGGTCATTCTTTTGGGGCTATGGGGTGTTTAAGGCCAGCCTGGGCTATGTGAGCTGAGCATAGCAGCACACACACAGACACACACACACACGCTTCCAGCCTGGGCTATGTGAGCTGAGCATAGCAGCACACATACATACACACACACACACACACACACACACACGCATGCACTTCCAGCACGTGGGAGGTGAAGACAAAAAGATCAGGAATTCAAGGCCAGCCTGGTTACAGGAGACTTGATCTCAAAAAGGATAATTAAATTCTCAAATACATACAAATTCTGAAAGAACAGGTCAGGTACGGGTATGGTGGCACACACCTTTAATCCCAGTACTCAGGAGGCAGAGGCAGGTAAATATCTGTGGGTTCAAGGCCAGCCTGCTCTAGTTCCAGGACAGCCAGGTCTACAGAGAAAACCTGTCTTGAAAAAGCATACCAAAATAAACAAAAGCAAACAAGTAAAATTTTCAAAGAACAAATAAATAATCATAAAGGGAAAACAACCTAAATAAATCTTGCAGTAGAAAACGTTACGAAGAGCGAAGTTCTTTTTCTTTTCCGAGAGAAGGTTTCTTTGTAGCTTTGAAGCCAGACCTGGAACTGACACTGTAGACCAAGCTGGCCCCAAACTCACAGAGATCCGCCTGCCTCTGCCTCCTGAGTGCTGGGATTAAAGGCGTGCATCATCACTACCCTGCAAGAGTGAAGTTCCTCCAGCCTAGTGAACAGCCCTGGGAGCCACAGACTGTGCAGTCCGCACTGCAGACAACTAGGAATTCGAACCCTTTGCTCCCAATGCGCCTTCCACTTCTGAGCCCTTTGGTTTGTTGGGAACAGACAACCCCTCCTAAAGTCTCAGTCTCTGCATCCTTAAAACGTGACTGCAGTGTCCCCATTAAATATATGTTAATCACGTACACAATTACATTTTATTTGTTTATGAGTTTGTATGTGCCCCAGTGTGGGAGTTAGAACACAACTTTTGGGAGTCGTTTCTGGTCTCTGCTTCTAACCCGTGGGTTCCGGAGCTCGAGCATCGTTGTCAGGCTAGCCAGCAGGCACCCCACCCGCTGAGCCGGTTCACCCACCTGGATGTTTAATTCACACACTTTCTCCAATTTTCTATAGAGTTGTTGAATCTTTTCCCAGTCAGTCTTTCAGTCTTTGTCTCCATGTCTGTCTGTCTGTTGGTCTCTCTCTCTCTCTCTCTCTCTCTCTCTCTCTCTCTCACACACACACACACACACACACACCACACACACACACACACACACACGTTTGAAGCCTCTTGTTTCACAGAAGTTTTATTTATAGGCTGCTCCTCATTGTGAACGTGAAAAAGAGAAAGCGCAGCCTGGTAGACCTTTCATGTGCAAATCAGGTCGGCCGGGAGCGCGGGGGTCACCGGGAGCGGGATTTCACTCTTAATTACTCCGAGAGAAAGCGACTGGGCGGGCGGGAGGCCCCTGCTCAGCTCCCCTGGGCCGGGCAGCCGAGCCCCTCGCTCCTGGGCCTTGCTCTTCGCAAAGACGGTCAGGCATGGAACAGCTGCCCCCGAGTGAGCCCCAAGTGGCTTTCTTTAGGGGCAAGAAGTTTGGAAGAGTGGGAGGTATCAAGGGATGCTGCCTATGGGCCAGGGAAAGGGGAGGAGATGCGCGCGCGCGCGCGCGCGCGCGTGTGTGTGTGTGTGTGTGTGTGTGTGAATTACTATTTAGTTTTGTTTTTAAAAAGTCACTGTTTCTTTTCCAAAGTACAAATAACATGTTCTAGAAAAAAAATATGGAAAGATTCCCACTGCGAAGTTAGCACCCTTGATCTCAGCGTGAGTCTGGAGGACATCACTTGCATTTTCTTTCTAACCTGTTTTTCCCTTTATTTTTTTATTTTTTATTTTTTATTTTTTTTGCAGTGCTGGAGATGGAACCCAGGGCCTCAGCCCTCTGATACTGAGCCACACTGCTAGCCTTAGAGTTCTTTTTAGTTTTCTTAGATTTCTTTTTATTATTTTTAAGTTGTATGTGTTGGGAGAGTTGTGCATGTGAGTTCAGAACAGTGTGATGGGTCCCCTGGAGCTGGAGTTACAGGCGATTGTGAGCTGCCCTGTGTGGGTGCTGGGACTCTAATCCGGTTTTCTACAAGAGGGGTCCTGGCTCTTATGGGAGAATGATCTCTCCAGCTCATAATCCCGGTTTTGATTCCCCGCCCCCTCCCCGAGACAGGATTTCTCTGTAGCTTTGGAGCCTGTCCTGGAACTAGCTCTTGCAGACCAGGCTGGTCTGGAACTCACAGAGATCCGCCTGCCTCTGCCTCCTGAGTGCTGGGATTAAAGGTGTGTGCCACCAGGGCCTGGCTCATGGACCTCGCTAGTTCTAGATTCCTCTAGTAATATGTCCCTTTTGGGTGGTGGTGCATGCTTTTAATTCTAGCACTCAGGAGGCAGAGGCAGATGGATCTCTGTGAGTTCAAGGCCAGCCTGGTCTCCAGGTCCAGCCAGTGTGGTACAATGAGACCCTGCCTAATAAAATAAAATAATAAAAAAAAATAAAGATATCTCTCTGTCCACTCACTAATAATGCATTTTTATTCCTAGGGTTTTTTTTTTTTAATTAAATAAACTAACTTTTTGTGTTTATGGGTGTTTTGCTTGTCTACGTGTCTGTACCCCGCCTGTGCAGGGCTCTTGGAGGCTGGAAGAGGGCCCAGATCTCCTGGGACTGCAGTTGCGAGTGGTTGTGAGGAGCTGTGTGGCTGCTGCTGGCACGGGACCTGGGTTCTCTGCGCGAGCAGCCAGTGCCGTCAGCTGCTGAGCCACCGTTCCAGCTGCAGAGGTGGAGAAGGGTGTCATGAACTATGTGATCATCTCAGCAGCCCACTACACCGCTCCAGTTGTGAGGTCGAGAACTTTAGGTAATGCCTGATGCTTCCTGAAGAAAAAAAAAAATCATCCCTGGTTGAAAACACCACATTAGAGGATTTTAAATATTAATCATAGTTATTTTAAGTTCCTAGCTAGAGAGTTATAAAAGGGTGTCGTCCTCGAGGCTTAGAATGTCTCTACTCTTCCTACGCCTTGGAGTTGGCTGTTGAAAACCACACGTCTTGTTCAGAACAGCTGTCCCCAGGAAGGTCTCCACTGTTCTCACAGGTAAGAGAGCTGTGTCTAAGCTACTTGTGCTAAGGATGCTTCCCTTCTGGGACCCTGAAACTGTGGCTTGCAACAGGTGAGGCTGCCTGTGTGAAGGGCCTTTGATAAAAGCCCTGAGGGTGGCTAAGGAGCAGGACGGTGGGCAGCAGCTCCTATCTCTCAGTGATGTCATAGTCATTGCTGGGAGAGTTGATGCCCTAAATGACTTCACTGGGGAAGGGCGTTGGTGCGTGTGTGTCTTGTTTGCCCTGGGTTTTGTCCAATGTGCAGTAGGCATATACTCTGCAAGCCTTGCACGTGGGTTTTAAGGTGGTCCAGGCTAAAGGAGACAGGAGATTCTAGGTTTAAAAAGTAAGTCTGGCCAGGTGTGGTGGTGCAAATCTTTAATCCCAGCACTTGGGGAGCAGAGGCAGGTGGATCTCCGTGAGTTCCAGGTCATCCCGAGCAACATAGTGAGGTGCTGTCTCAAACAAACAACAAAAGAAGTAGTTTGGGGGAGGGTCTTGCTCAGTGACAGAGTACATACTCAGCATGGATAGTTCACCCCCTGGCACCCCAAATCCTATGTCACGGATGGGTGAAAGCGATCAGAAATCTATACCATATTAAATAACAGATCACACTCCAAAACAAGTGATTCTACATCTTTTACATAAGAACATTTTTATTACGTGTGTGTGTGTGTGTGTGTGTGTGTGTGTGTGTACAGGCCAGAGGACAACCCATGGGGACTGGTTTTCCACTTTTATCCCATGGGTTTCAGGCATCAAACTTATGCTGTCAGGCTTAGAAACTGTCATCTTTACCTGTGGATCTTTGGCACCCCACAAACATAATTTACCTGTTCATTTTAAGAAATTCTTGCCGGGCAGTGGTGGTGCACGCCTTTAATCCCAGCACTCGGGAGGCAGAGGCAGGCGGATCTCTGTGAGTTCGAGACCAGCCTGGTCTACAAGAGCTAGTTCCAGGACAGGCTCAGAAACCCTGTCTCGAAAAACCAAAAAAAAAAAAAAAAGAAAAAAGAAAAAGAAATTCTTGTTTGCAGAGGACCTGGGTTCAGTTCCCAGCACCCACATGGTGGCTCAGAATCATCTGTAACTCCAGACAGAGCCAGGGGACATGTTCCTTCTTTTGACCTTAGAGTGCCAGGCACACATGTGGTATACAGACATACATACATGGAAAACACACACACACAGAAAAATCAACAAATCTTTTTTTTCTTTTTTGTTTTTGATTTTTCAAGACAGGGTCTCTCTCTGTGTAGCCTTGACTGTCCTGGAACTCACTCTGTATACCAGGCTGTCCCCAAACTCCCAGAGATCCATCTGCCTCTGTCTCCCTAGGGCTGGGATTAAAGGTGTGCGTCACCACCTCCAGCTCAGTAAATCTATCTGTTTGTCTATCTGTCTATCTGTCTATCTATCTATCTATCTATCTATCTATCTATCTATCTATCTATCTATCTGCATATATGTAGATATGTGCACACACACACACACACGCACACACAATGGGGATATGGCCCAGCAGTTAAGAACACTTACTGCTCTTGCAGAGGACTGGGGTTCTATTTCCAAAATCACATGGTGGTTCACAGCCACCTTTAACTCCAGTTCCAGGGAATCCAATGCCCTCTTTTGTCCCCCAAGGGCACCCGCATCAAAGTGGTGAACATAAACTCACAGAAGTACACATATATACATAAATAAACAAGGAAATGGGATACAATTGAAGTATGCATAATGCTTTTTTTCCTTTTGAATTTTTATACTGTTTTATATGTACATGCATTTTACCTGCATGTATGCTTGTGTGCCATGTGCATGCCTGGTGCTTGCAGAAGCTAGAAGAGGGCATTGGGTTCCCTAGAGCTTGAGTCACACGAGGTTGTGAGCCACCGTGTGGGTGCTGTAGGTTCAGCCTGGGTCCTATGAGTGCTCTTAACTGCTGAGCCATCTCTTCAGCCTCAAGATATGTGAAATTAAAGTGACATCCTAAGGTTCTGTCCTCTGATGTGGGTCCTGGGCATTGGACTCAGCCTGTTAGCTTGATGGCCTTTACACATTGAGCCATCTCTTCAGCTGTCCTCCTTTTAATTTTTTTTTTTTAAGACAGGGTTTCTTTGTGGCTTTGGAGCCTGTCCTGGAACTCACTCTGTAGACCAGGCTGGCTTCGAACTCACAGAGATCTGCTTGTCTCTGCCTCCCAAGTGCTGGGATTAAAGGTATACGCCACCACCACCTGGGCCCTCTTTAAAATGTATTTTTTTATTCTATGTTCATTGGTGTTTGCCTGCATCTGTATTTGTGTGGGGATGTCAGAAGCCGGGGAACTAGACTTACAGACAGTTGTGAGCTGCCATGTGGGTGCTGGGAATTGAACCTGGGTCCTCTGGAAGCGCAGCCAGTGCTCTTAACGGCTGAGTCATCGTTTCCAACACCACCATTTTTTTCAACTTAAAAATTTTTGGAGGTTCTTTGCTAGGGTCTAGCCTAATAAAGGTACCACTCAAGGAGATGTCTCTTTGCATCAGACAGAGACCATTATAGAAAACCACAACCAATCAAAATGCAGAGTGTGGAGCCCAACCCCAATGAATAAATGTACAGTACGACCCCTATACCACACCCGAGGCTCAGAGACTCGGGCATCATCATAGAAGAAGGGGCAGAGCCGGGTGGTGGTGGCGCACGCCTTTAATCCCAGCACTCCGGAGGCAGAGGCAGGCGGATCTCTGGGAGTTCGAGGCCAGCCTGGTCTACAAGAACTAGTTCCAGGACAGTCTCCAAAACCACAGAGAAACCCTGTCTCGAAAAACCAAAAAAAAAAAAAAAAAAAAAAAAAAAAAACCAAAAAACAAAAAAAAAGAAGAAGAAGGGGCAGAAGAATTGTGAGAATTGTGAGACTGTGAGAGCCAGAGGTGCAAGGAGTTTCTGGGAGACTGCGTCTGCTAGGGAGCCACACCTGCCCAGTCTCACCAACACGGCTGCTTAACCATGAGGTGAGCAGGGAGAACAGTAACAGTAAGAACGACATGGATGAGGCACGGGGTGACCACGAGGCCTCAAACCTACACAAGAACGGCAGGCAACCGAGGCATGCTGAGAGCGGGAGGGAGGGAGGGAGGGATGGTCTTCCCCAGGGAAGAGCACACCTTTGGCTACCCAGCACCAAATGGTCAGCCCTAAAGACATGTAAATGACATTATATAGACCAAGTAGGATGTGATGTGTTTATGTATGTAGGAATATATGTGTGTATATGTGTATATATAAAATATTTATATAATATCTATATGTGTATACATAAATATACATATATATATATATGAACAATTGATGAAAAAAAGAGGCCATGAATTTGAAAAAGAGTAAGGTGGCATATGGGAGGATTTTGAGGAAGGAAAAGAAAGGAGAAATTATGTAATTATAATCTCAAAATAAAAATATTTTAGGGGCTGGAGAGATGGCTCAGTGGTTAAGAGCACTGATTGCTCTTCCAGAGGACCCAGGTTCAATTCCCAGCACCCCACATGGCAGCTCACAACTGTCTGAAGATCCAGTTGCAGGGGATCTGACACCTACACACCAATGCACATGAAATAAAGTTAAATAAATCATAAAAATATTTTAGAAAGCAAATAGAAAAATGTACATAAATAATACAAACATAAAAAATTAGAAAGTAGACATCACTTAAGCCTTACTAGCCACCAGTATTTGTTGTTTAAAATTCTTGTGTAAGAGGCAGGTGGATCTCTGTGAGTTCGAGACCAGCCTGGTCTACAGAGCTAGTTCCAGGACAGGCTCCAAAACCACGGAGAAACCCTGTCTCGAAAAACCAAAAATAAATAAATAAATAAAAAAAATAAAATTCTTGTGTATAGATGGAATCTTCTTCCAAGGTTTGGTTTTTAAGATTGTGTTTTTAGCCGGGCGGTGGTGGCGCACGCCTTTAATCCCAGCACTCGGGAGGCAGAGGCAGGTGGATCTCTGTGAGTTCGAGACCAGCCTGGTCTACAAGAGCTAGTGCCAGGACAGGCTCCATAGCCACAGAGAAACCCTGTCTCGAAAAACCAAAAAAAAAAAAAAAAAAAAAGATTGTGTTTTTATTATTAATGTGTGTGGAGGGGGGAGGCATGTGCACGTGAGTGCAGTGCCTGTAGATCCCCTGGAGCTAGATTCATAGGTGGGGCAGGGACCCGAATCCCGGTTTCTCTAGAAGGGCAGCAGACGTTCTTAAACACAGAACCATGTCTTCATCTCTTTAGCACCCTACTGAATGAGAATAATTTTTTGTTATTTATACCATTTCTTTTGCCTACATAAATACTTGTTTTGCTCTTATTACTGTATATTATGTAATATTTTTGTATGTTTTTAAATGTTTTTTTCATAAGCAATTAGAAAACATTTTAATAATTCTAAAATTACACCAGTCAGTGGTGGCGCACACCTTTAATCCCAGCACTCGGGAGGCAGAGTCAGGAGGCTCTCAGTGAGTTTGAGGCCAGCCTGGTCTACAGAGCTAGTTCCAGGAGAGCCAGCGCACCACGTATAAACGTGTTTCAAAAAACTTTTTAAATTAAAAATAAAATAATTCTAAGATAGCCCAACAATAATAGTCATTTTACTATGTATACTCCTGTTAATGAACCACTAAGTTGCTTCTAAGCCTATGAGTGCAGAGAGCTCAGTGAAGCACTTCTGCTCACAGCCTTCTTCATGTCGAATAATGTCCTTACATAGGACATTGGGATAAAGGAAATAGGGCTGTTTTGTTTTGCTTTATTTTATTTTTTCTGAAGCAAGGTGTCTTAATTTCCAGCCTGGCCTTGAACTCCCTATGTAGCCAAGAATGACCACAGACTACTGATTGTCTTGCTTCTACCTCCCATGCACTGAGATCATAGACATGTATCATAATTGCAGGAAATGCTTATTTTCCAAGCTCCTGAAAAATACTGCCCAACTTGGTGCGGTAGTGCGTGCCTGTGATTCCAGCACTTGGGAAGGTGAGCCTGGAGGATTGTAAGCTTGTGGCTGGCATATGCTGCATAGCAACACTTTCTCAGAGCGAGCGAGCAAGTGAGCGAGCAAGTGAGCGAGAGAGAGAGAGCGAGGGGGGGGGAGGAAGAAATAGAAAAGAAAGATAGGCATGGTAGTGGATACCCATAGTCATAAAACTATAAAACTGCGGGCTAGAAACAGAAAGGTTGGGAGTTCAAAGTCATCCTTGGCTAGGTATTAAGTTCAAGACTAGCCTGGGGTATGTGAGACCCTGATGTGGGATTCCCCTCTGTATGCTGTGAATACCATTGGTTAATAAAGAAGCTACTTTGGGCCTACTGCAGTGCAGAATAGGGCAAGGCAGGAATTCCAAGCAGATAGATGTAGAGAGAGAGTAGGCGGAGTCAATGAGATGCCACATAGCTGCTGGAGGAGAACGATGCCTGCACGCCAGTGCTGGTAAACCATGAACCTCATGGTAAAATATAAAATAATAGAAATGGGTTAATTTAAGATATAATAGCTAGAAAGAAATATACCTAAACTATTGGTCAGACAGTATTGCAGCTAATATAGTTTCTGTGTGATTATTTCAGGTCTGCGCGGCCGGGGACCAACAAGCAGTCTCTACAAGACCCTTTCCAAAACTACTTCTCAAACATGTTAGGCTTTAGAGTTAAGAGACCGGAGCATTGCTGAAAGTTTGAGGCCAGCCTGGTCTACGGAGGGAGTTCCAGGACAGCCAGGGCAACACAGAGAAACCTTGTCTCAAACAAAACAAGAACAAAACAACAACAACAACAAAGAGAGTGTTGGTTCTCTATGTCTCTATGTATAGGCTATGTGATACCACATCCATTTGCTAGGTGTTGGGGACACAGACATCCTGAAGGGAGGGAAAGAGATCAGAGAGGTGGCGAGGTCAGGTTGGCACACGGAGGGAACACTTAAGGTTTAATGATCTCTCTGCCTGCCAACTCCCCCTTGCTTCCTCTTCTCTGACGCTGCAACAGCCACCACCAGTTACTGGGCTTCCCCCGTTCCTGGCCTGATGCCTTCTGCTCCTTCACGCACCAGTATCATTGGTTCCCACAAAGCTCTGTGATCTTATCCCCATTTGACAGGTGGGGAAAGTGGCTGGCAAGTGGTACCCTGGAGATTAGAATCAGGTAGGTAATCCAACTCTCTTTTCATGAATTTACAAGTCCAGACTCCTGTTTTACAGGTTGAAAAAGTGAGGGCTGGAAGAGGTCTCAGAGCCAGAGAAAGAACACAACCTAAGTAGAGTTTGCCCCTCTTGTATTCTATGGTCTGCTCCCAAGGTATGGATCTAGGGAATTAGGATGGTAAAACACAGCCTTTTAAAATTTTCCTGTGGAACCTGGGTTCCGAGTCTTTCTGAGCCACAGCCCTGGTGTGCATCCCTCCTCCAGGGCTAGGTACTGCCTGTCCGTTGTAAAAAAAAAAAAAAAAAAGGAAACAGCAGTTTAAGCTCCACATGCCCAGACAGGGAGGAAATCACACAGACACAGCCATTCTGCCATAGGGAATGGAGCTTAGACACCCAGCCGAGAGGCGAAGGAAGAAAGGGGAAATACTTGAGAGGCAGGATTTGGGGCAGAATCCTGAAAACATGATGAGGAGAGGTACCTGGAAGATGGCCATTGGGAATACGATGGCCTCACACAGGGAGGGAAGCTAAATGCCTGGTTTCTATTCCAAAGAATTGTGCAGGGAACGGCTGGTCTGGAAGTTCCTACTGCTGGGTGTTTGGAGTCCTTGTTACTGTTGTCCTGAGTCTGGGTTTCCTGCAGTCCAGGATGGCCTCAAAGTCACTACGTAACAGGGCATATCCTCGACTGTCTTCACCTCCCCAGTGCTGGGACTATAAGCATGTGTCATGACTTCTGATTTACACTCTGCCTCCTGCACTACATGCCCAGCCTTTGCAGGAAGACGGGGAAGCTTGCCCAGGCCACATAGCTGGCAAGCTGGGGGTTCAGCCACTGCCTTTGAGCCCAGGCTCACTGTCTCACTGTCTTGTTGTCGTCCCTGGGCTGGAGGTCAGAGCTCTCAGAAGGTAAAATTAGAAATCCTTTTTCTTACAAGGGGCTGAACTGCACTCCCTGTAGATAAGGACCAAGTGGCTCTTGTGTCCAGGATGAACAAGGAGTCAGTATAATGACAAACTCCAGGGACGCCAGGGTCCTAGGGATCTCTTCATCACTCCTCCGCCCATTCATCCTTCTGATCGAACACTCACGGACTCACAGATACCCATCATCCGTGATGATGTTAGTCACAAAGATATGCTGGCTAAAACTTCCTTCTATGCTAGAGAGATGGCTCACTGGGCAATGGTACCTGACATCAGGCCTGGCAGCCTGAGTTTGATCCTCAGAACTCAAATGGTCGACGTTCTCCTCTGACCTCTACACATGCACCATGACCTCAACTCCCGCCCTCTATATGTGTGGAAGAGCTGGCTCTATGATTAGGTGTACTTACTGATTCTGCAGAAGACCTGAGTTAGCTCCCAGCATCCGTGGCAGGTGGCTCACAACTACCTGTAACTCCAGTTCCAGGGCATCTGAATCTCTCACCTGGACCCCAAAAGGTGCCTACACTCAAATATACACTTATATACATAGTTAAAAATAAATTTTTTTTTAAAAAAGGTTTTTAGCTGGGTATAGTGTCACACGCCTTTAATCCCAGCACTCAGGAGGCAGAGGCAGGCGAATCTCTGTGAGTTCAAGGGAAACCTGGTCTACAAATTGAGTTCCAGGACAGATAAACAAACCTTGTCTCAAAAACGAACAAACAAAAAAAATTACTTAGAATTAGCTCTCATCTATGGAATAAAATAAATGCTTGCTAATCTTACCATCCCTTGTCAACCAAAGGTATGCTCAATGGGATCCTGCTGTTCAAACAAGTTGCCACAGTTGTGTTGAGGATTGAGTCTGGGAACTGGAGTTCCTGTTCAGCCTCCCTGGAGACTCTGTTTTCAGGAGACACTCGGCTCTGAGGACTAGAGGAAAGAATGATTCCACTGCTAGACATGACCTGAGCTATCATTTAGACGGAGACGTGCATTTTCTCGTTTCCTGGAGGCTCTGGTCACTGACAGCTCACAGGTTACCACACTCCCTCCTCTCTGTCGCTCACACCCATAGACTGATCCACACAGGTCAACACAGGTCAACCCCAGAGGACCCCTCCCTCTTCCTTTCCTTCCCCCACTGTGTCACCTCCTTAGAGTAGGTCAGAGCTGCACTCCTGGGGCATCAGGCTCTCTGGTGACCAACGGTGACATGCCAGTTGTGGAAGCAAGTTGTTTTCCGAGCAGACAGCAACCTTAGCCTTTGGTCCCATCTGGTCTTCCACAAGGGTGGCTGGTGTCTCCTACCACAGTGGAGGCTGTGTAATTATGGTTAAGAGAAAGAAATTATGGTAGAATTCCTGCCTAGAATGCATGAGGCCATAGGTTCAATTCACAGAACAACACTTAGGAAAGGGGGAGAGGGGAGGGGAAGCAATAATGCCAGGCATGATGGTGCATGCCTGTAATTGTTTTTAAATTTTTATTTTACTTATTATTACTGTGTGCGTGTGTGTGCATGCGCAAATGCGCGCGTGCACGTGCGAATCCCAGGGTGCATGTGCTGTGCTTTGCATTGAGAGGTTAGAAGACACCTTTGCTGGTGGTGGCGAGTGCCTTTAATCCCAACACTCGGGAGGCAGAGGCAGATCTCTGCGTTCCAGGCCAGCCTGGTCTACAGAGAGAATTCGAAGACAGCCAGGGATATACAGAGAAACCCTGTCTCGAAAAACAAAAACAAAACAAAGTAAAAAAGAAGACAACTTTCAGAAGTTGTTTTTCCTTCTGTTGTGGGCTCCAAGGGTCAAACTCAAAGGCTGTTGTGCCAGTCCAAACACTTAGAATCCTAATTCATGTCAGGCAGAGAGGAAGAGAAGTTTGAATCTCGCCGAAGCCTCATAGCAGCAAACAAGCCATGGAGAGAAACACTGACTTCTGATCTCACCTTTGCTGTGTGATGTCCATTTGGTTATTCCAGGAAAATGGTGAATTGACTTCCCTGCAGGGAAGAGTGGGCTGGACATCAACAAGGATATGACTAGCAAGCCTGAGCTGTGTGGGTTTACCAGCTCACCCTCTCTGATCCTGTTTGCTAAGTAGGATTTTAATAGCAGGACCATCGAAGGGTTTGTAGCAAGGCTGACTACCCATTCCAGATGAGCACAGTGCAGAGAAATACAATTTTCTCACCCAGGGGTTCTCAACCTTTCTAATCCTGCGACCCTTTAATACAATTTTGAATTTAATACAATTTCTTGTGTTGTGGTGACCCCAACCATAAAATTATTTTCGTTGTTACTTCATAACTGTAATTTGCTGTTATGAATCATAATGAAAATATCTGTGTTTTCGATGGTCTTAGGCGACCCCTGTGAAAGAAGTCGAAACCCACAGGTGTAGATGTGAGCACCTTGAGAAGCAGGTGCTGTCCTGCCCATTTTATAGACCTGCAGACTGAGGCTCTGCAAAGTTAACTTGCCCCAAATCACACAGGAAGACTTGAGAAGCTGGCCTGGTTCTGATCCTCAGTGTCTTCCTTGTCTTCCTTACCACCCTCCAGTCACCCTGCTGTTTTTGTGACAACTTGCCCCATCCACTCCTGTATGCGGACTCACAGTGCCTGCATCTGTGTCTCACAAGCTCCCAGAGTACACGTCTGGGTCTCCAGGTGACTTTAGGGCGAGCATGGGCATTTCTCTCTGTGCTGAAGGGTGGGGCGGGGTGGGTGGGGTGGAGGTGGGGCGGGTGATTCCTAGAGGAAGCTGGGAGGTTCAAAAGGCGATTCACGCTCCGGTCTCAAACCCGTAAACATATAGTTAGGGCTCTGACACCGTCAATGCGCAGACAAAAGACAGACAGAAACAGCTCACATAAGGAAGCAGGGCATAGCCTCCGCCCCGCCCCGAGTGGGAATGAAATGTTTTCCTGCAACAGAAAGGAAAACCACGGTTAAAGCCCCGCTGTGACTCTGAGTCTGCGACTCCATGACGGCGTAAGGGTAGTGAGTGGAGGCCCGTAATTTGTACCTGTGTGTTGTGAATCTCCGTCTTAAGGACGTTCTTTCTTGACCTAAGTGTGTGGGACAAAAGTAATAATTAGGAGTGAGTCTTCAATGCACACTGTCATTTCAAAGATGTGTGCAAGGTTTTTCTACCTATGTTGATCTGTTTCTGTATATGTGGAGAGACTGGGAGAGTGTGCCTTGGCCTAGGCACACCAGTCAGAACTCTTGGTTGAGAGAGAAATGATGAGAACAAAGGAAATCAATAGCGTAGCAGAGGCAGAGGCAGGTGATCTCTGAGTTCAAGGTCAGCCTGGTCTACAGAGAGAGTTCCAGGCCAGCCAGGACTACATAGAGAAACCCTGTCTTGAAAAACCCCGAAATAAACAAACAAATAAATAAACAAAGTAATAATAAGTATTCTGCCAGGTGTGGTGACATGGGATTGTAATTCTGCCAGGTGTGGTGACGTGGGATTGTAATTCTGGCATTTGGGTTGAAGCAGAAGAATTAGCTGTTTCAAGGTCATCCTCAGCTACGTAGCAAGGCAAGTCTGAGGCCAGCCTGAGCAACCTGAGACCCTGTAATAATTCTTTTTCAGAGACAGGGATTCTCTGTAGCTTTGGAGCCTGTCCTGGAACTAGCTCTTATAGACCAGGCTGGTCTCAAACTCACAGAGATCCACCTACCTCTGCCTCCCGAGTGCTAGGATTAAAGGCGTGCGCCACCACCACCCGGTTAAGACCCTGTAATAATTCTTCATCCTTACTGGCCCACACCTGGATCCAGGAGCTCAAAGATATGAGTGTCCTTGCTTCATCTTGCCTTTTTTTTTGGGGGGGGGGGTTCGAGACAGGGTATCTCTGTGGTTTTGGAGCCTGTCCTGGAACTAGCTCTTGTAGACCAGGATGGTCTCGAACTCACAGAGATCCGCCTGCCTCTGCCTCCCGAGTGCTGGGATTAAAGGCACGTGCTCTCCTCAGCTCGCTTTGTACGCCTGTGCTCAGTGCACAGGTTGTGTAGAGAAAGCACCGTCGACAGTGTAAGGATTGACATGGAGAGGGGTTTCCTAGAGGAAACAGCAGAGCTGAATCCAGAAGTCACAGTCACCTTGCTCCTGTTAGAGTCCTAAGGAAAGCTGTGATTAGTGATGACGATGATGCGTTGCTTCGGCACTGCTGTGTGCTAGGCATCACGCCAAATATTTGAGCGCTATCTCCTGTACTCCGCACAGCAGCCTTTGTGTGTTACTTATCTTCATTGCGACTGAGAGTTCAAGGAATTGGCCCAAGTTCATGTACATAGTAAGACATGGAGTTAGGTAGTTATTTTCTAAATCCTAAACTCTTGGCTTCTCTGGGAACTCCACAGAGTTTCTGTCTGTCTGTCTCTGTCTCTATCTCGGTAGCCTCATGTCAAAGGGGATGCCTAGGGTCTGATAAGGGGATACACTGCAGCACACAAGACTATAGGGAATGTGGGCATGGATGGCAGACAACAGAGTCATTTATGATCCCCGGAGGGGAGGCACCTGTACATCAGAAGTTTGACATCAAGGGAAGAACAGTCCAAGGACCACAGGGATGCAAGCGCCTGCATTCCTTGGTGCCGCCTCTCCACCCACGAATGATGACAGAGGGTGTGCCATGCAGGGCTATATTAGGACTGACTTCCTGTTCTACAGAGGGTGTGCCATGCAGGGTTGTGCTAGGACTTCCTGTTCTGCTAGCCTGTGATTTGCATCCTTGAATAAACTTGTTTAATGTATGCTAGACTCAATTTCCACATCCATTAAATGGGCACATCTTCCTTAAGTGTTATAGGAATCTTTTTTCCCTCCCTCCCTCCCTCTCTTTCTCCCTCCCTCCCTCCATGGAGTTCTGGGGATTGTATGCTGATTCTTTTAAATAAGACTTGCTTAGGTGTGGTCTCTTACATCTGTATTCCCAACATGTGGGCGACTGAAGCAGGAGGATCACAGTGAGTTTGAGGCCAGCCTAGAAAAAGTTCCAAATCAGCCAAAGCTACACAGATAGACCTTGTCTCAAAAATAAGCATACAAACCGACCTGCCTGTGTCCCAGTGACCGCAGCTCCCAGCTGCTTCCTGCTTCACACATCCATCCCTCTAATCACCTTCTGCCTTTTGGGGTCACCCTGCTGGCTCCCACTCTCCAGCATCAACAGCTATGGTGACACAACAGGAACACATTGCTGTCTAATTCCTGAGTTCTGAGTTCAAGTGCTGCTAGCTTGGCCTCTCTCTTCCTGGTCTGCTCTCTTTCTTTTCCTAGCCTTGTCTCTCTCTTCCTAGCCTTGTCGCTCTCTCTCTTCCTGGCCTTGTCTCTTTCTCTTCCTAGCCTTGTCTCTTTCTCTCTTCTTAACCTTCTCTCTCTCTCTCTCTCTCTCTCTCTCTCTCTCTCTCTCTCTCTCTCTCTCTCTCTTCCTCTCTTTCTTCCTAGCCTTGTCTCCCCCTCTCTCTTCCCGGCCTTCTCTCTCTTTTCCTAGTCTTGTCTCTCTCTTCCTAGCCCTCTCTCTCTCTCTCTCTCTCTCTCTCTCTCTCTCTCTCTCTCTCTCTCTCTCTCTTCCTGGCCTTGTCTCTCTCTTCCTAGCCTTCTCTCTCTCTCTCTCTTCCTAGCCTTCTCTCTCTCTCTCTCTCTTCCTAGCCTTGTCTCCCCCCCCCCCAGCCTTGTTTGCAACCCCTTTCAGGTGAGAAGGCACATCCCCTTGAGAACTGATGCAAACCCTGACTGCAATGCTGCCTGCCCCATGGGGTTTGTTTATGCTCTGGATGAGGGGACAGGGCTGAGCGAGCCAGGCTACTTGGGGCAGGACCAGGGAAGGGTCTGGTAAGCAGAGGGGCCCTCACTACTCCTGACGGGGAAGGGAGAAAAGTTTCTAATTACAGATCAGCTTGCCTGCCTCCCCGCCCCCCCCCCCCGCCGGGCCCCTGGGCGCTGCACACAGGGGGTATTTATGGGGCGAGACTGGAGGGGAGGGGCTCTGTCACAGCCCCTTTCCTGAGGAACTCAACCCCATTTGAAATTGTAGCCTTGCCCAGACTAAGTACGGGGAAGAACAGGGGTGGGGTAGGCAAGGAAACTTAGAATCCGTGAGCAGAAGAGAGAACCCTGCAAGAGGGCAGGAAGAAGCAGAAGCGTCCAGCAACGTGCCAGGTCAGGGAGGAGGGAAGATGCAGCGACAGGGGTGATGGGACCTGAAGGGAGGAGATCTCCAGCAACGGTGCCGCCTGGGTGCTCTGGGTGCTCTGGGTGCTCTGGGTGCCCTGGCTCCAAAGCCAGCTCCTTTACATCTGTAGAATGGAAGCTCTTCCTACCTCCCATCCTGTCTGGGGAGTTACAAGAGTTGATGTATGCACAGTGCTCAGAACGCTGCCTGGTACTCGCACTAAAAATGAACATGAGTCTGGGGGGGATGGGCAAAGTGTCACATAGCATGGCCGCCTGAGTTTGGATCCCCAGCACCCACATAAAGCCTGGGTGTGGTGGTGGTAGTGGGAGAAACAGGAGGATGGGCAGGGCCTGCTGGCCAGTAAATCTAGCCAAAACGGCTTGTTCCAGGTTGAGGGAAGCTATTTCCAAAAAGAAAGCTATCTAAAACAACCTCTGACCTCTACATCCATGCACACACAGGTGAGTGCACCCCCCCACGCACATATGTGTGCGTGCATCTATATTAGCAGTAGTCCAGTTTTAGTTGAGCTTTTATAGATATATATCATATATATATAATATATATATATATACAGCAATATACACACTATTATATTTACATTATACTACATCTCTGGAGAAGACAGGGAGAGTGAAGATGAACCAGAAGGCAGGATGAGGGAGATTGCTGAAGAAAAGCTAAGAGGCAGTGAGCACAATTCACAGAGAGGCCATGGACCGAATACAACTTTGTGGCAGAGTGGTTTCCTGGCGTGTACAAGGTTCTGGGTTCCACCTCCAGAAACCCGTTCAAGAAAAGGAAAAATTATTTTTCTCTAGGCATGGAGAAGCACACCTTTGATCCCAGCTCTCGGGAGGCAGAGGCAAGGGGGTCTCTGTGAGTTTGAGGCCAACCTGGTCTATATAGTGAGTTCCCAGACAGCCAGGGCTACACAAAGAAACCCTGTCTCAAAAAACCAAGATAGATAGATAGATAGGTAGATAGGTAGATAGATAGATAGATAGATAGATAGATAGATAGATAGATAGAAGGGGTGGACTGCAGCTATTGCTCATTTGATAGAATGCCTTTCCAGTATGCACAAAGCCCTGGAATGGATTGATACTGCACACCTATAATCCAGGACCATGGGAGATAGAGGCAGGGGGACCAGGGGGTTCCAGGTCATCTTCAGCTACATATCAAGTTCAAGGAGACTCAGTTTTGAGAAGCAAATGAATGAATAAGGACTCCAAGACTAGGCTGTCATGGTTCAACTCTGACTTTCTGCCTGAGTGTCATCTTGGGAAAGTTACTGTATCTCTCTATACCATCTCAATTAGTAAAGACAGGGAAACAAAAAACACTCATGGCTCCTCCCTGTCTTAGTCAAGGTTTCTATTCTCGTGAAGAGACACCATGACCACAGCAATTCTTTTGTTTGTTTGTCTGTTTGCTTTAGAGACAGGGTTTCTTTGTGTAGCCCTGGCTGTCCTGGAACTAGCTCTTGTAGACCAGGCTGGCCTCAAACTCACAGAGATCCGCCTGTCTCTGCTTCCCAAGCGCTGGGATTAAAGGTGTGTGCCACCACACCCTGGAAACTTCAGCGATTCTTATAAAGGAAAGCATTTAATTGGGGCTGCTTACGGTTTCAGAGGCTTAGCCTCTTTATTGCCATGGCGGGAAGCAGGGCAGAATGCAGGCGGATATGGTGCTGGAGAAGTTGTGAGGGTTCTACATCTAGATCTGCAGCAGGAAAAGAACTGGGTGCCACCGAGCCTAGGCTTGAACATCTGAGACGCAAAGCCGGCCCCGCAGTGACACACTTTCTTCAACAAGAAGTGCCACTCTCTATGGGCCAAACATTCAAACACAAGTCTACAGAGGCCATACCTACTCAAACCACCACACTCCTTGACTTAAAATCTTCAAGGGAAAGGGTATAATAATCAAGAGCATTTATTGCACACCTACTGTGTACAGGCTCCCTTTGGACCAGCTAAACCAGGAACTATATGACATCACTGTATGGATGAAGAGGCTGAAACGGAACAAACTTGGGAGCCGAGCGAGATGTAAGCCCAGGCAGACCACGGAGCCTCATTCATAGAACAAGCTAGACATGAGGGAGTCTACAAAATTCTAGGAAAACACAAACTAATCTATAGAGACAGGAAACTGATGAACGGTTGCCTTGGGAACCAGGGGAAGGGCAATGACTGTCAGGGGCACGTGGGGGTATTTTCTGGGGGATGGCAATGCTTTTCTTTTCTTTTCTTTTTTTTTTTTTTCAAGACAGGGTTTCTCTGTGGCTTTGGAGCCTGTCCTGGAACTAGCTCTTGTAGACCAGGCTGGTCTCGAACTCACAGAGATCTGCCTGTCTCTGTCTCCCGAGTGCTGGGATTAAAGGCATGCGCCACCATCGCCTGGCCGGCAATGCTTTTCATACCACAGTGAACTCTGGCATATGCACTTGTCAATGTTCATTGAACTAGACACTCAAAATGGGTGTCTTTCCTTGCTCTTAAATTATTCTTCAGTGAAGCTGATTTTTTTTTTGTTTTGTTTTGAACAAGGAGGTATAGCTATGTACCTGGTTCCAAGTCCCTGCAACCCACTGTGTATTATTTAATTGTCTAAATTCAACCTCATTTTCTTTTCTTTCTTTTTCTTTTTTGGATTTTTTCGAGACAGGGTTTCTCGGTAGCTTTTTTGGTTCCTGTCCTGGAACTAGCTCTTGTAGACCAGGCTAGCCTCGAACTCACAGAGATCCGCCTGCCTCTGCCTCCTGAGTGCTGGGATTAAAGGCGTGTGCCACCACCGCCCGGCTCAACCTCATTTTCATGCAGAAACTGTATCGGAGTCCCCTCATTTCTAGGCAAAATTCTTTTTTAAAAAATATCTATTTATTTTATATATACGTGAGACTGTATGTATGTATGCCAGCACACTACATGCCTGCAATGCCCAAACAGCCTAGAAGGTGACATATCCCTTGAAACTGAAGTTATAAATGGTTGTCCACCTCCATGTGGGTGCTGAGAATTGAACCTGGATCCAACTCGTGTTCTTAACCCTGGGCTATCTCTCCAGCCCCTCAGCAACATCCTTTTTGTTTGGAGACAGGGTTTCTGTGTAGCCCTGGCTCTCCTGGAACTCGCTCTGTAGACCAGGCTGGCTTCAGACTCAGAGATCCGCCTGCCTCTGCCTCCAGAATGCTGGGGTTAAAGGCTCTACTCCAAGCTCAGTGAAATTTTACTGCTTTTCCCCCTTCAGTGCTGGGAATCAAGCCAGAACCTCAAGTACACTAGGCAAGTTTTTCACCATTGAGCCACACCCTCAGCCCCTGGCCCTCAGCTTGGTTCTTAAACCCAAGATCCAGATCAATGAATAAATTATAAGCTCCCTGGTTTTACTGGATGCCAAGGTCACAGTGTTTGGTGGGGAAACAGACAAAAGCAGGTGAAGTCTAAGATGGTACGTGGACTAGCTGGGCAACTCCTTACTAGGCCACTAGTATTACCAAGTATGCCCCTTGCTAGCTGTGTGCCTTTGGGGGCCACCGCCCCCAGGATACCAGACCTCCATTTCCAACTCTGAAAAATGGAGGTCCTAGAAGCTCAGAGCTGGAGGGACCCTGGGGCAGGGCATGTGCACACTTCAGCAGAGCAGGGTGGTTATGGCTTTAAGTCAACCTGTGCTACAGAGTTCAAGCCCAGCCTGGGCTACATACACACTGAAGCCCTGTCTTAAAAACAAAACAAACAAACAAACAAACAAAAAAAAAACCCCAGAAAAACAAAAGGAAAGCAAACAAAACAGGAGCTAGCCCATGTCAAATGCTTAGGAACCATAGGCATAGAAAGTGCCAGGTAATTGTTAGCTGTCCTTATTGTGACTGAAGAGCTAGGCGCTAGAGAAGGGCAGGGAGGGAGGGCGGGTGCTCCCGGCCCAACCAGAGGTGGGAGACAGTCCAAAGATGCTTTCCCAGAGAGGTGATACTAGGAGAAGGGATTGACCCGTTCAAGTGGTCTTGGGGGTAGGAGGGAATGGGAACAGCTTGGAGCAAACGCTCAATAAATATTTACTCAATAAATTAAAAAAAAAGAGTAGAGTCTATTCGAGGAGGCCTACCGGTAACCAGGGGGACAGAACAGACCCGCTAGGGCGGACTGGGGGGTCCTCAGGAGGCGGAGTCTGGGTGGCTGCACTATTGACACGTTCCGACCCCACCCTGTCCCCAGATAGACTTGGAATCCCCCACCCCCCGATCTGCAGCCTGGAGCCTATAGAAGGGATGTTGCTGAGGGCTGGGGGCCAAGGGTCCTCGAGGGCCTTCGCCCCTAATGAGAATAGGCCGAGTCCCCACGAGGCGCCTCTCCCGTTGTCCGAGCCACAAAGGAGAGGGATCAATGCAAGGCAGGAGCGGCAGAGGGGCCTCCTCTTTGTGCGGCTGTCTCGGGCCTGTTTGCGCCGCCGTCTCCGCGCCCCCATTGATCAGGCATGTGGAAAGATTCCGCCTCCCGGGCTCCCTTTGTGGCCGCGTTGCCAGGCTGCGGGCGGCGTGACTGCGCGGCGGCGGCGGGGCACTCCCCCTGCGGTGGGCACGGGCTTGCAAGACTGCGAGCCTGCAAGCCGGGCGGGTCCCGAGAGGGTGACGACCGGCAGTTTTAGTAAGCGAAAATCGAGGACGCCCGATTAAATTCCTGCTTACGACAGATAACAAAAGGGGGAAAAATTAAGTATGTGCCAAATATTGTATAGGGCATGCTTATACCACGTGTTGTTTATCTGGCATTCAAACTTCACTAAGTATCTTGGATCTTATTTGGCATCCTAGGAAACAGGGACACGTCGGCATTACACGTCATCCTGTGGGATTTTGTTTGTGAGCTTGCTTTTTGTTTGGGCCATTTCTGCGCACACTCTGTGAACTCCACCCTCATGCCCTCCCTTCCCGCCCCCCACCCCCACCCCCCAGGTCATTCTATGCAACCCAGGCTGGCCTAGTACTACTGTAGTCTGGACTGGCTTCAAATTTAACATCCAGCCTCAACCTCCCGAGAGCTAGGATTATAGGCCTTGGACACATTGCCTGAATTCGGTTTTTTTTTTTTTTTCAATTGTGCTGGAGGTTGGACTCTCTAGTATATATATTAGTGTTCGACCGATGAACCACACCCCAGACAGAAATACTATTTATTTACTTTTTCCTTCCTTCCTTTCCTCTCTCGATAGCCTCCCTCTTTCCCTTTGTCCCCAACCCCCGATGCACTGACATGGTCAGATATTGCCCAGCCTGGCCTCAAGTTCACCATGTAGGAGAGGATGCCCTTGAATTTCTGGTCCTTATGCTTCTCTTTTCCAAATCTGGGATTAGCGTGTCACAGCCAGCACTTTTTTCCTTTAAATGAAAAAAAAAAAGTTGTTGCTGCTTAAGACAGGCTTTCACTATGCAGTCCAGGCTGGCCTAGAATTCTCCATCATCCTGCCTCAGCCTCTGGAGTGCTGGAATCATCGTTATCATCGTCATCGTCGTCGTTGTTATTGACACCAGGTCTCACTATGTAGCACAGGCTGGCCTTTAACTCACAGAGATTCACCTGCCTCTGCCTTCTGAGTGCGGGAACCAAAAGTGAGTACTGCCTGCCACATTTGGCTAGCTTGAAATACTTTTAAAAATTTAACTTTAGCCGGGCGATGGTAGTGCACGCCTTTAATCCCAGCACTCAGGAGGCAGAGGCAGGCGGATCTCTGTGAGTTCGAGACCAGCCTGGTCTACAGGACAGGCTCCAAAGCCACAGAGAAACCCTGTCTCGAAAAAAAAATTTTTTTTAACTTTATATATAATAATACATATACATCAGTGTGGATTCATTTTTAAAAAGATTTATCTCATTAGTCATTTATGGGTGTTTATGTGTCTCTGTGTGTCTGTGTGTGTGTGCACCTAGTACAAGTGTCCATGGAGGCCAGAAGAATGCATCACATACCCTGGAGCTGAAGTTACAGGCATTTGTGAGTAGCCTGGTGTGGATGCTGGGAGCTGAGCTTGGGTCCTCTGATAGAGTAGCAGCACTCTCAACCACAGAGCCCTCGTTCTAGCTCCAAACTCAGATAAATATCAAGTACCTCCTGGGAAGTTGTTCCCTTTGGGAATACTGTTGTGAGACTCATCCATATCAGGACATATTAGAAGGTTCCCATTGCACCAAAAGTTTTCCTTCCCTGGTGACGTAGGTCACTCTGAGTCTGTTTCTTCACAGTGTTGCGCCTGTGAGGTTTATCCAACTGTCAATTGGCTCCTTCTTTTGTTGCCCTCTGCCTCTGGGCGAGGAGTATTCCATCACATATATCCTCCCATTCTCCAGGCGAGGAATGCCTAGCCCCAGATCTTTCCAGGGTCTTTTTCTTTTTGAGAGAGGGTCTCACTCTGTAGACAAGGCAGGCTTTAAACTCAGAGGAGATCTGCCTGCCTCCGTGCCTGCTGGATTAATGTGTGTACCACAATGCCTCAGCTCTTCCGTTTTGCTGTGGCTACATTTGTATCAGTCATTGCAAGGCCTTCAACATGTTTCACCCAAGCAAAGCTGGGGCTCGAAGATTTCAAATGCTACTTTTACATCTCCTCCTGCACATGAACTCTGTCTTCAACTGGATACATTTATGTGAACTCTGTGAAGACTGCCTTCTTCTGTAGCCGCTACAATCTCAAGTTTTACTGAAGAAGTTACTAGAACAAACAAGATTAGAGATGCAACATTAAAGCAATTGCCCAGCATACACAGGGTCTCAGCAGGGATATAGGGAGAAAACAGAACAGGCTGACTTAGTGAGCCCTGGGCAAGAGAGATCCTCTCTCCTAGGCTTGTCCATAGGTGAAGAGGCTGGTTGGAAGACAATGTGGGATAATGCTTGGGAAAAATACAAAGCACAGCAGGGTGTAGTGGTACTGTAATCCAGGCTTTCAGGAGGCCTGAGAGTTGAAGTTTATCCTAGCCTACACGAGGTAATGCTGCATTCCAAGCTATATAAAACATAGTCTTAGCGGGGCATGGTGGCACACGCCTTTAATCCTAGTACTGAGGAGGCAGAGGCAGGCGGATTTCTGTGAGTTCAAGGCAATCTGGTCTACAAAGCAAGTTCCAGAACAGCCATTACACAGAGAAACCCTGTCTTTAAAAACAAACAAATAAACAAACGAATCTGGTCTTAAACCAACAACAATTAAAATAGCATGCGGGCTAGCCCACAGTGGTTGCTCTACATGGGGGTCACTATCAAGTTTTTATTATTGTTTTCATTTTTTATTCTACATTTGTTTGTTTACTGATGGTGGGTGGCATGCACGAACATGTGTGTGCCATGTTGGGCATGTGGCAGTGAGAGGAAAATGTGTGTGTGGGGTTCTCTCCTTCTACCCCCAGATCAGGAGGAGTCAACCCTGGGTTGACACACTTGGCAGCAAGAGCTTTCTTCCCATCTTGAAGACCCATGTATTGAGTTCTTCATCCCAAACTAATGAGCTGGGCACATTGGATGCCTGCTTTATCCCATCAAGCCTATTTCACAGATGAAGAGACAGAGGCTAAGAGAGGCCAAGTCACTCGCTAAGAAGACATGACAAATGGTAAAGGTACCTCACAGTCTGGTCTCCTAAGCAGCCAGGCGCCAGAGGGACAAATGTGGCCCCTGGTTGGACAGTGGGTGGGGCAGGTTATGTGGATGAGCTGTTGACTGTCCCCTACTGGTACCCACCTCAAAGACAAGGAGGGTGGGAAGAGCGTGGGTGGACTTTTTCTTTGGGGAGGCCCAGACTGCCGGTTAGCGGGTAGACCAGAGGAGGGGAAGCGGGAGGGAAGCCTGTGGAAGCCCAGCCCCCCTCCCGAGGTGGGCAGCTGCTGGGCAGCGCTAATAATCGCTACCTGCCACCTGAAGGGCACAGGGCACAGGAACTGATGATCTCAGCGGATTAGCGGAACGATTCCGATCCGATCCTGCATCCTCAACCCCAAAGCTGGGTCTGCACAATCCCATTTCAAGCCAGCTTTCTTTAGCTGGCTAATTATCCGGAAGGCGCAAGAGGGAATAGCCTTAAAGGGCCTCTGCACCTAAGGCCCAGGCGACAGCTCAGAGCTAAAAATGAC
This sequence comes from Chionomys nivalis, assembly GCF_950005125.1. Classification (NCBI taxonomy): domain Eukaryota; kingdom Metazoa; phylum Chordata; class Mammalia; order Rodentia; family Cricetidae; genus Chionomys; species Chionomys nivalis. Next base: position 119,941,257 of record NC_080088.1, on the reverse strand, counting down.
CCAACCATCTCGTCAGCCCGGAACAGTATGGGTGGCCCCCCACCCCAGAGTCCCCCTCTGGCTGAAGACATATGCCCCCATCACAGAGTTCAGTGGTTTTCCTCTTTCCACTTCCTTCAGTTCTCTGGCATAGCCTTCGCACAGAAGCTCATGGTACGAATTTGGAACTTAGACACCCTCCTTGTTATCCAGGTTGACCTTCAATTCCTGGGCTCAAATGAGTCTCCTGCATCAGCTTCCTAAGCAGTTAGGATCGCAGTCATAGGAGACATTCTTTTTTTTTTTAAATTTATTTATTTATTATGTACACAATATTCTGTCCGTGTGTATGTCTGCAGACCAGAAGAGGGCACCAGACCTCATTACCGATGGTTGTGAGCCACCATGTGGTTGCTGGGAATTGAACTCAGGACCTTTGGAAGAGCAGGCAATGCTCTTAACCACTGAGCCATCTCTCCAGCCCGAGACATTCTTAAATACAACTTTTTTCTTTTCTTTTCTTTTCTTTTCTTTTCTTTTCTTTTCTTTTCTTTTCTTTCTTTTTCTTTTCTTTTCTTTCTTTTTCTTTTCTTTCTTTTTTTTTTTCTTTTCTTTTTCTTTTGACACAGGGTCTCTAGCTCCAAGAGGCTGGAAAGACTTTAAATGTCTGAGCCTCTTACCTCTCCCTCCCAAACACTAGGATCACAAGCATGCACCCCAAGGACCTCTGGGCTTATGCAGTGCTGCAAATTAATCTCAGGGCCTTGTATATGCTATGCAAATAACCCATATTCTCAGCCTTCAAGTATACATATTTTCAATTTTTTTTTTACTTTTAAATTTGTTTTTTAAATAATTTATTTTTGTGCTCATTGGTGTTTTGGCTGCAGGTATGTCTGGTGAAGACATCAGATTCCCTGGAACTGGAGTTACAGGCAGGTGTGAGCTCCCAGGTGGGTGCTGGGAATTGAACTCAGGTCCTCTGAAAGAGCAGTCAGTGCTCTTAACCTCTGAGCCTTCTCTCCAGCCCCTGAAATTCATCTTTTTAAGTTTGTATATGTGCATGTGGGCAAAAAAAATCGAGAGAGTCTCACTATGTAGCTCTGGCTGTCCTGGAACTCACTTTGTAGACCAGGCTGGCCTCAAACTCACAGAGATCTACCTGCCTCTGTCCCCACCTCTCCATCTCTGAGTGCTGAATTAAAGGTGTGTTACAGGAAACTTGGTCTCATGTAATTTTAAGGTAATTAAAGCGTAGAGAGGGCGCTCTAGAACTCTGCCCTCTACCTACAATACAGTAAGCCTCTAGCTGATGCTAACAGAGGGAACTGGGGTAGCTAGCCCCTTCCGATGTTGCTTGTGCCGCCTGCCCCTCAAACCATGTGCTGTGACTCTGGCTTCCAAATTTCAGAAGTCAAAAAGGATGCCAGAGTTAAAGAAGGCAGAACACAAACATCGGAGTGCTATAGAGTCGGTTTCAAATCCTGACTCTGCTCCTTCCTGTGTGTCCTTGGGCAAACTATTAACCTCTCTGATACTATATTTTATCATCTGTAGATAGGATCGGTCAAATTGTGCTGGGCACTAGGTAGAACTGGGCATACAGATTCATTGGCAGAGGGCTTGCTTGGCATATTCAAGACCCCAGTTTTGGTCTCCAGCCACACAGGTAAACAAATAAAAACCCACTTCAGAAATGACCTGTCTATCCAGGCATGGCGTGCCACACCTATAATCCCAACATTCAGGAGGTTGAGGCAGGAGGATCAGGAGTTCAAGGCCAGATTAGGTTTTATAGCTAGACGACGTTTCAAAAAACAAAACAAAGCAGGGGTAGGAAAAGGAGAGAGAAAGGGAGGGAGAGAGGAGGAGGGGGAGGAAAATGAAGTTAGAGGCTTGCCTAAGGCACCCACCCACCTACAAAGTTCCAGAGAGAGGCTCAAGTTCACCTGACCCTAAAAGCAATGGCTTTTAGATGGAGAGGTGATGAGGGCTGTGGCAGCCACCACCCTTGCCCCACTTAGCCAGGCAGGCAGGCTCAGGTGTCTTTGTCACCACTTGGAGAAGCATTGTGCTGACCTCTGGGAGAGAGCGAGGCACAAGATGGATGAGGCTCGGCAGGTTTCTCATTTCCCTTGGAGGGGGTGGTGTCTGGGATTACCGGATCAACATAATCCTGTGGGTGGGGGGGGGGGGGACACGTCAGGTGGAGGGAAGGGCCGCTGCAGAAACCCACAGGCAAAATCCAGTTTGGGGCTTGGAGGAACTGCAGACAGCCAGTGGGCCTGAGAAATAGGAAGAGCCTTCCTCAGGCAGCACGGTGGACCACTAAAAACTTTCTAAGCACTGTGTTGTTTTCCCCTCCTTCTCTTCTTCCTTTCTTCCTTCAGTGCCTTCTATTTCTCAGGCACAGGGCCAGGCCCGTCTTCCATTCTTCCCCACTCCTCATCCTCCCTCCTCTGCCCCTTCATCCTCTTCTGAACAGCCGCCCCACCCCCACAGGTCCAGTTCATACCCGGCCCTTTTCCCTCCCTTCTCTCTCCCCCTGACAATGAAGACTGAACCCTGAGACGAGTTAGCTACAGTCATTGTCCCTTTAAGGAATCCCGAAATCCAGACACCCCTCTCCTCCCCCACCTGAGAACCAATTTGGGTTCCCGAATTCAAGTAGAGGCTTTTGTGTGTCACGTGTTTGGGGAACAAAGCCCTCTGCGGCAGGAATAAAAGCTCCCATTCAGGAGCCCGTTTGTTCTCATTCTAAACATTTCCACTCCAGCCTTGCCTCTTTCCCGGGTTCCCAGGGCCGCCCAGCTCGGCCTCACCTTCTTGCCTCAGCACCAGGCTTTAATGCCCAACCCAAAGCAGGTGGCCACAGACCCAGGGCTCTGCCCACCTCCCCCCTCACCCCAAAGAGATCAAATGACACCAGCTGGCCCTGAGCTGTGTGCCCTGTATACTCTGTGCCTCTCTCTCGCTGTGCATATATGTGTGTGTGTACGCATGCGTGTGTGTGTGTGTGTGTGTGTGAGCACGCGTGCGCGCGCGCCTGTGTGTTAATGTCCTCAAAGCATCCGCGGAAACTGAGGCTCACAGAGGTTAGATAGTTGCTTGCAGTCAGTACAGCTGACCAGAGAAGGAGCCTGGACACTTAGCAGGAAGACAGGATGACCTTGGCAAAACAGGTCGTTGTCTGTGGGGTCAGTCACCTGCTGGGAGCAAGAGCGCCCCTCACAGTGCACAGGAAGGAGCTCACAGTCACAGGCAAGGCTGAGGCAGACAAGTTGGAGCTTAATCTTTGAGGGAAATAGTGGGTCAGTCAAGTCCACGGTGGAAGAAGAGTGAGAGCCAGGGACACTAGGGAGAGTCGCATACTGGAGTCATTAAAAAGAATATATTGAGGGCTGGGGAGATGCCTCAGTGGTTAAGAGCACTGGCTGTTCTTCCAGAGGATCCAGGTTCAATTCCCAGCACTCACATGGTGGCTTGCAGCTGTCTGTAACTCCCCTTCCAGGGAATCTGACTCCTGCATACATCATACCTGCAGGAAAAACACCAATGTATATAAAAAAATAAATAATTAAAAAAAGAATATATTGATAGTAGCCTGGTGTGGTGGTGCACATCTTTAATCCCCAGCACTCAGGAGGCAGAAGCAGGTGGGTCTCTGTGAGTTCAAGGCCAGCCTGGTCCACATAGCAAGTTCCAGGCCAGCAGAGGCTACATAGTAAGATCCTGTCTCCAAAAGGAAAAGGGAAGGGGGAGAATATATTGACCTCAGATGGTAATTGATATGTTGCTAGGAGATGTGGTGAGCGTCGTCTGATCCAGTCTGTGTAGGGAAACTGGAGAGTTGGCTCATGGGTTAGGAGTGTCTACTTCTCTTGCAGAGGACTGCAGTTCTGTTCCAGAACCCACATTGGGCCCCTGACAAGTGCCTGTAACTGCAGCTCTGGAGGATCCAATGCCTCTGGCATCTGCAGGCATCTGCACTCACAAGTCCATCTTTTATTTATTGTAATTAATTTTTTTTCTTCAGCCTCCGTTCCTGGGGTTGGTTGCAAATATACCTGGCAAACAGGACTTTTTTCTTTTTCTGGTACTGGGCATTGAACCAGCGTCTTTCACATGCCAGGCAAACAACCTGTCATGGAGTTGCATGCCCGGCCCCCAGTTACTCACCTCAAAGTGTGCATTGTAGGACCGTCCAGTTGAGCATCATTGTTCCTACTGCTTCCTCCTCCTCACCTCACCAATAAGCCTGCAGCTCACTTAGCCACCCCTCTGTCTTTCTCTACCCCAGAGCGGCAGCCCCTTACCTGCCTTTGCTTCTCTAGATTTGGGCCCCGTTTCGATAGTTCAAGTAAATGGAAATATGTGGCATTTTCTGTCTAGCTAAGATCTATTTTTGCTTAGCATGAGTTTTTTTATGTACGTATGTATACATGTGTGTGCAGGTGTGCATGAACTTGTATGTGTAGGTTAGAGTCTATGTTGAGTATCTTTTTCTGTCACTCTTGATTTTTATTTAGGCTTTTTTTATGTGTATAATATATGTATGTATGTTCACAAATGTGTGAGCATGCATCTGTGTTTGGGAGTGTGTGTGCGCGTGGGGGTGGCTAAGTTAACTTCAGATGTCCTCCTTGATTGCTCTTCACATTACTTACTCAGGCAGGGACTCCGGAAGAACCAGGAACTCACTAATTCTGGCTAGTCTCGCCAGCAGCTTGTTCGGGCCTGCCAGGTTTTATGTGGGCTCTGAGGACCTCACCTCCAGTCTAAACACTTGCATAGCAAGTGTTTATCCACGAACTGTCTCCTCAGCCCCTCCACCTCATTGAGAAGGGTCTCACTTGCTGACTCAGCCAGATGTGCTGGCCAGAAAGCCCCGGGAATCCTCCTCTCTGGCTCACCAGCCCTGTGATCACAGATGCGGGTCTCTATGCTCAGCTTTAAATCAGGTCCTTAGGCTTGGGAGGCGAGCACTTCAACAGCTTAGCCATCTCGCCAGCCCTGGTTATGCATAGCATCAGCTCATCATCCTCCACCCCTACCTTTTTCCCCCTTGGGTCTGGGGCACAGAACTCAAATTGGCAAAACTTTTTGTGAGGCTGTGAGTTCAATCTCAATACCACAATAGCTAAGTGAATTAAAAAAAAAAAAAGAAAAAAGAAAGAAAAGGAAATAGAGACTGGAGCGATGGCTCAGTGGTTAGGAGCACCGACTGCTATTCCAGAGGATCAATTCCATGTGGGTTCAATTCCCAGCACCCACATGGCAGCTCACAACTGTCTGTAACTCCAAGATCTGACACCCTCACACAGACATACACGCATGCAAAACACCAATGAGGGCAAAAAAATAAAAGAAGTAAATAAAACAGTGATTGAGTGGACAAAGAAACTGGGGATCAGACCCCAGTTCTTGCATAAGTGCCCTCCTATTGAGCTACATTTCAAGGTTGTTTCTTGTGTGTGTGTTTCTATGAGTGCAATGTGCATGTATGTGTTCACATTTGTGTGTGTAAATGTGGATGCACACGCACCACTGCTTGTGCATGGAGGTCTAATTCAGATTCAGTCCTTGTGCAAATGTGTGTAAGTGTGGGTGCACACGCGGCACTGCTTGTGCGTGGATGTCTAATTCAGATGTCTCTGCCTCCCTTGCTGTTTTGCCACTGTGTGCGCCAGGCCATCTGGGCCTCGAGCTCCCAAGGAGTCACCCATCCTCCATCTCGTCTCTTCATAAGCAGCTGAGGACGACCTTGAAGCCCTGACCTTGCTTCCAGCTCCCCAATGCTGTAATTGCAGATATGCCCTACCACTCCCAGCCATAAAACATCTGGGTGGTTTTGTATGAAACCTGCAAAAAGTATGGCTGTACAAACTTTTTAAAAAGCCCAATAAATACAAAGAATACATATTGGTGACCCAGACTTTCTTACTGGATCGTTCCAGTGACTTCCGGGGATTCCTGCTTCGTTGGAGCCTGCTGATGCTGATGACCCAGCAAGATCAGTACCACCACGGGGACAGTCGGGTCAGTTGCAGTGAAGCAGAAGCAGGAAGTCTCCACTTTTTAGGTTCAGCATCTCTTCTGGGTCACAGTTGGAAGGACAGGGGTTGAACCCTGCTGCCTGCTCTTTCTGCTGTAATACTAAATTAAGGACCCGCTTTCACAGGCTCGCCGGTCTCTGATGGTACTACAGAGTCCAAGGCAGAACCCCCTCAGTGGAGGAACGGGAAAGGACAGGAGAGGGCAACATGGACAATCCCAGAAGCACCAGCCACACCCTCAGTGAGGTGGCACCAAATGATTGTCACAGTGTACCTGGTGTGGAAGAGGCCCCAGGCGGAAACCTTGCTCTTCCTACATACGATGTCACTTTAGCCAAAGGGTGGCATGTCTCTGAACCTCGTCTCTTGTATGGATACAGTAGTAATTAAAACAGCATCATAGAGTTATCTGATGAGCCAATGAAATAGCATGAGAAAGTGCTTAGGCTGCCGAAAGAGCTCAATAAACCATGGTGCTCACTATTTATTATTTTGTCCAAAGGCTTAAGGAGGGCGATGTGTCTACCACATTGTGCATCAAGATGGAGTGCCTACTGCGTCCTAGTCCACACCATGGGGAACGAGAGAAAACAATCCTCACTCTCGAGAAGGGTCTGATGAGGCTGGACTGGAGCTCAATTGGCAGAGTGCTTGCCTAATGCGCACCCTGGGTTCCACCCCCAGTGGTTCCTAAGCTGGGTTTGTTGATGCGCTGGGGAGGTGAAGGCAGGAGGATTCTAAATTCAAGTTCATCCTCAGCTACATATTGAGTTTTAAGCCAGCCTGGGTTACATGAGACTCTGTCTCAAAGAAAAAAAGGAAAGAGGATTAGGAAAGAAAGGGGAGGAGGGAGGGACCGATTCTTGGGCGTTAGTCAAGAGACACATGCATGTAGTCACACAGGCAGGAAACACACGATTGTAGCAAAGGCCGTAGGGACATGCAAGGGGCGATTTCAAGCTTCTTCCTCTACTCTTCTTCATCTGAACTTCTGACACAGACTCTTCACAAAACCTGAGCTCCCCATTCAGCAAGGTTTTCTGGCCGGCGAGCTCCAGGTGTGTGTCGTGTCCCCCCCCCCCCCCCCCCCCCCGCCCGTCCCAGGCTGGCCTCAGACTCATAGAGCTCCACCTGTTTCTGCCTCCCTGAGTACTGGGATTAAAGGCATGCGCCACCACTGCCTGGCTTTTTCTTAATCTATATTTTTAATAATTTTTTAAAAAAATCTTATGTACACTGCTGTTTTGCCTGCATGTATGTCTGTGTGAGAGGGTCAGATCCCCTGGAACTGGAGTCAGTTGTGAGCTGCCATGCGGGTGCTGGGAATTGAACCCAGGTCCTCTGGAAGAGCAGTCAGTGCTCTTAACTGTTGAGCCATCTCTCCAGTTCCCAGCAGTATCCCCTTTTATAGACTGCACTATCGTCCTAGCCACCCTAGGCTAACATTGCTGAAGGAAGGTAGCTCCTGGATTTCACAGACAGAAAGCTAAGTCAGAAGTAAGTGGATTCAAGTGTGACGACCTAGAGTCTGTGTTCAAATCCCCGCTCCCTATTTCTTGGCTGTGTGGCCTTGGGATTCTATGCACGTTCTCTGGGCTTGGCATTTCTCTACTGTGTGATGTTGATGGGAGCTGAGGTTGTTGGTCCCTAGTGGAAGACATGCTTGGCATACTGGGGTCTGAGTCTCACAAACTCCACCCACCAAAAGCCTCGTTTTTTGAGGAGTGACTAAATGAATCAGTTGGTGTATATTGCTTAGCAAGCCCCTGAGATGCTTTGAAAATGGCTATGGCTATTGATGCTATCCTTGTTCATATCAGGAAGAGAGGGAGGGCTTGGTGATGGTTGGTCTAGTTGAGCCAAGTCCCAAGGAAGAGCACTTAGCACTGTATAGCAGACATTCATCAAATACTTGCTGAATGATTAAATTCATGCATTTTTTTTTGAGATGGAGTCTGTTGTTGCCCAGCCTCCAACTCACTCTGTTGCAGAGGAAGACCTTGCCTCCTGAGCCTTTCCCTCCCAAGTGCCATGATCACAGTTTGACTTTCTCTCTCCATTTTTGCTAGAATGAGTTCTAGCTGTATAAGTCAGTGACCCTGGTTGCGCTTTAATGTATACCAAGCTCCATGGCAGACACTGGAGCCAATAGCTGGGCGGAGGGGAGAAACACCAGTTTAGCCAAGCCACGATGAATGCTCTGTCCTCTATGTTTGCCTCTGATTCTCTCGAATGCCAGACTTCCCTCCTCTCCATTCCACTGTCTTCTCTTTCCTTTGATCCTCCGAGGTTTCCTGAAGATCCCATTCTTGGTTAGAATTCATATACTGTGTTCTTGAATTGGAACCCAAACTCCTGAAGAGCTGGCAGAAGGTCTTCTTCAGGTGGGATACTGATGAAGTAGCTGACTTGGTGAAAAGGTGAACTTGATCCATTGAATGAAAAGCCAAGATTCTTTTTCTGAGACAGGGTTTCTTGGTGTAGCCCTGGCTGTGTTGGAACTCACTTTGTAGACCAGGCTGGCCTCAAACTCAGAGAGATCCACCTGCTCTGCCTCCCGAGAGTGCTGGGATTAAAGGCATGTGCCGCCAAGGCTGGTGGGAAGTAAAGATGCAAAGACAGGGCCACCGAGCTGCCTGTGTGTTCCTGGACTGATACCTCTTTGTTGGATCTCCGAGTGTTTTCTGTAAAGTGAGAAGGGGGTGCCATAGCCTCCCCATGGCAACAAGTGCGCAACCACTTTGAAACAGGTGCCTGAGGATGAACAACTTTCCCACGTGACACATGTCCGTGGGATTCAAGTTCTGTGTAACAGGAGCAGGAGTGATGGAGCCTGATTCCACTCTTCCTTCCTCATTTGTTTATTTTTTTCTCTCTCCTTCCTTCCTTCCTTCCTTCCTTCCTTCCTTCCCTCTCTCCCTCTCTCTCTCTCTCTCTCTCTCTCTCTCTCTCTCTCTCTCTCTTTCTCTCTCTCACCTTTCCAAGACTCAATGGAGGCAGGTGGTTCAAAAAACTTAGGCCAGGTTTCGGAGAGATGATTGAGTGGTTAAGAGCACTGACTGCTCTTGTAGGGGACCAGAGTTCAGTTCCCAACATCTGTATGCTGGTAGGCAACCACCTGTAACTCCAGTTCCAGGGGATCCAACATAGTCTTCTGGCCTCCAGGGGCACAGGCACATACATGGTACGCAGAGTACTCAGAGAGTTCCAAGACAGTCTGGGGTACAGAGCAAGTTCAAGGCCAACCTGGGCTACAGAATGAGACCCTTTCTCAAACCTGGGGTGGGAGGGTGCTGAGGATGTATGTGGCTCAGAACAATGCTTGCTCAGCATGTATGAGGCGCTGGGTCTAATTCCGAGTGACAGTAATAACAACAACACACACAAACACAAATGCATACACACTTTTCTTTGTCCATGGTAGGCTAAATTCACGAATGCGAAAACCTTTAGATACTAAGGGCTTACTGTATTAGACCCTTCTTGCCCTATTCCCCAATTACCTGTATCCATGGCAGACATTGATAATCAATCACAGATTTCCATCTTCACCCAGCCACAGCTTCTGCCAGTCAGTAGAAAAACTGAATTCAATTTCCCATCTCCAGTATAATTTGGCCACTTTCCATTTTGCACATGGATAAACTAGGGCTCTGGGAGGGGAAGAGCCTGCTTCAAGGTCAGAGACAGGGCCCCAGGCTCCTGCCTCCCTGTCAAATGCTTTTTCCACTCTATTCACTGACTCCAGAAGCTATTTTCTCTGGGACTGCTGAAAACCTGATCTCTAGGGAGAGGGCACAGAGCAGGGGACCCTGCCCTCTAGCCAACCCTTCATCTTTATGCCCCGTCTGAAGTGTAATGGAAACCCCTGCCAACAGCCTGGCATCCCCTCCCCCATGGGCACCAGCAACAGACCTGTGGTTTCTGCTCAGTTTCCCAAAATAAATACTTAATTTTATTTTTAAATAAAGGAAGCGTGCTTTTAGCATCTTCATTTTCAGCTCCATGAATTGTGGGATTATTAATTGACCAGACTAAATCAAATAGTTAATTACAGGCAGAAGGCAACTTCAGTTGTTGAAAACAGAAAACCCTGAAAGCAGCCCCTCCCTCCTCCTTTCACCAACACATCACACACGCTCTGGTTGTCATCGGAAGCGACAGAGAGAAGGTGAGGAAGTGGGGGAGTCAGCAGATCTGGACACACTGGGTGTTCTCAGCCGGGCAAGCAGAATCGCTTATTTAATTCCCTCACGTCAGGGCAGGGGCAGAAAGCAAAGGGGCAGGTTCATGGTGTTTGAGTCAGGCATGTGTGGGCTCCTGAGGTGGCTGGCTGTGTGATGTCATCTGGCTTGTCATTCTAGGTGCCTCAGTTTCCTCACCTGTAGGATGGGCATAAGAACGCAAGCCATCTGTACTGAAAAGCTACCCTAGATCCCACAGGGATGCTTGTTTATAGACCAGTGAGACAGCTCAGGGGGCAAAGGTGCCAGGAAGAAGGACATAAATGACCCCTGAGAATTGTCCTGACTTCCACATGTACACTGTGGCACACATGTGTGGGCATACACACATAACCGTTAAAGAGATGCACAATGACTATGTATTAATTAAAACTAAAGTTATGGATCTGGGAGTGGCAGTCACTGTGACGATGGTATAGTGTGCTGGTCTTGGCTACTGATGAAATTAAGGCAGGCGGCTTGCTGAGCCCATGACTTCAAAGCTCCCTGAGCAATATGGTGAGACAGTCCCATCTCAAACAAACTTCTACGCGAATACAACACCTAGGGCTGTAGGTGTATCTCAGTGGATCAAAGAACTCCTGGCATGCATAAGTCTCTGGGTTTCATACCCAGGACCAGTAAAATAAGACAAACAGGAAGATGAGAGATAGATAGATAGATAGATAGATAGATAGATAGATAGATAGATAGATGATAGATAGATGGACTGTATCTACTACATTGTAGAGATTTTTTTAATGACCTGCTTAAAAAGAAGTACAGTTGTAGTGATGTAGGTGACACCCCCTTCATTCCGAGCACATAGGAGGCTGAGGCAGGAGGATAGAGATATTAAGGCCAGCCTGAGCTACACAGAGAGACTCTATCTCAGACAAGAACAGTCAAGCTCTACATAACATCGCTTTATGCTTTATTTTATTTATTTATTTTTTGAGACAGGTTTTTCTCTGTGTATCCCCAGCTATCCTGAGACTTGCTCTGTAGACCAAGCTGGCCTTGAACTGAGAGATCTGCCTGCCTCTGCCTCTGGAGTGCTGGGATTAAAGGCGTGCACCATCACTACCTGGCTTTGTTTTTGGATTTGAGACAGGGTCTTATGAAACCCAGGTAGGCTTTCAACTCGATAGGTAGCCTCGCTGGTCTTCGACCCTTCCAAGCTCTGAGATGCCACGGTGTGCCACCGTGCGCAGCAGTCACGGTGATGTTGTGCATAGTGATGGTTCCACAGGGTGACAGTGGAGCTGAACAATTCCTACTGCCTGATGATATCACAGACCTCATAACACTGTAGCACAGTGGGCTACTCGCCTGTTTATGGCCAGGCTGCTGTGAACGGGCCCGCTGCACTGACGATCAATTAAAGGAGCATGGCACACATGATTACATGTAGCACACATGCTTCATATGTGAGATCTCGACATGTTTGCTATTTACTATGATGGACTGTACCCCTCCCTCTCTGTCTTCGCTTTGTTTGTTTATTGACTTATTTTTGGTGCTGGAGATTGAACTCAGGGTCTTACCACCCATTAACATTTGGCAGCCCCATTGCTAATGAATCAAATGTGTTTATTTACTTCGCATTGGTATGGAGTTATATACTGGATCATGGGCAGCTTATCAGTGGCTACAGCTCCCCCCGCCTCCAGTGCCAGCAGCTGTCAACTGCTGTAGTTCCTTAGCTAGGGGTGGGATCTCACGAGCCACTGCTAGCCATGCTACTCGTCTGTCTGCTTAATCTAATGCAGGGAACCACATTTAGGAACAATCACTCACTCAGCAATCACTTCGACCAGTTATGAATCTTTGTCTTAACTGCTGACTGATGGAAAGGATATTCTCTAAGAATAACACTAATCTATGGGTGTAAACATACACATTTAGAAGGTAATTTTTTTTAAAAAATATTTCTTATAGTTTATTTAACTTTATTTTATGTGCATTGGTGTGAAGGTGTCAGATCCCCTGGAACTGGATCGCAGACAGTTGTGAGCTGCCATGTGGGTGCTGGGAATTGAACCCGGGTCCTCTGGAAGAACAGTCAGTGCTCTTAACCGCTGAGCCATCCCTCCAGCCCCTAGGAGGTAGTTTGACAGCATGAATTTAGTAATAGTTTCTCTCTATGGTTTATGATCTCCCGAGTATAGACTTTTGATGAAGATTACAGTATGAGGCATGAATTCCCTCCAGGGGAACAGGCCTCAAAGCCACTCAGAAAGTGACTGGTTTCTCCCATGTCAGTTGCACTACTATTGTGCACATCCCGCCTGGCATGTCAGTATCACAGCACGCAGGGTCCACCGCAGGGTAAAACCATTGGTGACTTTTCGTCCCCAGTTGTCTGAGTGTCACCTCTGGCACTATGAGGACTAGCTGACAGGGAGGAGGTGTCCAGCTTGATTTCTCTATGTTCAGTGACCTCATGTATCTCTAGCAAAGGCGGGGGTGTCTTACCATCTAGTTCTGGAAGATGGTCGAGAGCAATGGCAGTAGCTATATTTTTTGGAGGCTTTTGTTGTTTCCCTGATTGACAATTCATAGAATATATATAGGCCTGATATTGAAATTTTTGATTAATAACTGATCTTTTGTTTTGTTTTGTTTTCTGAGACAGGGTTTCTCTGTAGCTTCTGGAGCCTGTCCTGGAACTAGCTCTTGTAGACCAGACTGGCCTCGAACTCACAGAGATCTTCCTACCTCTGCCTCCCGAGTGCTAGGATTAAAGGCGTGAGCCACCACCGCCTCGCTATAACTGATATCTAATGAGAGTAGTATTATTCACCCATACAGGGAATTCTGTTCAGATAATTTGTTCCTCCTCTTCCTTCTCTTCTTCTTTTCTTCTTTTGGTTTTTGAGACAGAGTTTCTCTGTGTAGCCCTGGCTGTCCTAAAACTCGCTCTGTAGACCAGGCTTGCCTTGAACTCAAAGATCCGTCTGCCTTTGCCTCCCAAATTCTGGTATTAAAGGCGTATGCCACCACCACTCAGCCTGTTCAAACTCCTTTGTAAATGTATATTTGTAAATATATATGTATACAAATATATTTAAATTGGCTTACAGTATCCATATATCTTTTTATATATCCTTAGTTTTGTTTATACCTCCTGACTCCCATTCCATCCTTAATTAAACAATCCATCTCCAGTATTTTTCCCTACCTCCTCTTTTTTTGCATCCCCTATCCACCCAATTGGTATTTTATAATGTACTCTTCTACACATAAATACACACCTAATTAGGGGACTAGAAACTCGACTCAGTGGTAGTTTGCTCCCCCAGCATACGTGGGGCACTTGGCTCAAGACTACAAGAAAGAAAGAAATTTAAAAACCAAAGCTGGCCAGACGGTGGTGGTATATGCCTTTAATCCCAGCACTCAAGAGGCAGAGGCAAGTAGATCTCTGAGTTTGGGGTCAGCCTGGTCTACAGAGTGAGTTCCAATATAGCCAGACCTACACAGAGAGACCATGTTTCAAATAACAACAACAAACAAAGCAAACAATAAAACCAACTAACGCTGGGTGTGGTGATACATATAATCCCAGATCAGAAGTTTAAGGTTGCTGAGTGTGATGGTACGTGCCTTGAATCCCAGCACTCTGGAGACAGAGGCACTCTGCGAGTTCAAAACCAGCCTGATAGTGAGTTCCAGGACAGCCAGGGCTACATAGATAGAACCTGTTTCAAAAAACAAACAAACAACAAAAACAGAAGTTTAAGGTTATCCTCAATTTGAATCTAGCCTAGGGTGTGTAAAACATTCAAGATAATTTTTTTATCTCCTGAAAAAAAATAAAAATAGGTTCCAGTGGAAGTTGCAGACCCGGGGTGTGTGTGTGCCCAGAGTGGCCTCTTTCGGCAGCAGATGATACAGAGAGAGACCAACAGCTAGTCAATGTGCAGACGAAAGAGAATGTGGAGTGCTCAGCTCTTCATGGACACCTGTATCACCTTCTGTCCCCCAAGGCTCAGGGATCATCGCAGAAGGGGCAGAGAGTGTAAGAACGAGAGGGAGTGGACATCCGCAAAGAAATGGTATTTCTAGGAGACTGAAGGAGAAGAGATGGGAGGTGGGTTTGATTAAAATGTACTATACACATGTATTAATATTAACTATTTTTTTTTTCGAGACAGGGTTTCTCCGTAGCCTTTTTTAGTTCCTGTCCTGGAACTAGCTCTTCTAGACCAGGCTGGTCTCGAACTCACAGAGATCCGCCTGCCTCTGCCTCCCGATTGCAGGCGAGCGCCACCACCGCCGGGCTATTAACTATTTTTTTAAGCTTTACTGTGTGTAGGGATAAGTCCCGCCCCTTAGGGGGCGTGTTCGCCTCTGGCTAATGTTTACCTATAAATCTGGCGAGCAGTGCTTGCTTCTGCTTTCCTGGTCTCCACGGGAGCAGTGGTACTGTAAGTCTATTTCCCCATTAAAGCTGTATATATTTTTACAATCTGTCTGCATTCGTTTACGCCGTTACAACTGTGAATCATTGGCTATGGTAAGCTGTCAGGGCCTCACATTCTTGGTGCTTGACTGTGTTGATCACATCAAGAGAACACATCAAATGCTGGACCCTAACGTTTAGGCTGATGTTCATACCACAAATCCCTTAGCTCACTTCTCAATGTGTTGCTGTTGTGAAGCGACGAGTGAACGAGTGTAAATCTATGCTTCTGTGTGCTAGCGTGGGAAACGCCGCCTCGCCCTAACTGAGGTGACCTTGAACTTCTGACCCTCCTGTCTCCACCTCCCGAGGGCTGAAATGGCAGACTTTTGTGCATTTGGCTGATTAAACCCAAGGCAACACTCTACCAACCGAGCCACACCCTCATCTTCTGACCTTGAACTCACGGTTCTCCTGCCTCCCTCTCCAGAGTGCTGGGATTACAGGCAAGCAGCACTGTGCCTGGCCTCTGGGTTAACTCTTAAGTATTCTTAAATATAATACATGGGTCCAAAGAAGAAAGAGGGGATGGAAAATTCAAAGAAGCTTATCACGGTGCCTGCTCTTAGTAGTTCTCATTCTAGCACAACAGATAATCCATCTACGATTAACAGGTGTATCATGTACACTTTAAAGAGGTGGATAACAAGGTATAGTGGTCTAGAATGGGAATAATGAAATCATAAACATCGCTGGTGTCCTCAGCTCACCCCCTTGCTCACAATCTGATATTTGTTTATTTGTTGTTGCTATTTTGAGATAAGGTCTCACTAAGCAGCCCAGGCTGGCCTCAAATTAATGATCCTCCCCTGTCTGCCTCCAGAACACTGATACAACAGATGTGCAGCGTCACAGCTGGCCAGTCAGTGCCCCTGTGCCCCGGTCTGTAAAACAGAGTCCGGCCCCCGAGTAGTTGTAAACACTGAATGAACGTGTTGGTGCCAGTGCTCAGTACAGGGCCTGGCACGTTCCGACTGCTCAACACGTCATTGCACGGAGGTGTTATTTTATCAGTTATCACACGACTTGGGACAGATCGCTTAACTTTGCGCCACTTGTTTTCTTGGTCAGTGGAATAAAAATAGAATAAAATTGCCAGGAGGACAAAATTGGAAAATCCTGGGAAGTGCTTAGCACCGTGTCTGGCAGATGAAAAGTACTTAATAACGTTTCCATAATAATAATGAAGGAAAAAGCATGTCATGGCAGGGGGCAGAACATTCATTTTGTTGATAGGCATTGGATTCGGGAAAGGGTCAGACTAGGTAAAATTATACTTTTTTTTGGCAACATCTTTACTGCAATATAATTCACCTACCATCCGATTTACCTACTTCAATTCTTAAAATAGACTCACAGAATTTTGGAACATCACTATAATCAATTCCATAACAATTTCATTATTCCAGAAAAGACGCTGAAGCCAGGTATGGCGGTACAACCCCAGAATCCCAGCGCTCTGGCATAAGAAAGAGGATCATTTCAAGGTCACTCTCAGGTACGTAATGAATTCAAGAGGCTAGCCTGAGCAGTAGCATAACTTGGTGAATAAAGATGCTTCTCACCAAGGCCGAAGATGCACAGTAATCGATTGCTAGACCTGCAAGGCAGGAGAGAAGTGACTTTTCAAAGTTGTCCTTTGACCTCCACACATCTGCACATGAAATAAATTTTAAACAAGAGGCCAGCCTGAGCAACATGAGACCACGTCTCAAAAATGATAAGAAACAAACAAAACAGAGTTAGAGAGATGGCTCAGCAGTTAAGAGCACTGGCTGCTCTTTCAGAGGACTCGGGTTCAATTCCCAGCATCCACACGGCAGCTCACAACTGTCTGTAACTCCAGTTTCAGGGGATCTGATGCCCTCACATAGACCTATATGCAGGCAAAATACCAATCAATGCTCATAAAATAAAACAAATAGGCCGGGCGGTGGTAGTGCACGCCTTTAATCCTAGCACTCGGGAGGCAGAGACAGGTGGATCTCTGGGAGTTCGAGGCCAGCCTGGTCTATAAGAGCTAGTTCCAGGACAGGCACCAAAGCTACAGAGAAACCCTGTCTCGAAAAACAAAAAACAAAAAACAAAAAGCCAAAAAAAACCCACCCCCCCCCAAATAAAATAAATAAATAAATAAAAGAATAAAACAATTATTAAAACAAGCAATCAAACAAAACAGCACCCAGGAGGTAGAGGCAGGAAAATACCTGTGAGCTCCAGGCCAGTTAGAGCTACATAGTGGGACCTGGTCTCAAAAATCCACAAAAAAAGCAAAAAAAAAAAAAAAAAATCGAAAACAAGTTGGGCAGCAGTGGCTCCATGCCTTCAATCCCAGGAGGCGGAGGCAGGCAGATCTCTGAGTTCAAGGCTAGCCTGGTCTACAGAGTGAGTTTCAGGCTAGCCAGAGCTATATAGTGGGCCCTAGCTCCAAATAAAACAGAGAAAAACCAAACCCTGGCCTAATTTTTGCTAATTACGTGTGCGTGTGTGTGTGTGTGGCGCGTGCGCGAGCACGTATGTGCTTGTGGACAACTTATGGACACATATGTACATTAGAGGATGACTTGCAGGAGTCAGTTCTGTTTCCACCATTGGGCCATATGTTTTGATTGCAAGCACCTTTACCCGTTGACCCGCCTTGTTGCCCAGGTTTATTTGTGTTTGTTTTGTTTTGAATCGGAGTTCCACTGTATAGCGCTGGCTGTCCTGGATCTCACTCTGCAGACCAGGCTGGCCTGGAACTCACAGAGATCCACCGGTTTCTGCATCCTGAGTGCTGAGATTAAAGGCGTCTGATACCACACCCAGCTCTCTCGTTACCTCATTTTTTCAGGGCAGGGTCTCTCACTGAACTTGGAGCAGATCCCTCAGGATGCCCCATCTTCAGTCCCAGCACCGGGGTTAAAGAAGCAAGCTACCACACCCAGCTTTTGCATGGGAGCAGACAATCCAGGCTCAGGTCCTCATGCTTTTAAGGGAGCTGGTGATCCAGGCTCAGTCCTCATGCTTTTATGGGAGCTGGTGATCCAGGCTCAGTTTCTCATGCTTGCACTGCACACACCCTACTCACTAAGCCACCTCCTCAGCCCCTTCCACTATCTTTCCATTTTCTTGGATATTCTTTGAAACACAATTTTCTTTTTAAAAGTGAAATTAAACTTATATACTTGTATGTGTGAGTGGGCATGCACTTTCCTACTGTTCGGTGCGTGCCAGCCATGATGCACCAGTACATACATTTCAAAGTTATGATGTCTAATTGACTTATTTTTCTTCCTGTAGTTCAGCTTTTGATCCATTTGGAATTCACTTCTGTAGGTAGGGTGGGGTGGGGTACAAGTTAATTTTTCTGCATATGGATATCTAGGTGTCCCAGCACCGTTCATAGAATGAGACTCTCCCTTTGCTATAGTCTTGACCCTTGCCAGATAACAATGACTACAAATGCAAGGGTTTATTTCTTTAATATTTTATTCTTAATCATGTGTATGTTTGTGGGGTATGTACATGTGAATGGAGGTGGCCTCTGAGACCAGAGAAATCGGATCCCCTGGAGTTGGAGTTATAGGTGGTTTTGAGCTGCCAGTTGTGGGAGCTGGGACTTGAACTTAGGTCCCCTGGAAGAGTGATATGTGCTCTTAATGTCTGAGACCTCGCTCTAGTCCACAGGGGCTGATTTCTAAACTGTCAGTTCTTCCTGTTGATTGTACGTCTCTCAGTAGGCTAACATGACACACACTTTCTTTTCTTTTCTTTTTTTAGTTCTGGAGGTTGAACCCAGAGGGCTATTTCTGTATGTGAGAACCACTGAGAGCTATCCACTGGGCCCTAGTCTTGATAGCAACCGAATCGGAACTGGAGTGGGAAAGGCACAGAGAGTTTCCCCTGTCTTTCCTCCCACTTCAGAATTTTTGGATGCTTCCAAATGCAGGATCTCAGCGCTGAAACAGCTCTCAGAAGGCACAGATCTGGGAAAGCTTTGTGGTAAAGTTTGAGAGCCATGCAGAGCAGCAGAGATCCTAGGACCAATCTATGGGTTGTCTGGCACTCAGCTGCTCTTACCTCAACTTATTAACTCCTGGTAGAATCCATAAATTTGGAGAAAACAAAAGAAGGAGAGAAGAATTAGAACCAAGAAAAATGATCACACATGGCTGTCTCAACAGCTCTGTTTATAAATTGCCTAAACATGAAAGCGGTAATGATGTTCTTCAGCAAATGAATAAATGGGCACATGAAGAGAACGGAGTATTATTTAGCACTGAAAAGGAGTGGGCTAGGTATGGTGTCACACACCTTTAATCTCAGCACTCAGGTGGCAGAGGCACAGAGATCTCTAGGAATTCAAGGGCAGCCTGGTCTACAGAGAATTCCACATCAGTCAGAGCTACATGATGAGACCTTGTCTAAAACGAACTAAATGAGTAAATTATGAATGAATGAATGAATGAGTGAGTGGGTAGCAAGGCATAAAAGCATATGGAGGGAGCTCAAGCGCAGACAACTGTTCCAAGGACGGCAATCTGCAAAGGCTCATGCGGTGTGTGTCCTGGAGAGCTCTGTGGCATTCTAGAGGAGAAGGCGCTATGGAAACAGTGAAAAGATGAAGGAGACTCGGAGAGCAGCAGAAACCGAAAGTCCGCCAACAGCAGCCTCTGAAGTGGACTATGGAGGCTTCAGGGATACTGTATCTGCAGACGGTTGCCTGTTGCTACAAATGAAGCAGTTGGTGGGGGACATTGTTGCCGTGGGTGGTGCTAGTCCTGTGCGGTGGCCAGGCTGACATGCAAATCTCCCTGCCTTCAGATCAGTGTGGCTCTCAAGGCACCTCAGTTTTGCTTTTTACAGGAGGTTGTAAAATGGACCAGTTCTATGGGCGGGCATGTCAGCGCATACCTGTGAGACCAGCAGCTGGGAGGTGGCGTCAGGATGATCAAGAGTGTTTGAGGCCAGCCTGGGCTCCATGAGACCTTGTCTCAAAACACAACGAAACGAAACCAAGGAGAACAACAGAAGAATGAGGCTTGCCCAGTCAGTACACTGCTTGCCACACAAGCCCGAGGACCTGAGTTCTACCCGAGAACCACATAAAGATGCCAGTGTGCGGCGGGGGGGCCCTGGGTTGCCATTCTCATCTAGGTGGCGAGTTCTGGGCCATGAGAGACCCTGTCTCAAAGAGAGACCGTGTTCCTGAAGATGAAACCTGAAATTGCCCTCTGGCCTCCACACATGTCATCCATGTAACCCCACACTCCCTATAGACACACACAAGAAAATAGAGGGAAAAAAGAAACAAGAAAGGGAGAGAGAAATGGAGGAGATTATAAATGAAGACTTCCTAAGCAGGCTAAAGTAAGATTTCCTTCTGCATGAAGAACCAGGGTGTGCTGGCTTATGCGGGACTCTGCTTGGGCACTGTATCATCAGAGAGTGAAAACACAGTGCAGCGCCTCCAAGATCACATTGATTGTGTGTGCACGAGCATCTGTGTGAGCAGGCAGGCACGGAGGCCAGAGGGCAGCTTTTGGGAGTCAGCTCTCCCCTACTGTGGTCACCAGACGTGGCAACAAGAGCCTTTATCCTCTAAGACACAGTGCGGTCATGTTAACAAAAACTAAACCTGGGCCAGCAAGGTGGTTCAGACAGTCAAAGTGTCTGCCATACAAGCCTGGTGATCTGGGATCACAGCTACAGTGGAGAGAACCCACCCCCCATATCGCCCTTTGACTTCCACAGGCATGGCACAGTGTGCCTACACATTCTCACTACACACAGTAATAAATGAAAACATCTTAAACTAAGTTCTATAGAACTAAAGCAAACAATTTCATCCTCAGCTTGGCAGTCGCTCTCAGAAGCTCCTTAGTTTATTTTAAAGTAGTGCGTCCCCAAAACCTGCCTAAGCGAACCTTGCCATCAGCATCGTCTGCGAAGGGCTTATTTAGAAAAAATGCTGGAGTCAAAATTCTGTTGCCAGGCTTGGTGGTACATGCCTGTTACACCAGCACTTGAAAGATGAGGCAGGAGGACTGTCTTGAGTTTGAGGTTAGCCTAGCCTAACCTCTTAGTGAATTCCAGGCCAACCTGGGCTACAGAGTAAGACTGTCTCAAACAACGGTAGCACTAGGCATGACAAGAGAGTACTTGGTTGGCATGTATGAAGCCCTGGATATAATCCCACCACTTGGAGAGTAGGCAGAGAAGGATCAGAAATGCAAGGTCATTCTTGCTACATAGGCCAGGCTGGACTACATGAGATCCTGCCTTAAAAAAAAAAAAAAAAGCCGAGAGGTGGTGGTGCACAACTTTAATCACAGCACTCCAGAGGAAGGGGCAGGTGGATCTTTGCATTTGAGGCCAGCCTGGTCTACAGAGTGAGTTCCAGGACAGGCAGGGCTATACAGAGAAAATCTGTCTCAAAAACAAAATAACATCAGAAGAGTTCTGGGTAACACAGTAGATTGTTGTACTTTCTCTTCAAGTCTCTGCCAACTTATCACCTTCTCTATGAGTGCTTTCCTGATTTAAAATTATAAAGGGCCAGCAAGATAGTAAAGGCACCTACTGCCAAGCCTGACTTTCTGAGTTTGGTCCTTAGGATGCACATGACAGAAGAAAGAACTTTTGAGAATTGTCCTCTGACTTCCTTCTGTGGACCATGGTGTTCCTACACACACACACACACACACACACACACAAATATATATAAAGATATACAAACTGGACATTAAGCCAGGTGTGGTGTCTCATGCATGTAACCCCAGCACTTAGGAGGCTGAGGAGGCTCATGAGTTCCAGGACAGGCTGGGTTACATAAATAAACAAATAAATCATCTACGGATCACTTTTCCCCTATGCCCTCCTTCCCCATCCCTTCTCCTATTTATTCATTTGATTCTAGTTGGTACAAATCCACCATCATGATGGTGGCTGTGGAGCAGACTACTGTACCTGAGATAGTGTCTAGAAGGTAGGTGTTCTGTAAATACTTGAGACAGGCTATATCATCTCCGTTACTGGGCGCAATGTCACTTGTTTGAGATGCCTTTCTCAAGAGGATTGAAAAGCATTATAGAGCAAATTATTCT
Organism: Chionomys nivalis; assembly: GCF_950005125.1. NCBI lineage: Eukaryota > Metazoa > Chordata > Mammalia > Rodentia > Cricetidae > Chionomys > Chionomys nivalis. The sequence goes on along the minus strand of NC_080088.1, from coordinate 119,919,443 downwards.
TTTATTCTCGGAGTGAGCTCCTGTATGCAGTACTAGAGAGAAAGAGCTGGGCTACATCCTCTAATCTCCCCATTCTAGAGTCTGGGTCCCAGTGATCTGAGGATCATTTTTCCTTAGTACTGTCCAGATCCTCAATTTACTGTGAGGATCATGCATTTTCCAGCGGTGTTGTCCTGGGAGGACCACCCTGAGAAGGATTTGTTGCCCCTTGTGTGAGCAGAACAAACTGAACTGGCCAAGTGGCAATGACCCTGCAGTGGGAGGGGACTCGAGTCCACTCAATGCCACTGTGCGACAAACTAGTTATTGACACAAAGAAATAGAGGCTTTCTGCTCCAGGGTCCTGAACGAGGGTGCCAATAAGGGATGCTATCTCAAGCTACTACTCACAGTCTTGGCTGTCTTTGAACAAACAATACTATTTCCTATCCTCTGAGCCACCTGCCAAAGGCATAAGCACAGAAAGCAATGTTCATATGCCCTTCCCTGCATGTCTCCGAGAACATTTTATACACAAGGAACCAGAAGTTCGGCTCTAAAAAGAAACAGGTCACTAACACTGGGCACGGGGTGGTTTACCTGCTGACCCCTTCTATGTCTCTCCCATGACACACCTGACGTTCCCGCTTACGTTGAGATGGTAAGAAATGTCCAGTACAGGATGCTCCCCATCCCACCTCCCAATCCAGGGGACGCTGAGGAACTGTGGGAGAGGAGGAGACAAATAAGAAAAAGCAAGTTTGCTTGTACCCAATGGCAGGATATACCTGCTGAGCGTTCCCACGAGGTTCCTAAGGAAACCATTAAAGGAGTCTCAAGTCTCTCCCCGTGTGATGGATGGGGGAGGGGTGTGCTAAAAGGATCTGGGTAGTACCTCCAGGTTGGGATGCCAAGGCTGGGACACACATTAATACAAGGGTGCATAAGTGCAAGATGGGTATAAAGGTGGCTACTGGGTCACTGGATGGGTTTAAGGAAGGGAGGGGGAGGGATGAGAGGTGAGGTAGTAGAGAGGAGCGTGTGGAGATTTGCAGCAGGAACAGGGATGGAGCTGGGCCCCCCTAGCCTCCTGTTCTGACCATTTCTAATCGGTTTCAACCAGGAAGCCAAAAGATCTCTTAGGCTTGAGGAAGGACGGTGGACTCTACCTTCCATCAGACATAAGAGACTTTCTTGGTCTTCCCAGGCTGGAGACAAGTTTTAGGGGTGAGTGGAGAGACGTGGGGTGTACTAGGAAGCAGGAGATCTAAAGACCCATGAGTTCGAACTGAGGCAGGAAAGGAGTTTGGCTTCCTAGAGGCAAATGAGTTACTGAGGGAAGTTAACTCCAAATTCGGTGGGTCGGCAGCTCAGGCTCTTCCACAGCCGCCTGGAGGGGGCTAGGACTCTGCAGAAAGAGGGGGTCATTCGAGGGGAAAGTGCATAGCCGCATCTCCCCGGATCACAGGAATCTCTGGGACACTGACTTCTCTTCCAGCTTCACTGGGATCCAGCGGCGTCTGGAACCAGGTTTCCCCCACTCCAGTCAGAGTCGGAAAGGGGCTGGAGAGTGAGACTGACTGGAGGAGCTGCACACACAAGGGCGGGGAGGCAACAAACTGAGAACCCAGGCAGGGCTTTCCCTCAACAGACCACAGGGGTCCCAGGTGTGGAGAGAAGGGATTTAAGGGAGTCACTCGAGGCAGCAAGGGCCGAGGAAAACCGGGAAAGCTTGTACTGGTGTGCTGGTAGAGGTTCCCCACTCGGGACGCGAGGTACTGCGAGGGCTCCCCAAATTGGACGTGGGAAACTAGGAGTGGACTGGAGAGCATAGTCAGGGTAGTCTAAATTAGGTTCAGGAGAAACTGGGGGCTCCAAGGGCGGCTTCTCTCTTGGACTGGGAGGAGAGATTCTTACCCGTTGGAAGGTGTGGGGACTGGGGGGCACTGGGCTATCTCCGACCCGACCCAGGAAGATTAGGGGCGTCTTCTAAATTCTGAATAGCGGGGACCTGGGAGACAGAACTGGGGAGGGTTCCCGATCCGGAGTCGAGCTACCTTGAACGCACCGGGAAGCGCTTCATCCCGGGAGGGCGTTCCCGCGGCCGGGCCCCCGAGCCGCTGTGGGTGAGGGGGTGCAGCCGCGCCCCAGGCCCGGGCCCGCACCGGGAATCAGGGGGACCTCGCTCGCCCCCAGAACGCCCAGGAGTCCGGCGGGAGGGGGGGTCCCGGCGCCACCGCCTCCGCGGGCGCCTGGGCGCGCGCCGGGCTTTATGCGCGCAGGGCGGCGGGGGGAGGAGCCGGCAGGTCGGCCCCCGGCGGGCCCTCCCCTTGGCCGTCCCCGCCCGCCCGCCCGAGCGGGGTCGGGGGAGGGGGCAGCATGGCCTGTCCGTCCGGCCCCCTTCGCCGCGCTCCTCATCTGCCCCGCGCCGAGCGCCGCCGCCGCCGCCGCTCCGCTGCCCGCGCCGCCCGCGGCTCCCGATGGAGACTGACGCGCCCCAGCCCGGCCTCGCCTCCCCGGACTCGCCGCACGACCCCTGGTACGGTCCGGCCCGGCCCGGCCCGGCCTGCCCAGCCCACGTCCGCCCCGGCCCCGCCAACATGGCCGATCCGGGTCGGGCCGGGGCCTCCCCGGGGCCCGAGCCCGCGCCCCCTGCTCCCTGGCGCCCGGCGCTCACGCGGGCCCTTTGTGTCTCTGCTCCTCCCGCAGCAAGATGTTCATCGGAGGACTCAGTTGGCAGACCACGCAGGGTGAGCCAGCCCGGGGAGCACCCGCCGGCCCCGCACCGCCACCCTGCACCCCTTGCGGCGCCCCAGCCCCGGACGCCCCTGCCCGGCCCTGCGCCCTGCTGACCCCGGGCGCCCTCGTGCCCTCTTCCGCGCCCCGCCCCGGGGACCCCGAGAGCGCAGCACGCTTGGCGAGCGCGCACGGCCCGGCTCGGGTTGGGGAGCAGTTGAGGGGGGGTTCAGGGGGCATCGGGGGGGCGGGCTGGGCCCCCGGGACCCGCCAGCGGCAGCTCCAACTCCGCTCGCACCTGCGGCTCAAACTTTTGTAAGGCGGCTCCCGGAGCGGCGGGAACCCAACCAGAGCGGTCCCCCACTCCAGCCCGGCCCGGCCCTTGCCTCCCCGAGGCCCCGGTGGGCGCCAGGAAGGCTCCACGGGAACCCTCGGCGAGTGCAGGGGTGTGGGGGGGCGGCAGTAGAGAGAGCGCGCAGCTTGGCGCGGGGGCGGCAGGGCCACGCTGGGGTCACCGGGGGCAAAGGACGGGGGAGGAGGGGGAAGGGCTCCGGGCCTGGGCTGGTCCGAAGGCGGGTGTGTGGTTACAGAAGGGCTGCGCGAATACTTCGGCCAGTTCGGGGAGGTGAAGGAGTGTCTGGTGATGCGGGACCCCCTGACCAAAAGATCCAGGTGAGTCTCTGAAACCTCCCCTTGCCGCTGGGCTCGCCCCTTCCACCGCGGCCACTCGCTGCCCTTGTAACCATCTGCTTCTCCCTCACTACGCGGCGCAGGGGTTTCGGCTTCGTCACTTTCATGGACCAGGCGGGGGTGGATAAAGTGCTGGCGCAGTCGCGGCACGAGCTGGACTCCAAAACAGTGAGTGGCCCTCGGGGTTTCGGGGGTCCTTTGGGAGTGGGAGGTTGCCGGAGGAGAGCGAATCAGGACTCTCTCCAGGGAACAGTTGGATAGGGCTCTGGAGGAGAAAGGGAGCTTTCTGAGAACGAGAGCTGTCATACTCTGAAACTTTGTCAGAGTTGGGGGCAGAGGAAGGAAAGAAAAAAAAAAATCCCAGGCCAGGCCTGGGATAAGATGCCACACACACCCAGTCAGAAATTGGCGAGGGAAGTAGCAACTACTACCTTTGCCTGTGAGTGCTAATCTTGATACCTTAGGGTTTGGGGTCGAGCTAGGTCCCTCTCCTACCCCAGATTGAGTGAGTCAGGGCTGCAGTGACCCACGGTGGCTTCTCTGAAATCTAACTACAGTTTGACTCTGTGACACCCCCTTTTCCATCCCAGACCAATGGTAAAGCATCACAGAGCCCCCTCCCTTTCTCCTTCCCTCCTTCCCGGACTTTGGTCAATGAGCTCCTGGCTTTGTGTAGAAGACATGCACCTTCTTTGCCTTTACAGGGGATTTATGAGCACGGAGTTAGCTTGCATGGAAAAAAGAAAAGCCCTTCTGAAGACTAGATCTTAGGAGAAGCTGCTTGTTTGGCATTCAAACTCCTGGAACATTTTGCTTCTTTCCCGCTGCTCCCCAGTGTCTTGGACCCTGCAGGGGGCGCTGGCGGAGGCCAGCTCAGGGGTTCCACAAGGAAAAGGAGAAAATCAGAGGAAGGCTTACTTGGTGATGGGGGGTGACTGTCTGCCAGGGGACCGGGACAGTGTGACCTCTCTCCACACTCCCCCACTCTTCCCCAGCCCTGGGCCTCCCTGCTTGGGCCAGTTACTGGCTCCTGTTTACCTGCAACAATAGCTGGTTGTGCCCAAGAATTTGTTAAATTACCGTCTGTCCCCAGCTCATCTTATCTCTGCCCAGTGGCTCCCACTCCTGCCCGCAGTAATGAGCAAATGAGGCCAGGCCTCGACTTTGCCTACTCTGAAAGGATCTTCTTGGCTCAGCCCGAGTGACCCAGGCTGGGAAAGGAGAGACAGTGGCCTATTGTTTTTGGTGATTATCTGCCATCAAGTTGCCTGTTCTCCTACCATCCCCTGTCCTCAGAATGCACTGGTGGCTTCTGCTGCTCTCAGGAAGCTGAGTGATGGGGTTGGGGCTGGGGGCTGGAGGAGTGCAAGATGGATAAGGGAAGCGGGGTGGATTGTGAGATGGGTATCCTTAGGAGATGGAGACTGGCAACCGCAAGGGCTTTGTCTGTGTTTAGCATCTCTGGGCTGGGGAAGGGGGCGGGAAGCAGTCTATTTTGGGTGCTGACTTTCACCTTTTGTTTACTTGTTGGGTTTTATTTATGTTGTCAACCGTGAGTCAGAGTGGAGGTGGTGTTTGTATGTGTGTGTTGGGGATTTGGTGCATGCATGTGGTCTGGGGAGTACGGCTTGGGTACTGTCTTTCAGTCACAGTCTGTGCACTGAGGTATGTAGGTAGTTGGCTGGGGAGGCTGTGTCTGGGAGAAATAAAAAGCTGAGAATGTCCGCAGAGGTATGACAGCAGAACTTCAGATGGGCAGTGTGTGGTTTTGATTTCCCCTAGAGATCCCAGAACCTTTGCTAGAGGAGGGGCCAGTGCCCTCGTGTAGGTTCTGAGACCTGTCTCTGGGTAGATTCCAGTAGGGGAGCTGGCAGAATTCTGCTTACTGGTTCATGCCATGGAGGCAGAGGGACGCTTGGGGCCAGTTGTCTAGAATGAGGCCGAGTTTTGAATGGAAGTAACTTTGGGAAAAGATAGATCTTGCCTGTGATTGGCTGGTAACTTCTAAATGATGTCCGTCCATGTGAGCGACAAGAAATTGGCATGACCAAGCCTCATAGGTCCTGTCTTGGTCACAGAATGTTGTGTTCTGTTTCTTACGGTCTGTCAGCATGGCTTGAGCACCCAGGAGTAGTGCCCAGGTGCATCCTGCTCTCGTTCCCTCTCTTGTTCACAGCCAAGGGCAAAGGTGGCCTTCTGGTAATGGCACCTTTGTTTGTGCACCGAAGGGAGGTTCACAGAGGGCCGCTTTTACCCTTTATCTCATTTGGCCCCCACCCCCTGCAGCTGCCCTCAGCAGGAGTGGGTGTGAATGTCCCCACTTCGCAGATGAGGGAACTGAGGCAGGTGATGCTTCCCAGATCACAGGTTTGGCCTGCAGCCCAAGGTGTCTAAGTCCGAGTCCGTGCCCTTTTGCACCACTAAAGACTGCGACCCGCCTCACCTGGGGCCTCTGCACTGTCAGGAGCTGTTGGTGTCCAGTCTTGTGGAGGACTTGTCAGAGGTGGAGGTAGTGAGGAAAAGGAACTTACTCCATTCCTGGATGGTCTGGACTCTCCTGTCTTGTCCTCTCCTGGTGGACAACCGCTGTTTGCAGAGTCAGAATTACACACATCACGGAGGCAGTAGTAGGTCATGATGCTGACTCTGTTGTGGAGTTGGTTCGGGGAGGCTTCAGTGTGTCTGATGCTTGGTGAAGTAGGACTTGCTTGGCTCAAATTATTATTTTTTTTCTGTGAGCTAGACACCGTGTCACGTGCTCGGTGTGCGTTATCTGAAGTAATCTGCGGGTGACCCTTTGTGATAGGTATTAGTTTGTCCATTTAGCAGGTAAGCTTGACTTTGACGCTCTGCGAAGTTAAATACAAGGTCATAGGTAGAAAGTGCCACCCATGGGATTTGAACTCAGCATGTTTTCCTGCCCAAAGCTATTGTGATTATTCTTCTGTGTCCTGGAAATTAAAGACTGTGTGGCTACCTAAGACTGTATGCGATACCCAAGACCCCTTACATGCCCCCTTATATGTCCCCTTACATGTCTCTTACAGATTGATCCCAAGGTGGCCTTTCCTCGGCGAGCACAACCTAAGGTAGGTGTGCAGATATGTGTGTATGTGGGAGGGGTCGGTGTTGGGAAAGCTCTTTATCCGGGGCAATTCTGGATGCTGGTTTTCCCAGCATTCACTGCTGTGGCACATGAGCCTGGAACCTCTGTTTGGAGTGTTTCTGGAAGGTGCTGGGGTGAGGAGATAGGATGCCTGTGTTGTATAGAATGAAGACACGGGCATCTTTCCACCCGTGTACTGGGGTGGGCAGCGAATAGGCTGACACGTGTTGGGAAAGAGGAAGGTCATGTTGTTGTCCTGTATTTGAAGCCAATGCAGTTTGGACCCTGGGTGTGATTCTAGCCTCATAGATCAGTCTCTGGATTCTGAGTCTTGGAGGGGTGAACACGGGCTGGGCTTCTAGCCTTGGATGAGAGAAGAGTGTGCCTCTGGCTTCGAGTTACCCTCCTGTCTCTGGTTTAAGGTGTGTTGTGCTTTTGGAAGGGAAGGGAGGAGGACCCTCCAGGTCCGTCACCTGTTGGTTTTAACTTGAGCATCGGGGCCTCTCAAGGGTTTTCTTCTAGAGTGAGGGGTGGGAATTCCGAGCAGTTGAGCAAAAGCACTCAAAACCCGTGATGTGTGGCAAGGACCTTGGATTTGATTCCAACGTCATGGCCGTTGACCAGATCTTAGTTTTTAAGCCGTTGGCTTATGGGGATGGGAAGAAAGGCCAAGTGCAGTACAGGGAATCTGGACATCCTGAGTTTGCTGAGATGGTCCGAGTACTGGATGGTCCTTCTCTCAGATGTCTCATTTCCCCCTTTGTGGCAACTAAGGTGCTCTGAGATTCTGGACCTTGAATTCCATCAAGGTTGCCAGCTCCTGCTGGGGCAGAGGGAAAGAAACAAGTTTGAGAAGACAGAAAGGGGCATCTCTGGAAAGGGTCCAGCAGAGGGTCTGAAAGCAATTATGGAGCAGGTATTCGAAGGAAGCCACACCAGGGAGCACACGGTCAGAACTGGGTTAATTCCATTAAGCAGTTTGGTGACAGAAGGTGCCTTAGTGTTAGGATGGGGCCTCGGATTAGCCATGCGCTCCTGGGGTAATTAGGACCATGTGTTCTTCCTAAAACAGGACTGGGGCCACGGGGCTGCTGGAGGTTAGGTTGAGAGGAAGGTTGATGAACATGTCGATGTTAAGTTTGGTGACACCCTGTGGTGGCTTTGGTGTCTCCCAGGATGATTGGTGCTAGGCAGTGGGTCTGGACTCTTGGCAAACCCCTCTTCCTTGTATAGCTCCTTAGGGAAGGCGTTTTCCATATGCAGACCCCAGGGAGGGAGGCACACTCAAGCCAGCCAGGGTGTGGGGTATACAGCTGCTTATGACAGGCCTAGAGGCAGGACTCCAAGGGGGAGCTTGGAAGGGGGCCTTGGAGAAGCTGGGGCCACAGTGAGCTTGTCAGCTGGTATCCTGGCAGGGGGATCCCCCCAGCCCCTGCTGGTGGCAGTAGGCCACAGGACTCAGGTGCCCACTTTCTCTTTCCTTCCCCCCGAACAGATGGTCACTCGAACGAAGAAGATCTTTGTGGGGGGGCTGTCGGTGAGCACCACCGTAGAGGACGTCAAGCAGTATTTTGAGCAGTTTGGAAAGGTAGGTCTTCACGGGGGTGCTTTGTGGGAGCTGGGAAGGCACCAGAGAGTAGATCAGGCCAGTTGGGGGTGGCAGTCAGGTCATCCCAGGTCCTGCAACAGGCAAAGGAGGGCCTGGCCCTCCCGCAGGTGAGGCGAGACCAAGTCATAGTTTGGGTTCCCTACCCGTCTGTGGGCCGCAGACTCTGGTCCTCTCCGGGAGAAGGAGCCGCATGGTAGTCTCTTTCCTCACCCTTCCTCTGTATTTTTCTCCTGCTTCTCTTCACTCTCCCAAGGGAGGAGGTGCTCCTGTAGCCAGTTCAATCCAGTCCACCCACCCACCTTGGCCTCCTGGGAGCTTGCACCTGTCCAGGCCACAGGCAGCTGCACCTTCCGTCCCCCACCCCTTCCTGGGAAGGACGATAAGACGGCAATAAATAAGAATCCTTATTGCATTGGGTACCCTGCTTACCCAGGTGGGGAGCTGGGGATGACTGCTGATCCCTTAGGTATTGGAACTGAAGAAAACATCCTAAAGTCTGCTCTGGCTCAGGTAGATACTAGCTCTCTGCTCTTGGGTGGTTGAGATTTCATTTCTGGGCTTTGGAAGAGGTAGGCTGAGGAAAGGAGGCGTGGTACCACTAAGACAATAAAGGTACATCCCTAGAAACTTCAAGGTTCCTTGGGGAAATGCCAGAGTGGTCTGTCTGAAGCGCAGGGGTGAAGGAAGGCTGCCTGCTTGGGTGTTTCAGGTGAGATAGGACCCAGGTTGGGTTCCTTGTTCTCATCATGGCCTGTGAATTAATTCCCCAGCAGGCCAAGCTGAACCAGGCTTGGGAGATAGACAGTGAGCTGTGGCTGGGTGGGGGGTCTGCAGGCCAGAGGATGCTGATGTGTTGGGGCCAGAGGCCTTGGCTCAGGCGCCTCCTTAGGGACCTGGGTCCAAGATGCAGGGCAGGCAGAGCTTGGGCCCCAGAGGGAAGGGCGCTCCTGGGAAGCTGCAGGCCCGGCTCGACTCCGGCGGGGTGTCTTTGTGTCTGAGCACCGAGCATTAGAGCCCGCACTAATCTGATCCAGCAGCTGTGATTGGAGGCCGCCTGCCCCCGGGGCCGGCGTTGCCATGGCAACCGGGCCCCAGGAGAAGCCGTCAGCGGCCGCGTCTTTTGTTCGGGCCTAAATCGGCGTTGGCATGTGAAACCGGCCCGGGGAGGCCAGGGGGAGCTGGAGAATAGGCTGCCAGGGAGCGAGGGGACAGCCGGGAATGCCAAGGGCCCCGCGGCTGGGGGGCCACCCCCCCTCGCCTGAATCGAGGGGCCGCCACCGAGGGGGGAACAATGGTCAGCCGCCATGGCTGCCACTCAGGCTTAGCCGCCGCCGAACTTGGCGGCTCCCACTGGTCAGCAGGCCTCGGTTGCCTCCCCTCCCCCCTCCGGAGCCCCCCTGCCCCCAGGTTCCCATGGAGACCAAAGCCTATTAAGGACACTGGGCTGGTAGCCTCCCTCCCCTCAGCCAGCCCCAGGAGGGGGACACCACCGGTGTGGGGGTACCCTGGACCCCCAGCCACTTTCCTCAGGGTGCCTATCCCGGCCTCCTCAATCCCACTGCCTCAGTGGGGGTCTGTTCAGCTAAGCCCAGTTTGAAGGGCATTAGAGACCAAGGATACTGAGTTTGGAAGGTTGGGTGGAAGAGGGACCGGAAGGACTGGATTTGACCTGAATCAGTTTGTGGGTCAGGCAAGAAACTCAAAGCTGCAGGATTAAGGAGGAAGGGTGTGGCGGTTTTTTTTCTGTTCATTCATTCATCCATTCAAAAAAATAATTAATTGAGCACAAATCAAGATGCTCGGTAGAATAGTGATGTCGATTATAACTGATGCAGCTGTCCCGGTGGGACCTTGGAGTCACCCCCCTGTGTTGGGACTGTGGGCAAATCCCTCCATAATAAAGATAATAACAGCTGCTACTTACCAAGTGCACCCCAAACCCCAGCTCCTGGAAGTTGAGTATTCTTTGTACTTGTACGTCTAACTCCTCTAAGAAATAGTGTCTACTAATACCCATTTTACAGACTGAGGGATCAAAGCCATAGGAAGCCAGGGATGCCCAGCCAGCAGGCAGCATCCGGGATGCCAGCTCATGCCTGCCCTACTGAAAGTTTCTGCTTCCATCAGACCCTCATGTGTTTCCATTTTCCAGTGCTTGAGCTGGGGGAGAGATGTACTGAGCCTCAAGGTCGGCTTGACTGCCAATCTGGGGTTAGACCTACAAATGTGGTCACCGACTGGGGAGTGGAGACGGCCGCAGGAAGCCGACCTTTCGCTGCCGCTGCCGAGCTGCTCCAGAATCCCCACTGTCTCCTTGTTCAGGGGGGATTTGCTTCCCTCTGGGAAAAACCAGAGGCTTGGTCTAGGTTGACCCCTAAGAAGAGCTTCCGGGTTCTCTAAGGAGGCCCACCCCACTTCTGGGTCTGCACTTCCTGCTTTAACGAGGCATGAGAGGCTTCTTTTAAGACAGATGAAGGGCCTGGAGTGGGGTGAGGGTAGGCTGTGTCTCCTAGACTCAGGACTTTGCTCTGCTGTTAGGAGTCAGAGGTAGGCCCAGAAGGAAGCGTGCAGTGCTGGCAGAGGGAGGAGAGGTGAGCAGCTATTGTTGGGGTTCCGGAGAGGGTAGCTGATGGTGACCCTCCTCCTCGCTCACCTCTCCCCCTCCCCCAGCCAGTGCAAGGCCTGCAGCTCAGGCAGTGAACCTCTACTTGCTTTAATTACAGCCTCTAGCTAAAGGAAACCTCAATTAGAGAACAGAGGTCGCAGAAGGAGTCTGGCTGCTGGCCTTTCCAAAAAGGGAAGAGGCTTTGGTTTTCCCACCTCATAATCTTGCTCCCCCTTATTTCTTTCTCTGGTATCTACTTTGTGCCTTTTCCTCCCTGGTGTGGAGCAGGACTTGCTGTGTGACCTTGGGTAGGCATCTTGGCCTCTCCCAACCCATTTCCTTTAGCTCTCCAGTGGGGATGAGCCAGCGCAGGCCATGTCGGGATGATCGAAGCTGAGTGTCAGGCATACACTTGGAGTCTAATAAATACAAGGCTGACCTGTTGAGAATCTGACAGTTGACTCTGTTGTGCTGTGATGTCTAGGATGCTGTGCCCTGTAGATAAAGCCTGGAGGAGACAAGAGGGGTGTAGGTTTGGGGAGCCCCTGGTGTCTGTGGGTCTAACACAGCAGGCTGTGTTTCAGGTGGATGATGCCATGCTGATGTTTGACAAAACCACCAACAGGCACAGAGGTGAGTGTGGCCCCTCCCCCTTCCCAGGCTGGGCTGGGGGTGGGGTGGGGCTGTGGTCAGCCAGGGGGCTGCAGGTCACAGCTGCCCTTTCATGTTGCCTCCTGACACCCTATCCCTGCGGATCCAAGTCCTCTCCAGGGCCTGGCCTCACAGAAGGCTTTTGTCCTCCTCTTTCCTGCACCGGAAACTTTGCCAACTGCAGACACACACCAGGAGCTGAGGACACCCCGACAGTACCCTGTACCCCGCTTTGGCCAGTGTCTGCTCCTGGTAACCAGAGCCAAGGCCATAGTGCCCCTGGGTCAGGTTGACTCCAGCCTCAGGCAGTTTGCTCCACCACTGCCCCTACCCTAAGCCAAGGCCAGATCCCTGAGTCCCCTTGGTCCTGAACCTGGTCACATCTAGGCCTCTCTGCTGTGTCCTGCCTGGTGATCTCCCAGGAGTCTTGCCTTCTGAGAAATCTCAGCCCAGCCCTTGGTGGAGTCCCTGAAGAGGTGGCAGGGCAGTTTCCCCAGTGGCTTCAGGGCTTTTAGCTTCTTTGGGCAGAGTAGTGTGGGCTCTGAGTGTGTAATGGGTATGGTGAAGGGTATGGTGTGCCTGGTATGTCAGTGCCCGAGAGAGGGGTTTGCACGGACGCCTACATGTTCACTGTAGAAAGGTTTGGGCTTGTGCGACTGAGGGAGATAAAACGGTGTTAGGTATAAGGTCATCCCTGTATTTCTATGGAGTTTTGCATTTTGGGGTTCAAGCAACCTCAGTTTAAAAAGACTCCGCCCCTCCCCAAAATGATACCTAAAAGTGCTGAGACTATAGCCCAGTGCTAACAGATGCAAAAGCCTGGTCCTGTCCTCAGCACTGAACACACACAGCATACACTTACACAGACACACACACACACGGCATACACTTACACAGACACACACACACACGGCATACACTTACACAGACACACACACACGGCACACACTTACATACGCGGCATACACTTACACACACACACACGGCATACACTTACACACACACACACACCCCAACCTCTGTTACGTCTGTACTGAGCACAGATGTTTTTCTTGCCACTATTCTTTGAACCATAGAGTAATGGAATTCATGGAGAACCCATGTTGTGCTGGGCAGTAGAAGTAGGATTGGAAGTTCACTGAAGGGCAAACATGGATTCTAAGCAAATGTGCCGTTCTGTATAAAGGACTTGAGCACGGCATAGATTTGGGCTCAGGGCGGGCAGCTGGAATTCTTAGCCCTCTGATTCCAAAGGATGACTGTATTTCCTCCCTCCCCCTCTCTGTCTGTCTGTCTGTCTGTCTGTCTGTCTGTCTGTCTGTCTGTTCGAGACAGGGTTTCTCTGTGTAGTCCTGACTGTTCTGGAACTCCCTTTGTAGACCAGGCTGGCCTCAAACTCAGTGAGATCTGCTACCTCTGCCTCCCAAGTACTAGGATTGAAGGTGTGTGCCAACACCACCTGGCAGGATGATTGTGTTTTCATGGTGGTTCTACCATTTTAAAAAAAATACTCATTTTATTTATGTATGTGTATGTTGTGTGTCTGTGTAAGTGTATGCCGTGTGTGTGTGTGTGTGTGTGTCTGTGTCCTCAGGGCCTGCGGGAGTTACAGGCAGTTGTGAGCATCCCTATGGGAGTGTAGGGGGAACTGAACTCGGCTGCTCTGGAAGAGCAGCGAGTGCCCTTAGCTACTAAGCTGTTCTTCCAGGCCCAGTGCTACCCTTTCTAACTTGGCTGTGTGACCTTGGACAAGTTAGTTCACCTCTCTGAGCCTTGGCTTGTTCATCTGTAATTTGGGCCTTGAAGCCTTGACTCAGCCAGTAGTTGAGGTGCTCTTAGGCTGTGGGCAGAGCCTTTCATTAACTCTCAGACACTTGCCCGCAAGAGATGAGCTGTGGTATACGTGTGGCATGGGGCTGGGTGTTGACCATGAGCCCTGTTCTGACCCTGCCCTCGCCTCTAGGGTTCGGGTTTGTCACGTTCGAGAGTGAGGACATCGTAGAGAAAGTTTGCGAGATCCACTTCCATGAAATCAACAACAAAATGGTGAGCTGGGACTGGATGTAGGTCGGGGGTCGGGGGTCGGAGATGGGGACTCCAGCTCTGGGGCCCTGAAAGTGGGCAGGGGTGAGGCTCTCCCGGGAGTCAGCAGAGCCTGTTCTCCTGTACCCTTGAGGATGCAAACAGGAAGTCAATGTGATGACAGCGTCTGTAATTGCAACCTCCTGGAGAAGGGCGAGAGAACTGTCACAAGTTCAAGGCCAGCCTGGTCTACATAGCAAGTTGCAAGCTAGCCAGAGCTACACAATAAGACTGCCTCAAAACAAATAAATAAGAAAACAAATAAATAAATACATTTAATTAAAACTAAAAGTAAATTGCCGGGTGGTGGTGGTGCATGCTTTTAATCTCAGCACTCGGGAGGCAGAGGCAGGCGGATCTCTGTGAGTTCAAGGCCAGCTTGGTCTACAAGAGCTAGTTCCAGGATAGACCCCAAAGCTACAGAGAAACATTGTCTCAAAAAACCAAAAACCAGAGCCAGGCGGTGGTGGCGCACGCCTTTAATCCCAGCACTGGGGAGGCAGAGGCAGGCGGATCTCTGGGAGTTCGAGGCCAGCCTGGTCTACAAGAGCTAGTTCCAGGACAGGCTCCAAAACCACAGAGAAACCCTGTCTCGAAAAACCAAAAAAACCAAAAACCAAAACAAAACTAAAAGTAAGTCAAATAGGAATCACAGTACATGTTCCCTGTATGTCTGATGTGAGCGTTCAGTGAACGAACTAGTGTATGTAAAGTCCTTTAGACACAGTAAGCACTCCGTGATAATGAAACAGTGATAAAGAGGCTCGCCAGCCCACAGGAAGCGCTGACCATTGGGCTTCATTGCAGGTGGAATGCAAGAAAGCTCAGCCAAAGGAGGTGATGTCCCCGACAGGCTCAGCCCGGGGCAGGTCTCGAGTCATGCCCTACGGAATGGACGCCTTCATGCTGGGCATCGGCATGCTGGGTACGTGCTGGGCCTGCACTTGTGGCTTCTTCTTGCCTAGAATCATTCCTGGGGCTCTTGGGGGGCTGTGTGGGTGTGGCTTCTCCTCTGTGGTCTGCCCTCCTGAGTCAAGGCAAAACTGCTTCTCATAGCCTGACAGTTTGGTGTGGAGCACTGCCCTCTTGTGGTAGCTCCAGCATAGTCCAGCCGCTCCGTATTATTTGGTCCTCTGCCCATTCACCCAGACTCCGACCCACTGGGATATCTGTATTCATCCCGTACTGATTGCCTGTGCGTGCCATTCCCTCTGCCAGGAGTTCCAGCAGTGACTTCCCTGAGATTTGTGGTCTGTCAGGGAAAACAAATAAGTAGGGAGACAGACAAATTCAGGGTGAAGTATAGGGTACCAGGAGGGTGTGCTCATAGGGAATTGGACCGACACTCTGGAGAAGCAGAAGCTGTGCGAGAGTTACAGAGTCTGCACGGTGGGTGGGTACCAGTTGTGGGAGGTCGAGAAGAGAAAGGGAAGAGTGTCCCAGACACAGGGAGCGGCATTCCAGAGGCATGAGGAGGCTGCCTCTTCTTACTCAGCTGTTGTTACAGTGGGTTTCGAGGGGCAGGGTCTGCCCTCGTAGGGCTGTGTTTCAAGTGAGAGGGAGGAGTGTCTCCATAGAGTGACTGGAGGCCTCGGGAGGCTCAAGAAGGCTCCTAAAGTGTCATGGGCGTCAGGGAGGCTCCCTGGACTAGGTGATGGAAGTGGCCATGAGCCTTGAAAATCAGACAGGCTCAGTTGCACTTTGAAAAGCATCCAGGAAGCCTAGTGGTGGTGATGCACACCTTTAATCCCAGTACTTGGGAGGCAGAGGTGGGCGGATCTCTGAGTGAGGCTAGTCTGGACTACAAAGCAAGTTCTAGGATAGCCAGGGCTACACAGAGAAACCCTGTCGCAAAAAACCAAAAAAGAAAACAAAAGTACCCAAGGGATTAGGGAGAAGGCCCAGTGGTTAAGAGCACTGCTGCTCTTCCGGAGGACCCAGGTTCAATTCCCACCACCCGTATGGCAGCTCACAACTGTTTGTAATTCTAGTTCCAGAGGATCCGACTTCCTCTTCTGGCCTCCACAGCACTGTACATATGTAGTACATGGACACACATGCAAGCCAAATACTCATTCACATAAAAGAAGAATAAAATTTGCATTTTTCTTTAAATTAAAAAAAAGGTGAATCTCAAGAAAGAAAGGCGCCTAGATCTTAAGTGTTATATGTGTTCAGCCCTTAGGAAGCACGTGTTGGGGGCGGGCACACATGGGCACACACACACACACACACACACAACGGTAAATAGGGGCTGGAGAGCTAGCTCAGCAGTCAAGAGCATTTCCTGTTCTTGTTGGAAATTCCTGGGTTTCATTCTGAGCAGCCACAGCTCCCTGCACCTCCAGTTCCAGGGGATACTGCCATTTTTCATCCTGGCAAGTAGGTGGCGCACATGTAGCAGGCATACACACAACCACATCAAGTAATAATCATAAAATTAAAATATTAAAAAGAAGAACATGCAGCCAGGGGTGGTGAATGCCTATAACCCTGGGCTGCTGAGGCTGTGTGTGTGTGTGTGTGTGTGTGTAAGTAGCATTTCCTAAAGAAGCAGAAGCAGGTGGAGCTCTGGGTTAGTGGCCAGCCTGGTCTACATAGTGAGACCCCGACGCAGAAGCATCAACAAGGACTGGAAAGATGACTGTGGTTAAGAGCACACTGCTCCTACAGAGGACTTGAGTTTGGCTCCCAGCACCCATCTCCAGCAGCTCCTGGGTCTGGCTCCAGGAGACCTGACCCTTCTTGTAGCCTCTGTGGAGACCTACGGGCTCTTCACACATTCACAGTGTATAGCCATAATATAACAATAAATCTTTAAGGGTCTGGGCTTGGTGGTGCATGCTTTTAATCTCAGCACTTGGGAGGCAGAGGTAGGTAGATCTGAGCCTCAGGCCAGCTTGGTCTACATAGTGAATTCCAGGACAGACAGTTACATAGTGAGACTCTGTCTCAGAATTCAAAATTAAGCAAACAAAAATAAATACTACTACTACTACTACTAATAGTAACAGTAATAAATCATGAAAAGAAGGGCAACTCTGGCTGTTTTGAAACTTGCTCTGTAGACCAGGCTGTGTCTACTTACTGTGTGGATCAGGCTGGCTTTAAACTCGCAGAAATCCGCCTGCGTCTGTTTCTGAGGGCTTTAGAGCGCTTTAATTCTTAAAAGTGTTGTTATTATAGTGTGTGTGTTCGAGCGCGTGAGTGCGCGTGCAGCATGGCACACCTGTGGAGATCAGAGGATATTTTCATTCAGTTCTCGCCTTCCTCCTTCAGGGGGTTCTGGAAACTTAAACTCAGATCATCAGGCCTGCTTAGCATGTGCTTTACCCTCTGAGCCATCCTGTGACTCCAACTTTTTATTTAATGTATGATTGTGTGTATATGAGAGCAGGTGCACACAGGCAACAGGGCACCCGTGGGGTCGGAGGACAACTTTCGGAAGTCAGTTCTCCCCACAGTGGACCCGGATTGTCAGGGGTAGGGCCGAGTGCTCTTACCCGCTGACCTGCCCTTCCCACCTCACCTCATGGTGTGGTTGTCAGCGTTAGAATTCTATACTGGTGAACTATTTCCATCCAGTGTACTATTTTCTACTACTGTTAGATGACCAAATTGTTGCCAGATTGTTTGTTTTAGACAGGGTCTCACTTTGTAACCCTGGCTGTCCTGGACCAGGCTGGATTCACAGAGATCCATCTCCTCTGCCTCAAGGGCTGGAATTAAAGGAATGTGCCACCATACCTGGCTCTTCTATTCTATTCTATTATTTATTTTTGTTTATTTGAGACAGGGGTTCTCTATATAGCCCTGGCAGTCCTGGGACTCATTCTGTAGACCAGGCTGGCCTCGAATTCACAGAGATCCTCCTGCCTCTGCCTCCGTGGGATTAAAGGTGTGCACCACCACCTCCAGGCTTTATTTTATTTTATTTAAAATTTCTTGCCGGGAGGTGGTGGCGCACGCCTTTAATCCCAGCACTCGGGAGGCAGAGGCAGGCGGATCTCTGTGAGTTCGAGACCAGCCTGGTCTACAAGAGCTAGTTCCAGGACAGGCTCCAAAGCCACAGAGAAACCCTGTCTCGAAAAACCAAAAAAAAAAAAAAAATTTCTTGAGATGGACCCACGTTGTCCAGGAGAGTCTAGGACTCATGGAGTAGCCAAGGATGACCTTGAACTCCCGAGGTGACTGGCAGGTGTGCACTTTGTCAGGTTGTGTTGTTTTTACTCGGCAAGCATTCTGCTATGTGGGCTGTATCCCCATCCCCAGGATTGTTCTAGCAGCCCTTGGCCCTCCCTGACAGGATCTGGGCTGGAATGAGGCGTTTCACCGTTTCCTCACCCTCATCCTGCACTGTGAGAAACGCCTTTGCTATCTGTTTGTTGTTTTTGGCTTAAGTGTTCATAAGCTGCTTTACCCTCATTTCCAACACTAAAATGTAAAAAACAAACCAACAAAAAAAAAACGCTGAAATGAGTAGTTTGACCGGACACTGGCTCAGTGGATCGAGGGTCTGCTGTGCAGTTGTGGTGAAGTTCATATCCCTAGGACCCCCATGAAAGTTAGTCACAGCCACGTCTGTCACCTCTGTGCTGGGGATTCGCCAGTGACCCGGTCTAGGCAATCAGCTAGCTCTAGGCTCGGCGAGAGCCCCTGCATCAAGATAAAAATAAGGCAGAGAGTAATGGGAAAGGACAGTCGGCATCAGGCCCTGAGAACATGCGTGAGTACACACCCGTACACTGCTCACACCGCGCACGTGAAACTTAAAAGCCAAAGCGATAAAAGAAGTGGGGTTGGTGGTGAAGAACCTGGGAGCTAATCAGGTCTGAGTTTGAATTCCGGTGCTCCATTATTACTGAGAGAGGTGTTTTCTCTGGGGTTGTGGGCTGTTGGCCCTTAAGACACACGAGATGACCAGTAGAAACTGCAGCCTCTGGGCAGAAAGCTGCGAGTGGGGCGGCCCGGCTGACACTAGCTCGGAGGCTCATGGGAAATGGCACCGGCAGGGATGACGGTGCTGCAAAGGCCCTGCGCTGAGCTCTGCAAACTCTAAAAGTCAGTGTGGCTGGAGAGGCGGGACGAAGCCGAGGGTGGGAAGGTGGGGGCTGAAGTGGGAAGGAGTCGGGGAACAGGGTTGCGTGTTCTTGGTCAGTGTCGCCTGTCTGTGCCTCGGTTTCCATGCCTGTACACGGAGGCTCCTTGCAATCTCACCCTGTTACGGTACTCGCAAGGTTTAATGAGATAATAAAATGTACACCGTGCTGAGCACGAGAGTCGGCGCACCGAAGGCTTTTGGGAAACAGGACTATCTGTGACAAGGTGAAGGAAGACTATGAGCAGCTGTGCCCCAGCTGTGGGCAAGGCATCTCATGCTGCCCCCTTGTCCCCTCAGGTTACCCAGGTTTCCAAGCCACGACCTACGCCAGCCGGAGTTACACAGGCCTTGCCCCTGGTTACACCTACCAGTTCCCAGGTAAGTCCTGCTGGGTGACCCCCTACCACTAGCATGTCCCCAGTTCCCAGGCAGTGTTAACCCTCAGGGTGGTGGTGTCTGGGGTGCATGGCTAGGGGATTACCTGCTGGAGGCTTGGAAGGAAGGGCGTGTCTGAGGAAGGAAGTCCTCTACCCTCCTTCTTTAACCCCTCCAGGAGTTGAGAGTTGGGGCACCTCGTGTGCACTGCATGGTACAGTTCTCGCCCAGCCATCCATTCTCTCTGTCTTCTGCCTTTCTCCAATCCTGACCCGACTCCAGGATTGCCACTTCTACCAAAGACAGCACTGGGTGTAGTGGGGGCTTCCTGCAGGGCCAGTGTGAGTCAGGCCTTCACCAGTGACTTAAAGTGCTGTCTGGAGCCCTTACTGGGTCGCACAGCCTGAGAGCCTACAAGCTGAACCTTAAAGCTGAAGTAATGGCTGTCCTCATTTGTAGTTCAGCATAAAGAGAACACTAGACCTGTTATTTAAACTGAAGTTTCAACAAAATTCTGGGTCGCCCTGTTATTATTTAATATTGTTTTCCTTTAAGCCTCGAATCATTCCCAGGCCCTTATTTATTTATGAGCGCTGGGAATGGGCTTGGGACCTCACACATGCTAGGCCAGTCCTCTAGGAGAGCCGTATCCCTCAATGTTGTTCATTTATCTTTGAAACAGAGCCTCCTGTAGCCTAGGCTGCCTCAAATTCACCATGTAACCATGTCCATTCTTGAGTGCTATGACCACAGGTCAGGCACCCAGCCAACTGAACCACAGCCCAAGCCCCCCACCAGACTGGGAAGTGAACCCGTGGCCTTAAGAGTGTTAGACAAGTGCTCTCCCACTGAGCTGCGGCCCAGTTCATCTGGGTCTTACTTACCCGAGGGGTCCCTAAGCACTTATATCCTCTGCCCTTCGGCTGCTTAACTCGGAGCCCTTAGTACACATGTCCGACCCTCTCAGGAATCCCATTTTATAGACAAGGAAGCCTACTGCTCAGGGAGGGCTGAGAGCTGCTGCAAAGACCCAGCTGGGACGTGGTGTCACTAGGAGCTTACCCACTGAAGAGCACCGCTGTTCTAGAGGGCACAGGTTCGATTCCTAGCCCCACGTGGTGACTTGCAGTTGCAGGGCCCTAAGACCCTGCTCTGAGCTCCAAGGGCACTCCAAGTGGCATGCCTGCGCACTGTAGGCAAAACCCTCCTACACACAAAGGAAATCCCTTTTGTTTTTTGAGGCAGGGTTTCTCTGTGTAGTCCTGGCTGTTCTGGAACTTGCTCTATCGACCAGGCTGGCCTTGAACTCACAGAGATCTGCCTGCCTTCCGAGTGCTGTGATTAAAGGTGCGCGCCACCACCGCTGGGCTAACGTAAATAAATCTTAAAACAAAAACAGTAGAGTGCTCGTCAGGCCTGGGGAAAGACCTGGGTCCAGCTGTCAGCACCAAAGATCACGAATCCTAGTGCTGGCGCTGCCTTGTGCCCAGGTTTGAGCGGCACCTCCGGCTTTGTTCTCTTCCCTTCCTCCTCTCTTCTGTGTCACCGCTCTGCCTCTGCCTACTGAGACTGCGCCCTCATTTCCATTTCCAGTTCTCGAGTCCCATGCATGGTCTGTCCCCTCGCCCATGGTCCCTCTGGGTGCATTCCTTCCCCCTTGGCCGTGCCAGAGGGGCTCCCTTACTTCTTCTTAAGCTGTTTTACGTTTCATTTTAGAATTCCGTGTAGAGCGGACCCCTCTCCCGAGCGCCCCAGTCCTCCCCGAGCTTACAGGTCAGTGGCTCGGATTTTGTACATCTCATAGGCCACGTGGGGAAAAAGAGAAAGGGAGAGGGACCTTCCCGGGTAAAGCTGAAGGGACCCTTTCCTCCTGCCCGCCAGCCCCATGGCACACTGTACTTGGGCACTGGCCAGTTGGTTCAGCCACATGGCCCTCAAGGGTGGGGCGTGAGGCCAAGTGAAGCAGATGGAGGTAAAGTCACTCAATCATCCATTTGGCAAATATTTATCTAGCGCCTCCCATGTGCCAGGCACCATAGAGGCTCTGGTACCCAGTGGTGAACAGGCTAGGGTCACAAACTTGGAGCACAGCGGGCTCTGGGGACTTTGTACAGGGAACTGGGCATGCCTGTACTCAGTGCCAGCCCACCTTTGAGGGGCTCCAGATCCAATTCTCACGTCTCATCTCTCCTGAGAAGCCAGAACCCCCAGCTTTACTCTCGTACGATTTTTTCAATCCTTATTCTGTCATGGTAACGCTTCTCAGTTCATCAAGATCTGAGGGTCAAGCGACACGCGTCTGATGATTCCTTCTGACTCCAGGGATGTCCATGGGTTACCTCTGGGGGAATGAGGTCAGAGTCTTTGGCCATAAGGGCGAAACTGAGCTGTGAGGCTGGGGCAAGGCTGAGTGGGATAGAGCGCACATGAGGTGTGCCGTGAGGGTTTCTCTGTCTAGCCCGCTTCTCTCCCATCCTCCCTGCAGACTCTGCCGCCAGCCTGACTATATGTGGGGCACTGCTTCAGATCTTCCTTCCAAGGGGTGCTCAAGGGTCTGTCAGAATGGGAATAGGAGAAGAAAGATTCGGAGCAAAGGAAGGGGGGGAGGGGACGAGATAGTGACTGCCGCGAACAGAGTGCCCCGGCACGAGGGCGTCCTGTCCCCTCACGTAAGAAGACCTCTGTGTGAGGACCTACTGTGTGCAGCATGTACCACCAGGCCGGGGGGGGGGGCAAGAAGGACCAAGACTGCCCAGGTTCTGCTCTTACTGATTGTGCGGGCCAGCAAGGATAGCTAATATTTATTATGCCAAGAATAATTCTTTACACTGTGATAAGCTCTCGGTGAGGTTAGCTACTTAGAGTTTGCTTTGTGAAGGGTTAGGACCAAGACCTCAGTGCCCAGTGTCTACTCTGTAAGCCTGAGTCAGGGAATGCCAACGCTGAAGGTGTCTTGGCAGGGGAGGGCATGGGTTCTGGCCTCTGTAACTCTTGGGAATGTGATTTCTGAACTTTCCTCTTGGCTTGGAACAAAGAGATTTGGGTATTTCTCTTATGTGTTCAGTACATATTTATTGTGCTGACCCTGGGCCAGGCACTGGGGACACACACAAGTGAGTAGATAAGGCCCCTGCCTTTCCAAGAGCTGGCATGTTCATAGAGACGGATGGATTAATGAAGTAAGCGAAGTTCCATGGGAAGATAAAGACACAGCTGTGCGGAATGCGGTGGGAAGATAGGGGGAAGGGCAGGGACAAAGTCCCAGTGAGAAGAAGCCAGTAGGTGCTCCTTTGCAGAAAGGTGAATCCAGAACTCAGGAACCACAGTCGTTGGGTTTGAATCCCCTGCACAATGACTTTGTTAAAGATTTTCAGGGGATGGACTGGGGACTGTTTATCTGGTAGACTGCTTGCCTTGTATGAACAAAGACCCAGCATCAGTTCCCAGTACCGTATAGACCAGTAATGATGGCACACGCCTGTAACCCCAGTACTTGGGAGATAGAAGCAGGAGAATCAGAAGTGAGTCTGGGATAACAAGGCCATGTCTCAAAAAACCAAAAAGAAGACGGAAAAAAGGGCAGAGGTCTCTTTTACTGTTTTAGTGCAGACATTTATTAAGTGCCTGTTGTGTACAGAGCTGCAGAGGGAAACAGACGTAGATGAGAAGGGAGGAGAGAGGAAGACAGAAGAGGGGGCTGGGGGACTTGGAGGGGGCACTGGTCATTTTTAGCCTGGTAGTCAGGGAGGCCCTGAGGAGAGTGGGAGGATGCTGGACACAATCACAGAGCTGGGATCCTATCGGCCTGACCCTGTCGGGGGCTCTGCAACTCACAGTCCTCAGCCAGTCCTCCCTTGAAGTAATGGGCCTGGCTTCTGTGCCCTGGGCCAGTTGGTGACTGGCTGGGAAAAGGACCGCAATGTCCTAGTCACTCTGAGCCAGACGGTCACTGTCCCACCGAGGGTCCTGTGGACACAGTGCTACTGCGTCCGCCACAGCAGATCAGGCTACTCGAGTCCATTGTGGAAACCGAGGCTGGGCTGCCCCCTGGGATGTATCAGGTCAGGGCAACAGAATGGCTGTTCACAGTGGCTGTCTGTGCTTTGACCTGGGGGGACACAATGACCCCCTTCTCCAAGCTGGGGCCAGGTGGGAGAAGCTCTTCCAGATGGTAGGGTCCCCTCTCATGCCCTCTTCCTTGTGCTCAGCGCCCACACCTTGTCTTCCAGCTATTCCTCTCACTGCTTATGGTCCCATGGCAGCAGCGGCAGCAGCAGCAGCGGTAGTCCGAGGGACAGGTGAGGCCTTCTGGGAAGGGAGCACTGGAGGGGCTGGAGGAGTCCAGAAGGAAGAGGCTCCCGCTCCAGCCATTGACAAAGGGTTCGTTTATTCAGTCACCCAAGTATTGACTGAGCTGAGGACGTGAGCCAGCCGAGGGTGACACTGGCAGTGTCCCCCAGAGCGTGCTCACTGCGGGATGTCGGGGTGCAGAGGAGCATGCCCTGGGGATGGCTGCTGCGGCTCTTGGGGCATCGGGCCCTAGAGGCCTTGCCAGCTGGTGCTTTAGGGAAGGCCAAGGAAAGGCTTATGGGAGACGGTACAAGAAGGGTTAAGGATTGCTCTAGCTGAGGGAACAGCCAGTTTGCATGGGTCAATTACTGGAACAGGGAGTGGGGAAAATGGAGCTTCAAGCAACAGAGGGACGTAGGCCATCCTTAGACAGTGCACGGGGCTGCAAGATGGAGGAAGACTTGAAGGGGCTCACGGCGAGAGGAGGCTGTCCAGTGGTCAGACAGAACATGGTGGAGGCTGGGGAGGAGGGATTTAGTCGTCTCCAGGGAGGGGCATCTACAGGCCCCGGGCAGGCATGGCAGGAGTTGGGGTGGGTGTGGTGGGGTGGCCGTGGGCATCCGGGCTATCACTGTCTTCTTTCTGGGTTGCCAGGCTCTCACCCCTGGACGATGGCTCCCCCTCCAGGTTCTACTCCCAGTCGTACAGGGGGCTTCCTGGGGACCACAAGCCCCGGCCCCATGGCTGAGCTCTACGGGGCGGCCAACCAGGACTCGGGGGTCAGCAGTTACATCAGCGCCGCCAGCCCCGCCCCCAGCACTGGTTTCGGCCACAGTCTCGGGGTGAGTGGCCAGGCCTGATGGCCTCCACCTCACCCCCCCCCCCCATCCTGGGAGATCTCTGAAATCGGGGGAGGGAGAGGTCTTGTCCATCTTCTGGTGCGAAGTGAGATTGAGGGATGGTGACAGAAGAAAGGGAAGAAGGACAAGAGGGTGTCCCGTGGCACTGCCAGTGGCTCCAGGATGTTGTGCAAATGAGATACCATCTCCTTTCTGTGTACTTAGAGTCCACTCAGGAGTGCCCTAGTTTTAACCAGGGAACTGGCTCTACGAAGGTTCTAGGCCCTGCCTTGCACACGTGCCAGCTAGAAGGATCTATCTCGCCTTAGGGTTCCCACAGGAATGACAGGAGCCTTCAGTTTATCTGA
The DNA here is from genome assembly GCF_950005125.1 of Chionomys nivalis. Lineage (NCBI taxonomy): Eukaryota > Metazoa > Chordata > Mammalia > Rodentia > Cricetidae > Chionomys > Chionomys nivalis. The sequence continues at coordinate 119,895,012 of NC_080088.1, read as the reverse complement.
ACTTGCCTCAGGATCCTAGGAGTCTAATTCTTGTCTTTTCAGGGTCCTTTGATTGCCACAGCCTTCACCAATGGGTACCACTGAAGCAGGGGAGAGGTGGCAGGAGGTGAGGAGATGGAGAGGAGTGGGGGCGCTGGGAAGCTGATCCTTTGCAATGCTGTTGTGAATGCCAGCCCCATTTCCACTTAACAGTGTGCACAGCCTACTACTGGGGGAGGCAGACCTGGATGCCAGCAGTGGCCAACAGACAGAAGAGAAACCACTTAACCCGCTACAGTCTGATGTAAACTAAGTCAGGCATGGTGGCATATGTCTGTAATCCCTGCACTTGGGAAGCTGAGACAGGAGGATGGCTTTGAGTTCTAGACCGGCAAGGGCTCCAGAGTGAGACTGTCTCAGAAAGAGCTGGAGAGGTAGTTGAGTGGGTAAAGTTCTTCTGAGTTTAGATCACATAAAAGGAGGAAAGCAGCGGCCCTGCCTGGGACCCCCAGCACCGACAGGCAGGTCCCTGAGGTTTGTTAGCCAGCCATTCTAACCAGATGGAGAAGACAGTTGCCATCAACCTCTGGCCGCTACGTGCACATACACGTGGGTATACTTAATGTCCTCACATATGTTATGAATACACATACACTTAACAAGTAAATACACCGTACAACACACGCAGCTACGAAAATAACATAAAAATTAGCCCAGCACTGGGAGACAGAGGTCGGTAGATTATAAGTTCAAAGCCAGCCTCTCTGGAGGCCGTGGTAAGTGGATCTCTGTGAGTTCGAGGTCAACATGGTCTACAGAACGAGCTCCAGGACAGCCAGTGCTACACAGATAAATATTGTCTTCAAAAACAGGGAGAGAGGGAGGGAGAGACAGAGAAACTGATGGAGGAAGAGCATCACAAGCTGGAGGCCAGGTTACAAAAAACCAAATCTTTAAAAAGTGTAAAAATGACTGGTGCGGTCGAGATGGCTCTGGTTATGAGCACACTACCCACGCAGAGGGCCTGCGTTCACATCTCCTGCAGGTCCAGGAGATCAGAGTCAGTGCCCTCTTCTCTCCACAGGCTCCTGCACCCGTGCACACACACACACGCACACACAAGTGATTACTCCACAGGCTCCTGCACTCGTGCACACACGCACACACACACGTGATTACTCCACAGGCTCCTGTACTTGTGCACACACACACAGACACACGTGATTGCGCCACAGGCTCCTGCACACGCACACACAAGTGATTGCTCCACAGGCTCCTGTACTTGTGCACACACACGCACACACAAGTGAGTACTCCACAGGCTCCTGTACTTGTGCACACACACACACACAAGTGATTACTCCACAGGCTCCTGCACTCGTGCACACGCACACACAAGTGATTACTGTTTGAATTTTTGAGACGGTCGTACTGTGGAGTCTTGGCTGGCCTAGCACTTGCTGACCTCAAATTTGCTTACCTCTGCCTGAAGGGCATGTACCACCACGCCCTGCAGTAAACATAGTTAAAAACATAATAGTAAAATAAATCTTTTAAAATGTAAGAATAAAACAAACGAGATACTTCCAAATAGTATACAAGGTGCTATTTTCAGTGGGGTCCAGGTAAGCTTCCCAGGGATCATAACAAGACCTAGCCACTCAAGATCTGGGGAAAGTGCCCGGTACCAACCTGCCATGTAATGGGAAGTGCCAAGTCTGAATAAGTCTGGGCAGGGACTAGGAAGGGGGCGCGCCTATCCTGTGGGCCCCGGAGAGAGTCCGCGGGGGCGCAGTGCCCTGTATCATGCCGTTATCTTTCAGCGCCCCAGCCTGCAGCTGACTGAGGACCAGAGTGAGCCAGCAAGGGGATGGGGACACCTCAGCTGCAGCAGCCCAGCCCCTCCGCTGCAACTCGGACCGCTACTGCCTGTCCCCCAGCCCCTGGGCCCAGCCCCTGCCCTGCTGTCCCCACAAGTCTGGCTCCCCTACTAACCGTCCCTTTTCTGACCTCGCCCCTCCCCAACCTGCCTTTCTCCCTGTTCGCTTTTATTTATTTTGAATTAGCCAGTTGCCCCCCCCCCCCAGATTTCCCCTCTTTGGTCTGCCCCATCCTTCTCTGCTGCGCCTTTTAGGACACCCCAGAAGGCTTTGTATTTGTGCATAGCTAGCGTGAGGGCAGAGGGCGCCTGCTACAGGCCGCAGCCCCGACCCTTGTTTTTTATTCTGGCTTTTCCCTTTTTTGCTCTTTACTTCTTTTTTGTTTTGTTTTGTTTTAAAAGAAACTGTTTTTAAACTATTTCTAGGTTTGTGAATGTGAAGCCCCAGGCCGCAGGGAGCAAGGGGCCAGGTGCCCCCGCCCCCACCAGCTGAGAACAAAGTGTCTATGGGTGTGGGCTCCTGGCCACCTCCCTCCAGCCCTGGAGAGGAGGGTAGAGGGCAGGGCGGCGGGTAGGCCAGGCCGAGCCCCTGGGACCATCCCGTCCTGTGTCCTGTATCATATGTAAATACTGTGAGGTGAAACCCTAGCCCCACCCCTCTCTAAGACCCCTTGGGGTGTGGGCATTGCCTGACCCCACAGGGCAAAGGCCTCCCCTCGTCCCTTGTCTCTGTCCCCTCCTCCTCAGACTTACTGTAAGCTTGCAGACCTCAGCTCTGGCCATAGCAGGCCCACGCTCTCAGGCCTCCTGGGTTCAGGGGCGAGGGGCCAGGGAGGAGGAGGGCTTGCCCAGAGCCGCTGCTGGGAAGGAATTGGCTCTCCAAAGGTCTCTCCTGGCCACTGCTTAGGCGGGATCTTCATGGTTTCTGCTCTGAGCTCCCCACCGTGGGTGGACACGAGGGGCACTTCAGTAAGAAGATGCCAGGGACAGCAAAGGGCTTCTCAGGGAACCCCCACATTCTCACTGAAGTTTCCCATCAGGATAGTCCCACAACCAGCGCCCTTGGTAGCCCCTTACCCTGGAGCCCCTTTCAGAGGATGTGAAGTGAGACCTGGCTGGTGTGGCGGGGCTGAGGCCTACCTGCGTCATCCCCTCTGTGTCCTTCCCCACTCATGTCTGAGCCCCGAACCCTCAAAGCCCCCTTTGGAGAGTTAACTGTCCTTGTGAGGCACTCACTCAACCTATTAGCCCTGAGAACTCAAAGCAATAATCTTTGTCACCAAGATGCGCGGCTGTTTTCGGTGTTTTTTTTTTTTTGTGTGTGTTTTTTTTGTTAAATATTTCCTAATAAAAAAGAAGCTGCATTTTATTGGTTTTTCTTTTCAATTTTCTACACATCTGAGCTGAGCCCCAGGAGACTTAGCTTCCTTTTTTCTTTTTCCCCCATCCCTGGACCTGCTCACCCCACTGGACCTAACCGTGGGTTCAGGGACCTGGAATTCCATTTTCTGATTTGTTTGAATATTTTTTTTTTTTTAAGATGTTACATGGTGTTTTTGAAGCCAGCAAGTTCCACCCTCGGTGTCTCTCCACATCTGTAACTTCTTTTTCCAGGTCTTATTTTGTTTTAAATTCCTAATAAATTATTTGAAAACGGTGCAGAGCTTGAGTCTCCGTGTGTGTCCAATTTGTGGTGCCCTGGGGAGGTGCAAGGTGCATTAGAACTGTACCCCTCTTCTAGGTCAAACTGATGTGGAATAGGACAGAGGAAGCTGGAGTGTTGCTGGGAAGAATGCTTGCCCAGCATGCACAAGGCCCCAAATCCAGTCCCCGGTACTGTAAGAAGATAGAGTGGCAGGGGAAAAAGTGTACCTGTTTAAACTTTAAATAGTGCCAGTGTTTTCACTACGATGCCTCAGGAGCTGCTGGGTGACCTGGAGGGTCACGGTGTTTGCCTCTCAAGCCTGTTAGCCTAACTGATCCCTGAGTCCCACATGGTGGGAGAAGAGATTGGCCTCGACACCCATGCTATGCTCTCTTATTCCTGTGTGCATGTGGGTGCATACACACACAAACAGTAAACTAGTAAGAGAAAAAGCTTTATGACTTGTAAGTGTGGTGTGTGCCTGTAATCCCAGCAATCAGGAGGCGGAAGCAAAAGAATATTCCATTCTAACCTAGCCTGGCTCCATAGTGAAACCCTTTCTCAAACCAACAGCGAAGAGCCAGGCGGAGTTCACGACCACAGTTCCAGTGCTCAGGAACCCGAAGCAGAGGATCCCTGCAAATTCAAGGTGGGGCTGCTCTGCACAGTGAGTTCCAAGCCAGCCAGAGCTACACAGGGAGGTCCTGGCTCACCTCCCACCCCAAAGAAAGAAGTCCCAAATATAAAGCCTCCTGGGGGTGTTGAGAGGCAGATAGGCAGAGCTCTGTGAGTTCAAGGCTCATTTAAAGATCTTCAAAAGTAGCCAGGCGGTGGTGGCGCACGCCTTTAATCCCAGCACTTGGGAGGCAGAGGCAGGAGGATCTCTGTGAGTTCGAGACCAGCCTGGTCTACAAGAGCTAGTTCCAGGACAGGCTCCAAAACCACAGAGAAACCCTGTCTCGAAAAAACCAAAAAAAAATCTTCAAAAGTTTAGGTTTGTACTTGTTTTGTACTTTCACCATGGTTTATGGCGGTTGAACTCACGTCATCAGGTTTATATGTCAAGTGCTTCTGCTCCATAAATCTCATTTTCCCACACAAAAGCTTTAAAACATTAAATGACTCAGATGGCCAGTGGGTGAAGGGTACTTCTTGCACAAGCGTGGAGACCTGAGTTAGGTCCCTAGGCCCCATGTAAAGGGGAAGGAGAGGGCTGGTTCCAGAGTTGTCCTTAGACCTCCGAAAGTTCTCCATGACAATACACGCGCACACACACACAAACACACACTTAACTTCCTTACTACTATTGTGCTGTCCTGTTCCTGAGAACGGGATGTTCCACTTGAAGAATCTTTTTTTTTTCTTTTTCTTTTCTTTCTTTTTTTTTTTTTTTTTTTTTTCCGAGACAGGGTTTCTCTGTGGTTTTGGAGCCTGTCCTGGAACGACCAGGCTGGTCTCGAACTCACAGAGATCCGCCTGCCTCTGCCTCCCGAGTGCTGGGATTAAAGGTGTGCCCCGGCCTTACTTGAAGAATCTTAATCAAATATGTTGAAATAAACGACAGTAATGGGGTTGGTGATGCAATGCAGTGGCAGAGAACTCCACTAGCATGTGGGGCCTGGGGCTCACTTCCCAGGTTAACAGTAACACAGCCCCCCAGAACGCAATAGTAGTTACCGTACAACTAGCAGGGAGGGGATAAAGCGTTGCTCAGTGGGGTCACATTTCAGAAGTGCAGGGTGAAAAATTTAACAGTGTGAACACTTTTTTTTTTTTCAAGACAGGGTTTCTCTGTGTATCTCCGACTATTCTGGAACTCACTCCGTAGACCAGGCTGGCTTCAAACTCAGAGATCCACCTTCTTCTGCCTCCTTGAGTGCTGGGATTAAAGGTGTGCACCACCACCGCCCGGCATGAATACTCTCAATCTCATTGAACCATCAACCTAAAAACAATGAAGATAGTTGTTTAAAATAAAAAGGTCCTTGTGAGGAGACTGGAGAGATGACTCGGGTTAAAAGCATTGTTACTCTTGGAGAGAACTTGAGTTCAGTTCCCAGCAGTCGTATGGGGGCTGAAAATGTTGCCTGTAAAATCCTCTTCTGGCCTCCATGGGCACAGCACACACATGGTGCAATGACACACACACATAAAATAAACCTTAGCCAGATGTGCCAACACTCAGGGGGCAGAGATAAGTGGATCTCTGTGAGTTCAAGTCCTGCCTAGTCTACATAGTGAATTCCAGGACAGCCAGAGCTACGTAGCGAGACCCTGTCTCAACAACAACAAAATTTTTCAAAATAAAAATAAAATTAGGCTGGTTTGAATAAGAATGGCTCATATATTTGAATGCTTGGTGTGGGATTACTTTATAAGCGTTCTCCTATAAGGGAGCGGCACTATTTAAAAGGGTTAGGAGGTGTGGCCTTGTTGGAGGAAGTATGTCATTAGGGGTGGGGCTTTGAGGAATCAAAAGCCCAAGCTAGGTCCAGTGTCTCTCTCTTCCTGCTGCCTGTGGATCCAGATGCAGAACTCTCAGCTCCTTCTCTAGCTCCAGTCTGCCTATGCGCCGCCATGCTCCCTCTGTGATGATAATGGACCAAAGCTCTGAACTGTAAGCAGCCCCACTTTAGTGCTTTCCTTTATAAGAGTTGCTGTGGTTATGGTGTCTCTTCACAGCAATAGGACACTGACCAATAATGAATAAAGGGCTGGAGATGGCCTGGTGGTTAAGAGTATTGGCTGCTCTTACAGAGGACTCAGGTTTAGTTCCCGCACTCACACTGGGCAACTCACAACTTCCTTTTGCTCTGGTTCTCTAGGGCACCTGACACTTCTACAGACCTCCATGGGCTCCTGCATGCCCCCGACGCATACACAGACAAGCAGGTACACACATACATACAACGAAAAGCTCTAAGCTTCTAATAAATGTGTGTGTGAGAGAGATGGGACTGGCAAGAAGGCTCAGAGGGTAACAGTGTGTGCCCTGCAAGCTTGGCACATTTGACGTAGGCAGATGAGGTGGCAAGGATCTGTAATCTCAGCACTCTTACCTTGAGATGAGTGGTGGAGATAAGGGAATCACAAGAGTAGCAGAAACAATGAGCGATCCTGCCTCAAAAGCACGGTGGAACCAACTTCAGAAGATGTTTTCGGACCTCCACATGTGTGCTGTGGCATGCATGCGTGCATGCTCCCTCCCCTTCCTCTTCTCTCTCTCTGTCTCTCTCTCTCTGTGTCCTGTTCTTTGTCTCTATGTGTGTTGGGTGTGTGTTTCTCTCTCTTCTGTTTCTCTGTCCCTGTGCCTATTTCTCTCTATCTGTCTTCTTTCCCAGCTTCTTTCTGTGTTTCTATTTCTCCATCTCTCTGTGTGTGTCTCTCTCTGTCTCTGTTTTTCTCCCTTTCCCTTACACCCCCCAATAACAGATGAAGTAAAATAAAATGAAATGGCTGGAGATGTCGCTCAATTGGAAGAGTGTTTTTCCAGCATGCATCCCATAACTGGGTGTAGTGGTGAATGCGTATTAATCTAGGACTTGAGAGGTGGAACTAGGAAGATCAGAAGTTATAGGTCATCCTTGGCTACATGTCAAGTTTAAGGCCACTCTGAGATACATGAGACCCTGTAGGCAGAGATTGCTCTTTTGTTTCCCAGCCACTTAGACCTGAATAATCACACAGAAACTATATTAATTGTAACACTGTTTGACCTATTAGCTCAGGCTTCTTATTAACTAGCTCTTAAATTAACCCATTTCTATTAATCTGTGGATTACCACGAGGCTGTGGCTTACCGGTAAAGGTTCTGGCTGTGTCTGGCTCCTTTGGCAGTTGCATGGCATCTCCTTGACTCTGCCTACTTTTCCTTCCTTCCTTCCTTCCTTCCTTCCTTCCTTCCTTCCTTCTTTCTTTCTTTCTTTCTTTCTTTCCTTCTTTCTTCTTTTTGGTTTTTAAGACAGGGATTCTCTATAGTTTTGAAGCCTGTTGAACTAGTTCTTGTAGATCAGGCTGGCTTTGAATTCACAGAGATCTGCCTGCCTCTGCTTCCTGAGTGCTGGGATTAAAGGTGTGTGCTACCACTGCTCAGCTTCACCTACTGTCTTTCTATATTTCTGTTTGGATTTCCCGCCTGGCTTAACTCTGCTAAGCCACTGGCTGAAACAGCTTTATTCATTAACCAACGCATATACATAAGGACTTCCCACATCATTTCCCCTTTTCTGTCTAATTAAAAAAAAGAAAGTTTTAACTTTAATGCAATAAAATTACATATACAAAACAGTTGTAAAGAAAGAATTATAGTTACAATATTTAGTCCATTTATACTTGGTAAATTAAGGAAAATACTCTGGCATCTATCCTATCTTTGTGAGTCTAAAGTTTTATATCTAATTTATCTTTTATCATAAATAAGGAGTTGTCTCCAACTCTTCAAAGACCTTAGAAGGATATAATATTACCAAAGTAATTAGGAAGTGCATGGTAAGCAACTTCCAAAACTTTAGAATTGACAGAGACATCTTACTGCCAGCACAGTCACCCAAAGTTCTACTGTAATGTTAGGGCATTCGTCTTCAGCCTACAGGCCCATAGTATCCAGTACACTTTTCCATGAAGCAGAAAATTTGAAAGACTATTTTGCCTCTCTTGGCAGTTTGTTAGTCACTTTCTTCTGTGTCCTGCAGAATGTCTGGCAGATTCTTTCATGAAGCAGAAACCCTGAAGAACTGTCTCACCTTTAAGCAAGTTCAACAGTCATTTTTTTCTATGGGTCCTGCATGTCCAGTTCATACAGTATAACATTAAGCAGTCCAGGCAAGAGCAGGTTTTTGCCCAAATGGCCAACAAACTCCATAAGGGGCCTCTTTTATGCCCATCATCCTCTTGAAGTAGATTGGTGCTGCCAGAAGCAGACATGTCTCACTGTTGAGAAAAGTCTAAGTTCTTAAAATTTTTTAAATGCCATATTCTGTAGATCTTTGAAATTTTGTAGATTATCTAACTGAAATATATCTCTGTATATCTAGTATATAATTAATACTAACTAATGTAACTAAAAGTTTGATTATTATAGATAACTATATATTAACCTGTATTTCTTAATTATACATTACATTTTTATTTTTTTTATTTTTTTTTTAAATATTTATTTATTATGTATACAATATTCTGTCTGCATGTATGCCTGCAGGCCAGAAGAAGGCACCAGACCCCATTACAGATGGTTGTGAGCCACCATGTGGTTGCTGGGAATTGAACTCAGGACCTTTGGAAGAGTAAGCAATGCTCTTAACCTCTGAGCCATCTCTCCAGCCCCATACATTACATTTTTAAATGAGCTGCATAAACACAATACCTTAAATAGAAGAAATATATATATATACATAGTGCAACAAAAATCTACCTTAAATTTGTATCAATAGACCAAGATCCATACCAATTCAAATTATTCATCTTTATATCTTATCTCCCTTTAAATGAAAACAAACATTTATAAACAATCATTTTGGGAATTTGGACATTGTTTTCTCCAAATTGTTTTCTGCTATTTGTTGGGCAAAGTATTTTTAGGGTTCATGGAGACCTTTCAGGGTGGTCTTGTTCTATCAAATCACATTAGTCTTGAAGGAACCCACAAGTTCTAATCTTCTGTGGAAACCAAAGCAGAACCTTTTCTCCAAACCAACAAATCCTTAGACCCAAATTTTGAAGTCAAGATACCTTTCTGTTGGTTTAACTTAGCAGGCCCCAGAATCAAATATCTTCCTGTGGGAGGGTGTGGGGGGAGAAGAGGAAAGGGGGAGGAGGGAAGGAGGTGGAAATTTTCAATAAAAAATAAATAAAGGGGCTGGAGAGATGGCTCAGAGGTTAAGAGCATTGCCTGTTTTTCCAAAGGTCCTGAGTTCAATTTCCAGCAACCACATGGTGGCTTACAACCATCTGTAATGGGGTCTGGTGCCTTCTTCTGGCCTGCAGGCATACACATAGACAGAATATTGTATACATAATAAATAAATAAATATTTTAAAAAATAAATAAAAAATAAAACACCACTATTCTCAAAAAAAAAATTCAAAGAAAACACAATAATATGCATAATCCAGACTCTATGTGTATTTTCTATCTTTATGTGGTTTATTTTTTACTCTGTACTTTTTAGTATTTATTTTATTATCTTTACTCCTTTAATCTATGACTGTCTACCCTCTTTTTCTACTCTCTCCTAAGCCTATGTACATTTTTAAAATACACTGTGACCAATTCAGAGGTCTTTTTCATCTGAATCTGTCTATTGTGTAGCTGTAATCATTTTCTGACCAGGAGAGCTTCTTAAAATGGGAAGCGGAGTGGCTAGGACTAAGGCTGCTTTGCCTTTTGGCTCTGCCCAGTCCAACATGGCAGAGGCATGTTCACTGCCAGCTCTGTGAGCCACGCTCACTGCCCCAGCTCCAGGGACACAGCAGGTCTTTGTGCCATTAAGCAACTAGTAGCTTGCTACTCACAATCCCATTTAATGCAGGGCCTCCCAAAAAAGCCAGATTTCATTCTGTCAGCACAAACCAGGAGGCTTTTTTTTTTTTTGAAGAAGCTGTGCAATTTTTTGCTGCTAACACTGAGTCAGGAAAATTTCTCTTAAAAGAGCCGTGCCTTTGCTTGCCTCCAGCAAACAGTCTATCTGAAAAAAAAAATAAGCCATGTTGAACTCTGTTTTTTTGTGTCTAGAGTTCTTTCCCAAGCCTTCTCAGTTTTTATGTGGCTTTAGTTGCTCCATGTTAGCTTGCCGTTTTGTAGGCAGAGACTGCTTTTTTGTTTCCCGGCTGTTCAGACCCAAATAATCACACAGAAACTATACTAATTGCAATGCTGTTTGGCCTATTAGCTCAGGCTTCTTATTAACTAGCTCTTATATCTCAAATTAACCCATTTCTATTCATCTGTGTATCGCCACAAGGCTGTGGCTCACCAGTAAAGGTTCCGGCTGTGTCTGTCTCCTTTGGCAGCTACATGGCATCTCCTTGACTCTGCTTACTCTTTTTCTGTATCTCTGTTTGGATTTCCCACCTGGCTTGGCTGAAACAGCTTTGTTCATTAACCAATAAAAGCAACACATATACATAAGGACTTGTCACATCAAGACCCTGACTAAAAAATAAAAATAAAATAAGAATTCAATATAGAGAAAAATGAAGAGGAAAAAGGGGAAGAAAGAAGATTGGGAAATGCTGGCAAAAACTGGAGCTGAGTTTTGTTACATGTGTTTATTTTGCTGTCTTTTCTACTTCTACGTATATATTTTCACTAAAAGTTCACTAATATACATCAAAAATTAAAGACAGATAGACAGCTTATAGAAGTTCTATTGTTTTGGAGATGCAGGTTGCTCTGTTGCTGGGCTGGAGTTCTGGGCTTGCTTAGTCTTGCCTCAGCTTCCCATGTAGCTGGGACCACAGGCTTGTGCCACCACCATTCTTAAACACACACACACACATACACACACACACACAGGCATACACACGTGTGCATGTGAGTGTATGGCTATTATTTTCTTTTTTTGTATGACTGTGTGTTTACTCTCTGTGTGTGGATATACATGTTCTCATGTGAGTGGGCACATACATGCGTGTAGTTGCTCGTGAAAGCCTGAGGTTGGCATGCAGTTTTCCCCCAGCTCTCTCCACTTTATTCATTTGTTCAGGGTCTCTCAATTGAGCCCAGAGCTCAATGATACAACCAGGTTGCTCTGTGTGTGTGTGTGTGTGCGCGCACACGTGCGCGCACACACACACACACATGAGTCCTTTTTCTCCAACTCTGTGAACTGGGATTATGAGAGAGCTGTCATGCTAACAGCACTGAGTGAGTTCCAGGGTTTGAACTCTGGTCCTCATGCTTGCATGGAAGCACTTTATCCGTGGGGTCATCTTCCCAGCCTTCTCCTCCCTTTTACTCATTCTTTTCTTGTTTTTATGTTTTGTTTTGTTTTAGGTGTATATGTATGTGTGCCATGTGCATGCCTGCTGTCTGCTGAGGCCAGAAGAGGCCATGTGGGTATTGGGAATCGAACCTAGTCCTCTGGAAAAATCAGACAGTGCTTTTAACTTCTGGGCCATCTCTCCAGTCTCTGCCCACCACCTTGTTTTGGGACATGGTCTCACTCTGTATCCAAGCTCAGCTTGGAACTCACAAGGGTCCTGCTCCAGCTTCCCAAGTGCTGGATTTCAGGCTTGCAACACTGCCACACCTTTCTCCATCTCTTCTTTCAGGCAGTGGGATTTGGAACAAATTATCTAACCTCTCGGAGCCCACTTCATCACCTGTCAAATGAGGAAGATGACTTCAGGAGACCCGCTGCTGGGATTCTTGGGCAAAATTCATTGCTTCTGTGCCAGGCCTAGGGGAGGGCTCAGCAATGGCAGCACGTAGCTCCTTTCAGCCTTTTCAGGACGCAGGAGCCTTGTCCTTTGAGGGCCCAGCAGATGTGGCCTTGACCTTGCTAGAGTGTGGCTATGCCAGCACCTACCTGAAGGGGTCAAGAAGCTATCGAGGGCTGTTCTTTCCACTAGAGATTGTGGCTTGTTTCCCAGGCTGGGAGAGGGGGTGCTTCATACACCTGTGCATGGGTTTTGGCCAGCAGAAATCAAGGCACAAAGCGTGAAAGGGCCCGGGGAGACCATAGCCGCCACTTAGCATGGCCTTTCTGTGTGGTACACGTGCTAGGCCATCTCTCCACTTCGCCCTCTAGGTTCTCTGCCTGAGCCCCAGCACAGGAGAATTTGTCTAGGCTGTTCTGGAGGAATCTGCAGCACTCACTGCCATATGCCACTGACAGGGTGTCACTCACCCTCTCAGCCTCCAAAGCACCCTCTAGAAAACGGAGGGTTTGTTGTGTGTGTGGTCTGGGGATGGAACCCAGGTCTTTACACACTAGGGAAGTGATCTACCACTGGATTACATTCCCAGCTGGTTTTGGTTTTGGAGGGAGGTTGATTTTTTTGAGACAGGATTTATTTGTGTAGCCCTGGCTCTCCTGAAATTCACTCTGTAGACCAGGCTGGCCTTGAACTCAAGGTATTTACCTGCCTTTGCCTCCCAAGTACTGGGAAAAAAAGGAGTGTACCACCACCGCCTGATTACACTCCCAGTTTTTTTTTTAATATTTATTTATTTATTATGTATACAATATTCTTCCTGTGTGTATGCCTGAAGGCCAGAAGAGGGCACCAGACCCCATTACAGATGGTTGTGAGCCACCATGTGGTTGCTGGGAATTGAACTCAGGACCTTTGGAAGAGCAGGCAATGCTCTTAACCACTGAGCCATCTCTCCAGCCCCCTACACTTCCAGTTCTTAAATGGAGTCTGTAGGCCAGCTAAGATGACTCAGCCAGTGAAGGTAAAGTTGCTTGCAGTCTGATGACCTGAGTTCAGTTCCTGGAACCCACTTAAAGGTGGAAGGATAGAATAGACATCACAGAGTTGTCCTCTCTCTCTCTCTCTCTCTCTCTCTCTCTCTCTCTCTCTCTCTCTCTCTCTCTCTCACACACACACACACACACACACACTAATTAATTCATTAATTACAGATTGAATTTTCAACTGGATTTACATCACAGGCTGCGTCAGGTCTTGGGACCGACTTAGCAAGTAGTTTATCCAGTTAACATGGAGGATTGTTGGGTCCAGCTACTCCTGCTGGGTCCACACGTCACCATCAGCATCCCTCAGACCCAACCTCAGGATCAATGTCTATATCTCCTTATGACCTCAAAGCTTCCACAACGGAGGGAGGGCCTTTGCACTTTGCCATTCACTGCACTGGAGCTGGTGTGGGGTGTTGCACCAGCCCTTTCTCTGTGCCTCTGCAACAGCACTGGTTCAGGCTCTGCCACCATCTACAGCAGCTCTGACAGTCAGGACTGTCTGTGAGGGCGGACACATTCTACTTCTGTGCTACACACATGGTAGTCACAGGCCCCACCTGCTGACTGGACCCTGTCAGAGCACAGTTAGAGGAGCGAGAGTGGTTCTGTAGCCCAGGTTATCCCAGGACTCTCACTCAGTTCTCCTGCCTCAACCTCGTGAGTGTTAGGATTACAGTCACATAATACTATGCTCGCTTGATTTTCTTGTCTTCTGAGTGTGTGCGTGTGTGTGTGTGTGCGCGTGTGCATGTGTGTGTATGCTGATAGGGGCTCATCTGAGGGCCTCACACGAGCTAGGTAAACACTAAGCACTCTAGCACTGAGCTGTTCTGCCAGCCCTGGTGCATCCTCGAGAGTTGGCATCACAAGTGGGCAGAGGTTAGGATTGAGATTATCGCTCACTTTGGTGAGGAACCATTGATTGTGCAATGACTCCCACAGAGGCCCTCAATCCAGGTGCAGGAGGGTAGTGCAATGGGAACTGCAGGTGTAGGCTTACACTAGAATGTGACCATTTCTGGCTTTACCTCTGAGAGACCTGCTTCCTCACCTATAAAATGGCCAAGATGCCCCCCACTCCCGCCAAAGTGATCCAAATCCAATATCCAATGAAAACAGCAGTGTGCTGAAATGGTAATTCCCCTCACATCCGCAGATTCGCTGAGTCCATAGCCCTAGCACAACCCCTGAGCAGCCTGGGTCCAGGGTTCAGAGCCAGGGAAGAGACACTTTGTCCCCAAACCTACAGCTGGAGAATGAAACCACGGAACTAGGACCAAAAGAACACGCCAAGTCCCTAGATTCAGGACATACCAAAGATATTTGCCTTTGCCCCAAAATGAGGATTACAAAGGGTAGAAAGAACCAGAGAAAGAAACACAGAAATGGAGCCATCTCTGCCCCGACTTGTAACCAGCTAATCCCTGAGCAGAGAAATCAAACCAATCAGAGCCACAGGTAGTTACTGGCAGTTGGGAATTCCTCTCAGGCCTGGAAAGCCCTTATATCATAGGAGGGCAGCCAGTCCCAAGCCTGGAAGTCTGGACTTCCCTGTCATGCTACTAGGGGACAGTCAATTACAAGCCCTGAGACTTGGGATTCCCCGAGCCTCTGCCCCTATATAAACCCCCGTTTTTCACCACTCTGGGTCTCTTCTGTGCTGCCCCTGTATAAACCTTTGTGTTTTCCCGCTCTGAGTCTCTTCTGTGCTGTTCCAGTTGCTGGTGCTGCTGTCATTGCTACCACTTCAGCCGGATGGAGGCACCCGAATTAACCTGGGAATAAAGAGTTTGTTTTGGTGTTGGAGTCCGGAATTCAGTCGTAACACCTCATCAGTGCCCCTCAGAACTAGCGAGGCCACAGCAAGAGAAGGCTGGAAACCTCCCCCTGGGGGGCACCAATGACACAGGACTGTCCAGGATGGGGCACACATGCAGAACTAGCTGTGGAGGCACGTGGTACATATCCGTAGTCCCATCGTTCAGGAGGCAGAAGAAAAAGGACCACTGCAGGTTAGGGGTCAGCCTGGTCTACATAGGGGGCACATATCTATAATTACTTAGTAAGCTGTGGCAGGAGGGTAAGGATTTTTTTTAAAAAATAATTATTTATTATGTATGCAATAGTCAGTCTGTGTGTATGCCTGCAGGCCAGACCTCATTACAGATGGTTGTGAACTACCATGTGGTTGCTGGGAATTGAACTCAGGACCTTTGGAAGAGCAGGCAGTGCTCTTAACCTCTGAGCCATCTCTCCAGCCCAAGGGTTAGGAATTTAAGACCAGCTTTGGCTACATAGAAGACCCTATCTCAACCCCTCCCTCCAAACAAAAACCAAAACCAGTGTTCTGGAATATTTAACTAGGAGAAGATGTGTTACTTTTGTTCTTGCTCCATTTGTTAACTGTGCAAAAATGTGTTGCACTTGTATTAATTAAATAAAACCAACCAGGCTCAGTGAGGTGGGGTTAGCAACTGGCTTACTGGAAGTAGCAGGAAGGAGCTTAGTGTGGCTTTTTTAGTTGGGGACATTGTGGAAGGGAGTGTTTTCCAGGGTGCCAGCAAAGAAAAAGTCAGTTGCTACTCTAACTCTCTGAGCTTACAGGATTTTCACCCTAGCCTTTGAATCGCAAGTTTTTTTTTTTTTTTTTTTTTTTTTTTCGAGACAGGGTTTCTCTGTGAATCTCAAGTTTTTTTTTTTTTAAATCTTTTTTTTTTTTTTAAATTTTTATGGCTTATTTAACTTTATTTTATGTGCATTGGTGTGAAGGTGTCAGATCCCCTGGAACTGGATTTTCAGACAGTTGTGAGCTGCCATGTGGGTGCTGGGAATTGAACCCGGGTCCTTGAGAAGAGCAGTCAGTGCTCTTAACCGCTGAGCCATCTCTCCAGCCCCTGAATCTCAAGTTTTATTAGAACAGTAGAGATTTAGTTAGAACTACTTTTAGCGGTAGCAACAGAGCCACCGTCTGGGGAAACAGAATTCCCCCCAGGCTACGGCTTTAGCGGCTAGTAGCTTAAAGTGCAGCCTCTGAAACAAAGCTTCTGCGCATCCAAGGAAAAGCTGGGCATGGGACAGAAACAAACAGATCCCCGAAGATTTCCAGCCAGCCTGTCTAGCTGAACTGATGAGCTCATGGCCCCAAACAATAAGGTACACGACAGGAAGAAACTCTGGTATCCACATACGGGAACATACCCGTGCATGCACACGCATACACTTGCAATAATCACACACACATGTGCACATGCCAGACACAAAGCACACACAGGCAGATGTGGTAGTACATGCCTGCAATCCCAGCAAACTGGAGGTGTACAGAGGATTGGGACTTTGAAGCCAGCCCGGACTACACAGTGACCCTGTCTCAAAAAAAAAAAAAAAAATCAAAAATAGAGTCTGGAAAAGTAGCTCATTCAAGTGTTTGACCAGCATGCACAAAGTCCTGAGTTCCATCCCTAGCACCCCATAAACTGGACATGGCGTCTCATGCCTACAATCTCAGCATCTCAGAGGTGGAGGCAGGAGGTCAAGAGTCCAAGGTTAGCTGGGCATGGTAGCGCATGCTTTTAATCCCAGCACTTGGGAGGCAGAGGCAGGTGAATCTCTGTGAGTTTCAGACCAGCCTGATCTACACAGTGAGTTCCAGGCGGCCAGAACTACATTGTGAGACCCTGTCTCCAAATACATAAATAAATAAATTTAAAAAAGAGTTCAAGGCTGTCCTTGGCTAAGTTCTGAGTTTGAGGCCTTAGGATACTGCTTGAATCCCTTTCTAGGGAGGGAGAGACTAGAGAAATGACTCAGTGTCATCTTTTACTGTGACCGCTTTTACAGAGGATCAGGTTCAATTCCCAGCACTCACACGGCTGCTCACAGCTGTCAGTAACTCCAGTTTCAGGGCATCAATGCCCTCTTAAGGGCTCTCTGGGCACACACACCGTGCACAGGCATACACGCAGACAAAACACTCACATGCAAAAAAACGATAATAAAATAAATTTTAAAAAGGAAACATCAATGAACCTGCATGTCAGCTTGTTAACATATTAATGTTTCACTAGTTGTAGAATGTGCGCCATACTAATGTAAGATGTCGATAACAAGAGAAACTGTCAGGCGAGGGAGGTATGTAGAAATCTCTGCTCAATAGGAATAATCAAATGAGGTGACAAATAAATACAAAACAAGTCTGGGGCTGGAGAGGGTTCAGCGGTCGAGAGCACTCGCTGCTCCTGCAGAGGATCTGGGTTTGGCTCCCGGCAGACATCTGTAACTCCAGTTCCAGGGGCTCAACAGCTGAAATATTTTTGGTCTGAAAAGTTTGGGACAAGGGACGCTGGAACGTGTAACAAGTGACATCATTGGGGAATTCTGTCCTTCAGGCATGACAGAGCCATCACCACTGTGGATGTAGAACAGTCGCGGTGACCTATACTCACCAGAACTCCCTAAGGTCAGGCCTAGGTGGTGGGAAGAGGGTCACTAGACCTCAGCAGCCATTCCAGCCTTTCATTCCTCCATCTGGCCCCCAGATGCATGTAAACCTGTCGGCTGTGTGTGGCCTTTGGAGGTCCCAGGAGGGGAAAGGGACTCCATCTATGAAACTTTTGGAGATGACCATCAGTGCTGAGGTGGCAGTTTTTGGTGATTCAGTTGTTTTGGAGGTCACCCAAGTTCCTGTACGTGAGCTCTATGAGCTCATTGGTGCACCGAGTTAATCTCAGGTGGACTCGTTCCTATAGTCTGCTGTTAGTACATTATATAAAGTAAACATATTTGCTCATATCTCCCCAAGAAAATTGTTCAATATTTATAATCGATTAACTGTGCTTTCCTCACCCACAAGACCCACAAGACCAGATTTTTTTTATGTTCAGGTTTACGTGTGTGTGTGTGTGTGTATGGGGGGGGGGAGGGAGAGAGGGAGAGAGAGAGAGGGAGAGAGAGAATGTGTTTTAGGTATGGAACCCAAATCTAAAAATAAAATTCATGGCTGAGCAGTGGTGGCGCACACCTTTAATCCCAACACTTGGGAGACAAAGGCAGGTGGATCTCTGTGAGTTCAAGGCTAGCCTGGTCTACAAAATGAGTTTCAGAACAGACAGAAAGGACTACACGGAGGAACCCTGTCTCAATAAGCCAAAAAAAAAAATAATTCATGTATGTTCTAAAAATACTCATACACGTAACCTGGGAGTAATAAGTAATTTGATACTATACTTTCTGTGCACCTGAGTTTTGACAGCAACCTGGACGTGGAGTGGAATTTCCTAACTGTGGCACGAGATTGGTTGGAGTTCAAAATTTTGTATTTTGTATTTTGTTTCTGTTTTGTTTTCGAGACAGGGTTTCTCTGTGTAGCGCTGGCTGTCCTGGAACTGGTTCTGCAGTCTAGGCTGGCTTGGAACTCAGAGATCCACCTGAGTTCTGCCTCCCAAGTGCTGGGTTTAAGGGTGTGCACCACTACTCTCTGCTCTGGGTTTTGGATGTTTAATTTTTAAAAATTTATTTATATCTGTGCTTTGTGTGTATGTATGTCTATGCACCATGTGCATACCTGGTTCCCTTGGAGTCCAGAAAAGAACACTGGATTCCCTGAAACTGGAATTACAGACAGTTGTGAGCTGCTGTGTGGGTGCTGGGAACTGAACCTGGGTCCTCTGGAAGAGCAGTCAGTGCTTTAAACCCCTGAGCCATGGCTCCAGGTTGTGGATTTAATAATAATATTCAACATGTGTGTGAAAGATGCTGAAGAGAGAAGCCTATGGGAATTGGTAGTTGTCAGGGTTTGGGAAAGAGCAGATTCTTCTTGGGATGATAAAGTGTTCTGGAACTATTTAGAGGTGATGGTTGCACAACACAGTGAAAGCACTAGACACCACTTCCACAGTGACGGCAGTTAATGTAAACTGTGACCAAAATCATGTTACATATCAGGACTGGTCAGAAGGTTCAGGGGTTAAACATACTCTGGGCCAAGCTTGACTCCCTCAGTTTCAACCCTGGACCCCACATGGTGGAAGCAGATAAGAGACAATCCTTCAAGCTGCCCTCAGACCTCTATCTGTGCATGTGAACACACACACGTAATAAACAAACAGACGCACACTTTTAAAATGAAATGCCACATACACACTTGATACAGCTCTACCAAAGTCTTTGCTATTCTGTAACTCACACTTAAGGTTTTAGAACTCCACATCCCCCAAAATTTCTCACAAACCTGCTTTGGGGAGTGAGAAAGGAGTAATGTTTACTTAGTGGAAAAAATTAAGATGTACAAATTTAGGTATGCCTTGGAATTTGGCAGATCAAAACGTGAGCCAACCTTGCTCTGCCACTTACTGTCTGTGTGACCTTAGACAGGTTACTTCGGTTCTCTGAACCTGTTTCCTCGTTCGTAAAGTGCATGACAGAGCCATGCAATGACATATTCACCCCCTCTTCAAGCATTACAAGACACGAAGACAGCAATCATCTCCGCCCTGTCCCCCTTCTCTTGGGTGTCCAACAGGATAGATGCCCCAGTCCCTTGTAGCTAGACCGAGGACCAGGGGGTGGAGGTGAGGAGCAAGATTCTCAGTCAGGGCTGGGGATGTGGCTCAGTAGATAGAGGGTTTGTCTAGCATACATGAAGCCCTGGGTTCAGTCCTCAGCACCATGTAAACCGGGCACAGCGGGGGTGTTGGGGGCAAGGTCTGTGACTCGCCTACTACCCCAGAATTTGGAGATAAAGTCAGGAGCGTCAGAAGTTCAAGGCTGGGCTTCGGGTTAAGAGTGTGCTGCTCTTGAACACCAAGTTCCGTTTCCAGCACCTCTGTTGGTTGCTCACAACAACCTGTAACTCCAGCTCCCTGGAATCTGACGCCCTTCTCTGGCTTTGTGGCGTCTGTACTCACACATGCACTGACACACGAACATGCACATAATTACAAATTAAATAAATCTTTTTTCAAAAGAAATTCAAAGTCATTCTCAACTAGAAAGCAAGTTTGAGGCCAGCCTGGGCTAGAAGCGCTGTCTATAAATTAAAATAAAAGAAAAAGGAGTTCAAAGTTTCCCTCAGATACCTAGTGAATTCCAGGACAGACTGAGACTTGGCAAAAAGGAAAGAAAATAAAAATTCCAAGGTCTAAAGACTCCAGAACCCATCCCCTTGGTGAGGAAATGCCAGCCACAAATCCATGACATTGTTTTCAGTGATTTCTTACAGGCAAATCCCTCTGGTTGTCCCAGATAGACTCAAGGCCAGCCCAGAGTGGCCAAGAGCAAAGCAAACAACCTTATCGTGGAAGTGTGGGGCCCCGGCTATAAAAGAGAAGTCACTTGCGTCCTCTCTTCACTCAAGATGAAACTCCTTCTGCTGGTCACTCTGTTCGCAGGTAGGACCCCTGTCCCCTCTGAGCGCCCCTTCGTCTGCCTTTCCTTCAGGGCACAGCTCCTCCACTGGCCACTCCTGAAGCTCTGGTTTGGGGTTCCCTTTGGGGTCTAATAGCCTGTGGATTGGGGCTCCCTCCTCACCCCCATGTCGACCACAGCTGGCACCTTTAGCCTCTAGGTCTGAACTCAGATGACTCCTCAGAAAAGTCCACTCCATCCTCTCACCCAAGCAGAGAAAGATCCTTCTGCCTCTGCCATATCACCACGCCACCCATTTCCCAGTCACTAAGGTGCCCTGGAAGTTTGATTTTTCTTAACCGTTTGAAAACTATCGACTTTTGCTTTATGTGTGTGAGTGTTTTGCCTGCATGTGTGTCTGTGAACTGTGTGTGAGCAGTGTCTACGGAGGCCAGAAGAAGGGTCTGGTCCTCCAGAACTGAGATCATAGACAGTTGTGAGCTGTGATGTGGGTACTGTAACTGAGCCAGGGTCCCGCAAAGTGGTCCTGACTGCAGAGTTCGGTCATCATCATCACATCATCATCATTGTTATTGTTGATATAATTTTATAATGTGGCTGAGAATGTCCTCCAATTCAACATTATAGCCAGATTTTCCTCAATATCCCAAGTGTTAGGTAGGATTACATATAGAGTCTCTCTGTGTAGCCCTGGCTGTCCTGGAACTCACTCTGTAGAACAGGCTAGCCTCAAACTCAGTGATCCACCTGCCTCTGCCTCTGAGTGCTAAGATTAAAGGCGTGCACCACCACTGCCTGGTGTGTCTGCAATCTTCTTCCTCCTCCTCCTCCTCCTCCTCCTCCTCCTCCTCCTCCTCCTCTTCTTCTTCTTCTTCTTCATTTATTTATTATGTATACAATATTCTGACTGTGTGTATGTCTGTAGGTCAGAAGAGGGCACCAGACCCCATTACAGATGGTTGTGAACCACCATGTGGTTGCTGGGGATTGAACTCAGGACCTCTGGAAGAGCAGGCAGTTCTCTTAACTGCTGAGCCATCTCTCTAGCACCCTTCTTCTTCTTCTTTTTTTAAAAGATTTATTTATTTATGTATTTTATGTAAATGAGTGCTCCATCTTCATGCCCACCAGAAGAAGGAATCTGATCCCATTACAGATGGTTGTGAGCCACCATGTGGTTGCTGGGAATTGAACTCAGTACCTCAGGAAGAGCAGCAGTCAAATGCTCTTAACTGCTGAGCCATCTCTCCAACCCCCCAGGAAGGCCTTCTTTAATGGGAAAGCATCAGAACCAAACTCTCTCTAGCCTTTCCAAAAGTGAGATGACTCTTTATGCGTGGTAGTTGGTGCATGCCCATAATTCCAGCATTTAGGAGGCTGAGGTAGGAGGATTGAGAATTCAAGACCAGCCTGAACTAAATAAGGAGATCCTTAAAAAAAAAGCAAAAGGTTAAGTAAATAACAAAAATTCTGTCCGAGAACTTGTAGAGAGTGTCTCAGAAGAGGTAAGTGTGGTGGCACTTCTGGATACTTATCCGTCTGTGACCTGGGCAAGGAAGTGGGGGGGGGGGGGAAGGAAGACGTGAAGTGGAATCCCGGACTTACGGAAGGGAGAAGCTGCAGGCTGAGGTGCGCGACCGACTCTGGGGCGGAGGGCAATCTGCAGCATTCCACGCATTTATGAACCCAGTCGTCCTGAAAGGGCACGGGGAGACAAACAGAATTGACCCACACTGACCCAGCTGCAACACGGACCTCCTTGTTGATCAACTTCTTAGGATTTCCTGAGTGTGGGAGGCATGGGCCCACACTGTCTTTTCATTCCTGCCTCTGGCTTCTTTTCTTCCTGTCCCTCCATTTCTTCCTGTGAGGCAGAGTGACACATGGCATCAGATGCGCCATTCCATCATCCTTGACTGTCTGGTCCTCCAGCGGCTCTGGAGAGGGATACGTGGTGCTGGGGATGGAGTCAGAGCTTCCTGCATGCTTAGCAAGCACAATGCAAACTGAACGGAATCCCCATTCCTTGTCTTGTTCGATTGTAACGTGGTCTTATATTGCCCAGTAAAGCCTTGAACAACTTCTGATCCTCTGGCCTCTGCCTCCAGATTGCTGGGATTACACAGTGTGTGCTCCACTGTACCTGGCTTCTCCTTCATTTTAATGGGGACCAAGTATCCCACTGCAGACTGAATCCCATCTCATTTCCTGTTCCTCAGCTGAAGAATAGCTTGTTATGCCGTGTGCTGACCTTACACATAGTGATCTGACCATTAGCCTTGTGTGTGAGCTGTGCGTGGTCGTACAACAGATTCCTTCTGAGTCTCCGGTGTGAAACAATAGCAGGTGCTGGCTGCTTCTCTGGCTCAAGGTCTCAGCTACAACTGTGATGAATCCCACTGCTGGCTGAGGCCGGGGTTTCACCTGAGCTTGAGTGGGGGTGGGGCAGCTCTCAAACTCAAGAGATGGGTGGATTGCTGGATACTGAGCTAAGAGGTCAGTTTCTTCCTGTCTCAAAAAGGTGGACACCTTTCTGCTTAGGCCTGGTGACTTGAGTTTGGTCTCCAAAACCTACGTAGTGAAGGGAGAAAGCCAACTCCCTAAAGCTGTCCTCTGACCTCCTCATGTGTAGGATGACATTTATGAGTGGTCCTAAGTGTGCTTTTGAACATGTGTACAGGCAAGTACATACACATGCACACCACACACACACACACACACACACCTCTGTTCATGGCTCTCCCATTGCAGCAGCTGGGAGGAGTCAAGGAGGAAGCTGGCAGGCAGGCATCAGATCCTGGTAAAGCCAAGTGTGATTGATTGGAATGGTCTGTGAATTCTTGCAGCAGGCGCTACTGCACACAGCATCAGCCGTCGGGCTCTGTGGCAGTTCCGCAATGTGATCAAGTGCACCATCCCCGGGAGCAATCCCTTGTTGGAATACAACAACTATGGCTGCTTCTGTGGCTTGGGTGGCTCAGGCACCCCCGTGGACGAACTGGATAGGTGAGTGAATCGGGTGGGAGTGTCTGTGTCAGCGTGAGGGAAGTGCACAGCAGAGCATCTCATGAGGCGTGACTAGGCATATATATTCACTAAACATCACAGTTTCTTTTTTATCTACTTATTTATTGTTTGTTTGCGTTTCCAGACAGGGTTTCTCTGTGTAGCCCTGGCTGTCCTGAAACTTTCTATAGACCAGGCTGCAAATACGGGGCAATGCTGCCATCTAGTGGCAGCCTAGGGCACGGCCACCATCAGTGTGTCAGCTTCAGACGATGTAATTTCACTATATCTCTGCAGCTTTGGAAAAAAAAAATCCCACACCTTTTTTGAGACAGGGTCTCACTACGTATCCCTGGATGGTTTTGAACTGATCCATCTGCCTCTGCCTCCCACGTACTGGGGTTAAAGGCAGACACCACCACACTTGGAACTTTCGATAAAAAAAAAAGTTTCAAAAAATATTCTTTTTAAAAAAGATTAATTTATTTATTATGTATACAGTGTTCTGTCTGTATGCTTGCTGGCCAGAAGAGGGCACCAGATGTCATTACAGATGGCTGTGAGTCACCATGTGGTTGCTGGGAATTGAACTCAGGACCTCTGGAAGAGCAGCCAGTGCTCTTAATCTCTGAGCCATCTCTCCAGCCTCCCCCCCCCCCATATCCTTATATCTGGGTAGTGATTCTTTACACATTTATTACCTCTCTGTGAGTTCAATGCCAGCTTGGTCTACAGAGAAAGTTCCTGAACCCTGTTTGGAAAAACCAATAAAGAAATAAATACATATATGCTAATAGAGATCACAGATTCTAGGGCCTTAGGACAATTTCTTCTGGAATGTCATGTTTAGCATGCTTAGCAATAGTAGCGTGTGAGAAAGATGAAGCGATATGAAAAAGACCTGGCCTCCGGAGGGCTCGTGCTCCGCCCTCACTGTTCCTTGCACTCCCCAGGTGCTGCCAGACTCACGACAACTGCTACACGCAGGCCAAGAAGTTGAAGGACTGTAAAGTCCTCATTGACAACCCCTACACCAACTCATACTCATTCAAGTGCTCCGGGAACGTGGTCACCTGCAGCGGTAAGTTTACCCTTGGGGCCCTCTGGACTCTGCTTGGCCTTCGATCGATTTGGAAGGGGCATGGAAGTAACAAGGACAGTCACCGTTTAGTGGTCATTGCCTTGATCTCACCGGACCTCACAATAGCCTTATCAGGCAGATACTAAAATATAGATGATGTCACCGATGAGGAAGATGAGGAAGGCTGGATCACATGCCCAAGATCGCGCAGCTTAGAAGTGATGGCATTTGGTTCCAGAACAAAGATGTACATCATTCAGAAGCCTCTTTTAAAAACATTTATAGATTTTATGTATTTCTTGGGGAGGCCATGCCTGTTCTACAACACAGGTGTGGAGGTCTGAGGACAACAAGCAGGAGTCTGTTCTGTTCTTCTGCCATGTGAGTCCTGGAGCTGGAACTTGTGCTCTGACTTGAGCCATCTTGCCTGCTCAAAGCCTCTCCTATTGGCTGCGGTTATACTGATTCCATATTTACTAAATACTTGAAATCTGCATCACTGGACAGAAGCCAAACTCTTGGCTAAACACCGATGCAGGGCAAGCTTTATCACTCCCATTTAGAGGTGAGGTTCAGAGGCCTGGGGACATAGCTTAGTTGCCACAGCGTTTACCTAGCGTGCGCAGAACCCAGGGTTCCACCATTAGAACCTACAAATTGGTAGCAATCCTAGCACCAGGGAGGTGAAGGCAGGAGGATTGTCTTAAATCATGTGATTTTAGAAGTGATAGCTGATATTTGTAGATTTCCTGGTTTTAGGATTAAATATATGTGTTTATTTTTTATGTTTAGGAATGAGTTGGCATCCCCTGTCTTCTTCAGTCATTCTGCTGTGTCTTTAGAGGCTGGGGCTCTCCCTAAACACAACACTCACCTTTAGCTACCCTGACGGACCAACAAGTTTTGGGGATCTGTGCTCCCCACTTCCCACAGAGTTACAGATGCCCCAACCATACCTTGACTTTTACATGGGCTCAGGGCATCCTAACCAATGGCGTTACCAACTGTGCCCTCTGCCCAGACCCACAACAACTAACTTTTTTATTGTGAATTTTAGCAGTTTGGACAACACAGTGTCCTCCTCATGTGTGCGTTGTCTCTCAACCCTGAGTCTGCACAGATAGGACGCCACGGTTTCTTTAGGTTATAAACTGTATGGAGCAGGGTCATGGGCTCCACGCAGCTCCCTTTCTTCTTTCTCTCCAGCCAAAAACAACGCCTGTGAGGCCTTCATCTGCAACTGTGACCGTGAGGCCGCCATCTGCTTCTCCAAGGCTCCCTACAACAAGGAGAACAAAGGAATTAAGTGCTAGATTTCTCACCCCAGTTACTGACTTCACCACCCCTGCCTGCCTGACTGTGTTCACTACACACTCTGCCCTCCAATAAAGCACCTCCTGGAAAAACTCAGCTTTGGTGATTGCATTCTCTGGCTACCAAATATAACTAGATCCTCAGAGAACATCTTTCCATCTAGCCCTGAAAGGTGAAGATTAACGAGAAAGACATTGCCATTAGGGGAGCAACTTGAAGAGTGGGTGATGACCCCGGCCATGCCTTCCATCCAGTACATGATATAGAGAAGTAGAGGCAGATGCAGAGGCAAAGGCAGGCAGATGTCATGAGTTCAAGGCCAACCTGGTCTAAAAAGTGAGTTCCAGGCCAGCCTGGACTGTTACACAAAGAAACCCTCTCTGGAAAAATGAAAAAAAAAAAAAAAAGGAGGAGGAGGTGGAGGAGGAGGAGAAGTCAGCCTGAGGTACACAGGGGAGGAGGGGAAAGAAAGGGAAAGAGAAGGAGAGAGACGAGGCAGGGAAAG